>NC_057795.1:399196650-399562990 GCF_018294505.1 Triticum aestivum | reverse complement strand
CACTGGGCTGCAGCTAAGCCCCCGAGTGAGAGGTTCGCTTCTTCACTCGGTAGGATTTTTATAACTTAGGCGAGCACTGGGCTGCAGCTAAGCCCCCGAGTGAGAGGTTCGCTCTTCACTCGGTAGGATTTTATTTAATCTTAGGCGAGTACTTGGACTGCAGCTAAGCCTCCGAGTGGAAGTCTGGCTTACCACTCGGTAGGATTTTGATAACTTAGGCGAGTACTTGGACTGCAGCTAAGCCTCCGAGTGGAAGTCTGGCTTATCACTCGGTAGGATTTTGATAACTTAGGCGAGTACTTGGACTGCAGCTAAGCCCCCGAGTGGAAGTCTGGCTTACCACTCAGTAGGATTTTATTTAATCTTAGGCGAAACGGATTCGCAGCTAAGCCTCCGAGTGGGAGTCTGGCTCACCACTCGGTAAGGATTTTTACAAACTTAGGCGAAACGGATTCGCGGCTAAGTCACCCACTGAGGGGAAAATTTTATTGGACAAAAATAAAAAGTGACAAAAATTATGGAGGAACTATGACACTATTATTTTGAAATCCATGAACTACAGGAGTACTTTATTGCAACTCATCCGAGTGATAAACTTAAGTGTAAAATGGGCGGAGTAGTTCCGCGTTCCAAGCTCGGGGCTCGTCGATATTATGTTCGACGTTGTAAAGACGGTACGCCCCGTTGTGGAGAACTTTGGTGACGATGAAGGGTCCTTCCCAAGAAGGAGCAAGCTTGTGTGGTTTCTTCTGATCCACTCGGAGAACTAAATCTCCTTCCTGGAAGGCTCGACCCCTCACATTTCTGGTGTGGAAACGACGCAAATC
This sequence comes from Triticum aestivum, assembly GCF_018294505.1. Classification (NCBI taxonomy): domain Eukaryota; kingdom Viridiplantae; phylum Streptophyta; class Magnoliopsida; order Poales; family Poaceae; genus Triticum; species Triticum aestivum. The sequence goes on along the minus strand of NC_057795.1, from coordinate 399,562,163 downwards.
TTGTTGGTAGATGGTCGATCGGATCAGAGCCATCTCCCTTTCTTCCTCTAAAAGGTCGACTGCGTCCTGCCACGCTTGTTCAGCTTCTGCTTCGTTGTAGATCTCAACTCGAGGAGCATTGTGGAGAAGATCACTCGGCAAGACTGCTTCAGCTCCGTAGACCAAGAAGAATGGAGTTCTTTCGGTCGACCGATTAGGTGTGGTCCGCAATCCCCAAAGCACCGAGGGAAGTTCGTCGACCCAAGCTCCAGCTGCATGCTTGAGATCACGCATCAATCGGGGTTTCAATCCCTTGAGAATCAGACCATTGGCTCGCTCTGCTTGTCCATTCGACTGCGGATGGGCGACTAAAGCGTAGTCGACTCGTGTGCCTTGAGAGTTGCAGAAATCCCTGAATTCCTCCGAGTCAAAGTTCGACCCATTATCCATAATGATGTTGTGCGGGACTCCATATCTGAATATCAGTTCCCTGATGAAGCTAACAGTAGCACCGGCGTCAAGGTTCTTGATTGGTTTAGCCTCAATCCACTTGGTGAACTTGTCGACTGCCACCAGTACATGCGTGAAGCCACTTCGCCCTGTTCTCAAAGGACCGACCATGTCCAACCCCCATACTGTGAAAGGCCAGACGAGTGGAATGGTCTTCAGAGCTGATGCAGGCTTGTGCGACATATTCGAGTAGAACTGACATCCCTCGCACGTATCTACTATTTCCTTTGCCATCTCATTCGCCTTTGGCCAGTAAAATCCAGCTCGGTATGCTTTGGCCACGATGGTCCGAGAGGACGCGTGATGACCACAGGTTCCCGAGTGGATATCATTGAGGATGATTCGACCTTCTTCTGGTGTTATGCACTTCTGACCAACTCCAGTCGCGCTTTCTCTATATAGCTGTCCTTTGATTACGGTAAAGGCTTTAGATCGACGGACGATCTGTCGAGCCTCTTCCTCATCCTCCGGGAGCTCTTTTCTCAGGATATACGCGATATACGGAACTGTCCAGTCGGGAATGACCACCAAGACCTCTATGACCAAGTCGACTACTGCTGGGACTTCAACCTCAGTCGGATCTGTGGCACTCTTGGGCTGTGGAGCTTCTTCGGTGAAAGGATCTTCTTTGACTGACGGAGTGTGTATATGCTCCAAGAACACACCACTCGGAATGGCTCCTCTCTTGGAACCTATCTTTGCTAGATCATCAGCTGCTTGATTTTTCAGTCGGGGTATATGATGGAGCTCCAACCCCTCGAACTTCTTTTCCAGCTTCCTCACTGCACTGCAGTATCCAGTCATGGCTGGGCTTCTCACATCCCACTCCTTCATCACTTGGTTGACCACTAAATCCGAGTCGCCATAGACCATCAGGTGACGGACGCCGAGTGAAATGGCCATGCGCAATCCGTATAAGAGGGCCTCATATTCTGCCTCATTGTTGGAGGAATCAAAGTGAATCTGGAGCACATATCTGAGCTTATCTCCTCTGGGGGAAACCAGGACAACCCCAGCACCGGAACCATTCAACATCTTAGAGCCATCAAAAAACATGGTCCAATGCTCCGAGTGAACTTCAGTCGGCTGCTGCTGTTCAATCCATTCGGCGAGGAAATCTGCTATTGCCTGGGACTTAATGGCTTTCTTTGCCTCAAACTTGATATCAAGGGGAAGAAGTTCAATCGCCCATTTAGCCACTCGACCAGTTGCATCTCTGTTGTGCAAAATCTCTGATAGTGGAGCGTCGCTGACGACTGTGATGGAATGATCAGAGAAATAATGAGCAACCTTCTTTGTGGTCATGTATATTCCATACACAAGCTTCTGATAATGAGGATATCTTTGCTTGGATGGAGTCAAGACTTCAGACAAATAATACACTGGGCGCTGAACTTTGAAAGCTTTTCCTTCTTCTTCCCGCTCGACCGTAAGCACAGTACTGACGACTTGTCCTGTGGCTGCGATATAAAGCAACAGAGGCTCTTTGCTGATTGGAGCAGCAAGCACCGGCTGGGTGGAGAGCAGAGCTTTTAGCTCGGCAAACGTTGCATCATCTTCTGGAGTCCACTCGAACTTGTCTGCCTTCTTCATCAGTCGGTAAAGAGGCAATGCCTTTTCACCGAGTCGTGAGATGAATCGACTTAATGCGGCCAAGCATCCAGTAAGCTTCTGGACATCGTGCACTCGCACAGGGCGTTTCATTCGGAGAATAGTGCCGATCTTCTCTGGATTAGCGTCGATCCCTCGCTCGGAAACGAGAAAACCGAGTAACTTGCCACCAGGAACTCCGAATGTGCACTTTGATGGATTGAGCTTGATATCATACCTTCTGAGGTTGGCAAATGTTTCGGCGAGGTCAGCGAGCAGGTCGGAACCTTTTCGTGACTTGACGACGATATCATCCATATACGCTTCCACATTCCGACTGATCTGAGTGAGTAGACACTTCTGAATCATTCGCATAAATGTGGCTCCGGCATTCTTGAGGCCGAATGGCATGGTGATATAGCAGAAGCACCCGAATGGAGTGATGAAAGCTGTTTTTACCTCGTCGGGTTCGTACAGACGGATCTGGTGGTACCCAGAGTAGGCGTCTAGAAAAGACAATCTCTCGCATCCCGCGGTCGAGTCAACAATTTGATCTATGCGAGGGAGAGGAAAATGATCTTTCGGGCAGGCCCGGTTGATGTGCTTGAAATCAATGCACATTCGGAGTGATTTGTCCTTCTTAGGAACCATGACGACATTAGCGAGCCACTCGGAGTGGTATATCTCTCGGATAAATCCTGCCGCCAACAGTCGAGCCACTTCCTCACCAATGGCTTTTCTCTTCTGGACGGCGGACCGCCGAAGATGCTCTTTGACTGGTTTTGCAGATGAGTCGACTCTTAGGCGATGCTTAGCCAGTCCCCTGGGAACACCTGGCATGTCAGCGGGCTTCCATGCAAAAATGTCCTAGTTCTCACGGAGGAACTGGATGAGCGCTTCTTCCTATTTCGGGTCGAGTGTTGTGGAGATGTGGGTCGGAGCTGCATTGGGGTCGGTCGGGTGAATGTGAACAGGCTTCATCTCACCGGACGACTGAAATGCAGATTCTGTGGCGGGTTTCTTGGATCGCAGCAAGTCACTCGGATCTGCGTTTTGCTTGTATTCTTCGAACTCGACCGTTGTCACTTGGGAATCAGCAATCTTCGAGCCCTTCTGAAAGCACTCTTCTGCCTTTTTCCTATCACCGGTGACAGTGATCACTCCTTTGGGGCCGGGCATCTTCAATTTGAGGTACACGTAACATGGTCGAGCCATGAACCGTGCATAAGCTGGCCTCCCCAAAATGGCATGATATGCACTCTGAAAATCCACGACCTCAAACGTCAACTTCTCTTTGCGAAAATGTTTCGAATCACCAAACACCACGTCCAGAGCTATTTGGCCGAGTGACTCGGCTTTCTTCCCTGGTATAACTCCATGAAAGCTCATGTTACTGGTGCTCAGTCGGGACATCGGAATGCCCATTCCTTTCAGTGTGTTTGCATACAACAAATTCAGCCCGCTACCACCGTCCATCAGCACCTTTGTCAGTCGAGTGCCTTCGACAACTGGATCGACCACCAAAGCTTGCCTCCCAGGGGTGGCAATATGAGTCGGGTGATCAGTTTGGTCGAATGTGATGGGTGTTTGGGACCATTTCAAATAATTTGCTTTTGCTGGGGTAACCATGTTCACCTCACGGTTAATGACTTTCAATCGACTCTTGCTTTCCGCATCTGCAAAGATCATCAGAGTGGAGTTGATATGCGGATATCCTTCCTCACTGTCCTCCTTGCCTTCAGCCTTGTCCGACTCCTTTTCCTTGTCCTTAGACTGTTTTCCTTGAAACTGCTGGATCAGGAGTCGACATTGGCGAGTGGTATGCTTTGGGTAAATGATATTCCCCTCTTCGTCTTTCTTCGTGTGGATGTGGCACGGCATATCCATCACGTTGTTCCCTTCTTTATCCTTTACCTTCTTAGGGTTCCAGGATCCTTTTGGTTTCCCCTTAAACTTTCCCTGAGTCACGGCCAGAGCCTCTCCAGGAGCTGCCGGTTCAGCCTTCCGCTTCTGTTTCCGACTGGTGTTTCCCTTCTCCGACTGACTCGGCTTGTGCTTGCCGCTTCAGAGTCGGTCTTCTTCTTCGCCGTTGGCGTACTTGGTAGCAATTTCCATCATCCGACTCAAGGTCATGTCACCGGTTCGACCAAATTTCAAACTCAATTCTCTGTTCTTGACACCATCCTTGAAGGCGCAGACTGCCTGATGATCAGACACATTCTCCACAGTATGGTGCAAAGTGATCCACCTTTGAATATACTCCCTGAGAGTCTCATTGGTCTTCTGCACGCAGACTTGCAGCTCCGTCAATCCAGCCGGTCGCTTGCAAGTTCCTTCAAACGTTCTGACGAACACTCGGGACAGATCTTCCCAAGTGTAAATGCTGCTAGGAGGTAACTGAGTCAACCATGCTCTGGCAGAACCTTCCAACATGAGGGGCAGATGTTTCATGGCCACCTCATCATTCCCACCACCAATCTGAACCGCCACTCGGTAGTCCTCAAGCCAAGTTTCAGGCTTAGACTCACCAGTGAACTTGCTGACTCCTGTTGCCAACCTGAAATTGGGAGGGATCGCTGCGGCTCTGATAGCTCTGCTGAAACATTTCGGACCAGAAACATGCACTCGACTGCTCGTGGGCGCATCTCTGTCGAGTCCACCTCGATGGGCTCTGTTCCGGTCGACCAAGCCTTGCACGATAATGGATCGCGCGTCGAAGCCTGGTTCTCTGGGGTCGACTGGAACTCTTCGCCCCGCACTGAGCTGACGTCTGTCATCTTGCTGCCGAGGAGCGTAAGACCCACCCCTCGGAGGGGAATTGGGCACTCGACGCCTATCATCTCGGTCGTGTCGGTCTCCATATTGGTCTCGCTGATTCTCGCGCCCTTCACGCCGCGGAGGCGATCTGGGGCTGTGAGCCGACTGAACCGTATTCGCAGCGACGGATCGACTGTGAATTCTGTTGCGCGACTGCGACATGGCCGAATTCTGATCTCCTGCTGCCCGGAGCAGATCCCTGATCTGCATCAAGCCTCTGCCAGCTTCCGACTGAGAGGGCTGGATGGACTCTGCAATACGGGTCGCAGCTGCTAAATTCTGGATTGGGGTTCGATATACCTGAGTCGGCGGGAAGAGTTGACGTCGACTGGTGTCGGGAACTCGTTGTCGTGCGTGCTCGTCGAGTGCTCGCTGAAGATTCTCCAGGCGAGTGCGTTCGGCCAAGTTGGCCAAACGTGCCTCCTCCAAGGCGCGAGCCTCGGGGGTTTCTCCTGCGATGGGAGTACGCAGGGCATCCACGTTCCTGCGGCGAAGTTCCTCTCTTTGCAGAGAGTCGAGTGGCTCGGGCTGGTGCTCTTCGTGGTCTCGTGCGGGGTCACCTCCGTCGCCTGCCCCACCATCACGGGCGAAGCCAGGGGGACTGCGGGGCCCGTCGACCATCAGGATTTCCGCCGCTGGATCACTGCTATCGCACTCGGATGCAGTCTCTACGGAGCCAGTCGACAGATCGAACAGGCCGTAAAGGGATTCGTCGGGCTCGATTGCCGCAACTTGGGTGGTGGCCGTCTGGCGAGCCACCGCGTGCCTCACCCACCGCTGAAGCCTCGACCGGCCCGAGCGCTTGCGCTGGCGGGAGACCGGGAGGGTGGCCGATGGGGGAGTCGACCGATACGGGGTCGACGGTTGCCGCAGCAGAACGCCGCGGACACATGCGCGAAAATGCGTCGCACCACGGACGGGGAGCGCATCGACGTCGAGTGGAGCCTCCTGGAGCCAGGCGGAGTCGTCGGCGACGAAGGTGAGAGCACCGAGACGGATCTCTCGGCCCTCGACCAAAACTCCAGCAGCCACCATGATGAAAGTACTCGGAAGAATCGCAACTTCTCCACAAAATCGCTAAAACACCGGCCCCAAGGTGGGCGCCAACTGTCGTGGATCTAAGTCTGACAGTAGAGTGGGGGGTAGGTATGGAGAGGCAAGGTCCTAGCTATGGAGAGGTTGTAAGCACAAGAGATGTACGAGTTCAGGCCCTTCTCGGAGGAAGTAAAAGCCCTACGTCTCGGAGCCCGGAGGCGGTCGAGTGGATTATGTGTATATGAATTACAGGGTGCCGAACCCCTCTACCTGTGGAGGGGGGTGGCTTATATAGAGTGCGCCAGGACCCCAGCCAGCCCACGTAGGAGAGGGTTTAAGGTGCGTTAAGACCGGGGCGTTACTGGTAACGCCCCACATAAAGTGTCTTTACTATCATAAAGTCTACTTAATTACAGACCGTTGCAGTGCAGAGTGCCTCTTGACCTTGTGATGGTCGAGTGGGTCTTCGTGGTCGAGTCCTTCAAGTCAGTCGAGTGAGTCCCTCGTAGGTCGACTGGAAGGTGATCTCTTCTAAGGATGTCCCTGGGCAGGGTACTTAGATCAGGTCTGTGACCCTACCCTAGGTACATGACTCCATCACTAGGTGCATGAGCCAAGGGGGGCTGGTGGGCCTAGCCCATCTAGGCCAGGGCGCCCCCTACAGCCCACATGGGTCCCCGGGGCTGGTGGACCTTCGGAACCCTTTGGTGCCTCCGGTACACTTGTCGGCATGCCCCCGAACTTTTCCGGCAGCCAAAACAGGACTTGCCATATATAAATCTCTACCTCCGGACCATTCCGGAGTTCCTCGTGATATCTCGGATCCTATATGGCACTCTGAACAACCTTCAAACTTTCTAATATTAATATCCCTAATGAAAGAAAGTGTTTCTACCACAACGCAAATAATCATAAGTTTATGTAAGTGTGGTAACAACATTTTTCTACATCGTATAAGCACAATTTTTTTTGTTTATGTTAATGTTTTATTAAGCATGCATGGTTCATTAACCCATATGGATTTCGCCCGTCCCACCAAACTATACGCCGAAGAGGAATGTTGCATCATGAGACCCCAAAATATGTCCCATTCAGGGCTCTATGGGTAGAAATGGCATCTTCTAGCTTCTTAAAGTCGATGTGTGCAGAAGTTTGATCACTGAAGAAATTAGCACCTTCAATCGTCCCAATCTTTGAAAAACTCTTATCCTGCCTCCTGCTTTTAAATAGATGAATTAATTCCTCCAACACATAGGTTCCTAATAGCTCTAGCTGTAAAAACCAACCAACAAACACAAGCCATCAGAAGGCATACTATTATGTAATGAAACAGAAAAATAAAATCATCATCCAAGCAGTCCTAGCAACAAAACTTATGAGGTAGCTATGGATTTACCCGCTCTAAATTAAAGTGAAACATATCAGAGATAGCATGCACGTCAAAGTTATATCAAATCACAGCCTGAATAACATCAAATTGTGTCACCTGTGCACAACACATTACACAATAGCAACAGATGAATGGAGCAATTTGACTCGAGAAAAAAACAACTACCACCAACAAAGGATAATACAGTGTTTGTACACCATTCAAACTGAAATCAAACCATACCATAGGGACTAGATATTGACCTATTCCATAGAAAATTTTAGCTGGAATTACACCAGTAAGTATCATGAGGGCATAAGTCTTTAAACTACGCCATCATAGCAATATTACCCTAGAACAAGAAACAATCATCAATCTAGGACTATATTACAACATATATCATCCTACATAGTATAAATCACATAAAAGAGTAAGCCCACGGGATAATAATGTTGAGAAACATAGTAGAAAACAAAAAAAATCGTGCCTACAATCACCCAAGATCAATATGAAGATGCATAATGGGTTGGGATCATGATCATTACCGGCATCGAGTTGCGGGGAAGAAGAACATGTTGGTGTAGATCGTACTTGGAGTCCCTAGAACCGTCGATGAACGATCCCTCGTGCCGCCCACGAATAGTCCCTCGAGCCGAAGTCCAAAAGCACGACCTCTCTGCTTGGTTGCAAGCATGCAACTTTCACGATCCGGCAGCGCTTCACCGTCCAGAACTAATCACCGCCAGAGAATTAGAGGGATAAGATTAGAACCACATTGGGCTTCTAATTATGAGGACAAGAAGATTAGCCTAGCTCTTATTAATCAACTAGGACGAACTAGAAGTAGAACTAGAAAAACTATAGGATGCTCCAGAACTTCTATTTGCAATAGAGCAAAAAAACCTAGTAAATATAGGTTAGAGGAGGAGGAGGGGGCAGCCACCAAGGAGGGAAAGTCCCTCCTTGGGGCACCGGCCAAGGGGTAGGAGTAGGACACCTCCCTTAGTCCAATTCGGCCCCCCTATATGGCAAGGGGGCACCACTTCCTTATGGGCCTTCATGGCCAATAATTCCCTCCACCACTTGGCCTTTTTAGACTAGTTGATATTTAAATTAATATAAAATGTTTTAAATACTTCTAGATCATTTTATATGTTTTTAACATCTTTGGAAATATTTTCCACCTATATATAATATCGGTAATACCCGATATTAACCGATATTCACCGAAATCCTTCCGATGACTCCGTAGCGCTTCGGATCCTCTCGAAACTATTTCGAATATTAATGTAATAATTCCACAAGCATATTCTCATGAATCCTGTCCTACTAAAATTCAGCAATTCAGCGGATCATAATTGCCTCAAGCTTATGCCCCCGTAGGTTCAGTAACTCACAGATATGAACGAAACCGTGCGTTCAATAACCGACAGCGGGACCATGGACATCCATGTCAATCGAATGATATTCGAGTGAACCTTTGGTTATCATGAGACGTTACCTTTCCTTCGTGATACTTCATAAAACCTCGGCAAAAAACCTCGGATGCATCAGTATCCTCCTGAGTCACAACTATGTTCATTGTACCGAAATCCTCGTTATCGGTTTTTTTGTTCTTTCTCGGACATCTCGTGTATACCGTTTAACTGTTTGTGATGGTGTCCACCATGCTTTGTGTTAATTAAGAGGACAATCCTCTTCTGCTTAATTAACAGCTGAATCAAATCTTTTGCGGCGGTTTCAAAAATAAATCACTTGGGTCATCTTGTCCGACCAATGGACACAGCAGCTCCTATCACTCTACCCCTGCATCATGCCAGTTACCGGAACGACGAGCATATTGGAGTAGTGCGCAGCAGGCAGATCGCCCAACCAACCTACGACGGCAAGGGAACACCGGGCGTCACGCCGGGGGAATCACACGAAACGCGCCTAGCTTTGGGGCCGTCACCATTGCCCAGTACAGAAAATGCAACGCGCATCCGAGAACCGAGACGCGCGAAAGGGGAAGCACGGCACCGGCCGTTGACGACCAGGGCCGTCGTCGTGCAATGCATACACTATCGCAAAGTTGGCACGCACCGGTGACCGAAGACGCGCCGCACATCTTGCACCCTACTCCCCATCTGCTCCCGCAGGCTCAGCTAGCTGCCCGCCACCACCACCAAGTGGGGAGAGCTCAATCAGCAAGGCCGGACCCAGTTGCAACCGCACGTCTGACTCTTCCAACCCACCAATTCGTTTCGCTTCGTTAATCGTTATCCAAGAAGAAAGGAGAGGGGGGATTAGCACGAGTAGTAAGATCAAAAGCAAAAGACTCTACTGTACAAGCGGGATTCGTGTCTGCACTGTCACTTCCACTCCCGGGTGTCGCAGGGGGAGCACCCTTCCAGCGCGACGTCGGCGATCTGCACCCCGGTGTCGTACACCCGGCCGGCAGCCCACCGCCGCGGGAGGACCTCCCCTTCGGCCCACACCCACTTCCCGTCGTACCCGCCTGTGACCACCATCCGGAGCTGCAGCGGCCCCGCCGGCGCCTGGCCCGTGCTCCACGCCGGCCCGCCGCGCTCCCGCGTCATGGACCTCCAGTTCGACGACCCGGCCGCCGCGACGTCCACCGCCACGATGTCGGTCTGCCCGCCCTGGTACAGGAACCTGATCGTCAGGCCGCCGGGCGCGCCCTCCTCCACGCGCACTGACAGGTTGCGGCGGCGCGCGTACTCGCAGGGCACCCGCTTGTACTCCACGCCCACGGCGCGCCGCTCCCTCAGCTGCCGCGCGGCGGCCGTGCCCCCGCCGCCCAGGGCCATGGCCGCGTACGCCGCGCCGCTCAGCACGAGGTCGGTGCGGTTCGTGGCCGTGCCGCGCGCCTGGTCCGTGACGACCACCGTGGCGCCCGCGGCGCTGCAGAGCGCGGCGTCCGTACACCGGACCTGGTAGCACGCGCCGCAGCCGACGCCTCCCCTGTACAGCGCCGGGCCCGCGGCGGCGAGGAGCCCGCCGTTGAAGGTCGCCGCCAGGGAGCCGTACCCGCAAGAGCCGGCTGCACGCAGAGAGAAACCGAATCAATCAGCCGAACCACGAACAACAAACCGTAATAAACGGAAGCGAAACGCACCATTGTGGAGGGCGGGCGAGGAGGCGCGGTACGCCGCCTTGGACCGGCGCACGCACCGGTCGCACGCCGAGGCCGGAGACGAGGCAGCGGCGAGGAAGACGAGCAGGATGATCAAACGCGATCGAGCGCTCGCCATCGGTGGGGGCTTGAAGACGGGTGCGTTACTCGGAGTGGTCTACAACTTCTTAGAAGATCGAACAGAACAGGACAGGGCAGAACACGCACACACGCACACCTCCGAGAGAGGCGCCTCGTCGTCGACGGAAACGTCTCCTCCCACTGAAAGCGCATCGCCAGAAATCCTGAAATAAATCCAGGAATAATGCGAGCACCAGGATTTGAACCCTGGTGGGTTGGGGATACCACTGTCCACCTAACCAACTCAACCACAGGTTGATTCGCGTTTCCACCTGCTGTTACCTCCAAAGGGAAGGTAGTAATTCCTGAGGAAAGAATCAACGCCTTTGCCGATCAAGGAGGAGGCGTTTAACGGAGGTGACGGGCAAACGAGTGGGATTTGGGTTCCAGGGGATAAGGATAGAAGTGGCGGCTAGGCTTGCACTTGCACGGTTTGAATAGGGGACGAGATCACGACCGATTTAAAGCGTTTCCTTGGGGCTTATCGAGAACCACGGCCGTCGACGGCGCCACCGCCGCGCCCACTGCTGCTCTCGTCTCATCTCATCGGTGCCCGTCTGTGTGGACGCCGCCTTCACAATTCGTCCTACGTGGCAGGTCCACTGTGCTCCTATTGTTTATTCATTTAGTCCGCATCGGCCTTGATCTGGACACGTCAAGCGCCTCGCGTCCATCGCCGTTCAGGATAACCACCAGTGCCTTGCACGTACGCAATAAACGGATTGGCTCAGCTCAATCAATAGTTCTTGGTAGGGCCACGCCGCGAAAGGCATGTGCTTACCAAACAAGGGTCGGCTTACACGCCTGGTTTTGGTTCGGAGAGAGAGAACAAATTCTCTCGACTTTCTTTGTCTGGTGCAAACCGCTCATGAGTTACACTCGCATGGGTGCTCGCGGTTTCGTGCGCCCCTCCTACAACTGCATGCCCTACGGTCTTGTCGAATGGATGACACATTAATGCCAGCCAGTCATGCTAATCCCAGCATGATTGCGGTGGTCCATGGGTTTACATCTTATCATGATTCTGGACGACGGGCCCCCGATTCAACGAGAATAGACAAATTGGCGCGAAAGTGACCTCTAACAGTCCTGATATCCCACCCGAACACTAAATTGGTCTCGTCTCTCCGTTGAGACGTCACCGGCTTAAGCAGCTTGTAGCGTCTTGTGTTTCACCGGTTCCTGTGCGCGCATAAGATGCCGCTGCGCGTAAGCTGACCGAAGACAACCGGCATTGCAACGCGGCCGGCAGCAGTACGTGGCGTAGCAGTAGCACCGTGGGTTGGAGTCGTCAGAATATACTCCCTCCCTTCGTTTCTTTTTAATCTGCATATAAAATTTGGTCAAAGTCAAGTTTTGCATAATTTGACTAATTTTATATTAAAAAATAGCAACATTCACAATATGAAATCTACATTTTCAAATGCACCATGAAATGTATTTTCATATTATATAGTTTAAGTATTGTAGATGTTTATATTTTTTAATATAAATTTGGTCAAACTTTGTGTAGTTTGACTTTGACCAAAACTTATACACGGAGTAAAAAAAACGGAGGGAGTACTAGTAGCAGCACTACATATTAATAAGGAAAACGTTGGCGATCGGCACGCCGGCCGAAGATTACGCCGGTCTCACGCTCGCCGTTCGATCAAACCCGATCGAACAGACCGACCACACACGACGCAGCCCATGTGAGGCTTCTCCACGCGTCCTTGCTGGCCCACGTGCCATGGGCCCACGCACACATGCGCGCGACGGTGGGGAACGGATAAGACCGTGTTGTGGCTGCCTTCTCTCTCGTTCATCTTATCTCCTCTATTGTCTCCAACCGCTCTCTATCTTGCTCCTTTCCGGTGGTCGTCGGCTCGTTCTTGGCCCCAATCTCCTCCGCTGTCGTGGTGCCGTTCGCCCCCACGGTCACCGCCGACTCTTCCATCATGGCGGGGCTCCATAGCCATGGCCATAATCCTCCCCTCCTCCCCGCCGTGCGCACCGGTGCTTTTTTTCTGCTGAGATTTGATTTTTGCTGGAACCAATGTTTCTTTTTGCTGGAACTAGCGAATTCTTTTGCTACAAATAGACTGTTGTTTCTCTGCCGATGAGATTTTTGCTGGAACCATCAGTAAATTTTGCTGGAACCAGCAAATCTGTTTGCTTCAATCTAGTACTCCGGGGGTTGATTTTTGCTGGAACCATCAATAAATTTCGCTTCATCCAACATTATGTTTTGTTGGACCAGCTAGTCTTTTTGCTATTAATCTTTTTTTTCTATCCCTTTGAAGTTTGTTGTTGTGGCCCTTTTAATTGCATCCGGTGTTATATTTAGCTGGAACCGGCAAATGTTTTGCTTCAACTGAAGATTTAGAGTTTTTTGTAATAAAGCTTCAACCGGGCACAATGAAAACCGAAAAAGCTTCAACCATTGCCTGAAAAGCTTCAACTGTATATGTGAAAAGATTCAACCCTTGCGTTTGAGAAAGCTTCAATCGAGCACAGCGAAAAGAAAAATAGCTTCAAGCATCACGAGAGAAGCTTCAAGTGACATGGAAAAAAGCTTCAACCGATGGCAGGGCGGTGCTGCATCGGCGTGCTACGACGGCGGCGGGCGACAACGGGGTTGCTACGGGACGACGTCGAGGGGCGAGCCAGCGGCAGGGGTGGAGGTGAGGAGGTGCGGGGGCGCGCGGGACATGCGTGCAGGGAGTGGGTCAGGCGGGGAGGAGACGCGGGGGAGTTCATGGGAGCGAGGAAGGAGACGACCGATTCCAGCGCGAACCCTTTTTTCTTTTCCTGACCCGAGTGTGGGCGTGATCCAACAGTCGTTACTGTTCTGTGCGGGTCATATCCAACGGCCCGGAGGCGACCGGCCGAGTGTTTGGGCCGGCGCACCGGCGCAGATCACTGCCCAAGGAAAACGTTGGCGATCGGCACGCTGGCCGAAGATTACGCCGGTCTCACGCTCGCCGTTCGATCAAACCCGATCGAACAGACCGACCACACACGACGCAGCCCATGTGAGGCTTCTCCACGCGTCCTTGCTGGCCCACGTGCCATGGGCCCACGCACACATGCGCGCGACGGTGGGGAACGGATAAGACCGTGTTGTGGCTGCCTTCTCTCTCGTTCATCTTATCTCCTCTATTGTCTCCAACCGCTCTCTATCTTGCTCCTTTCCGGTGGTCGTCGGCTCGTTCTTGGCCCCAATCTCCTCCGCTGTCGTGGTGCCGTTCGCCCCCACGGTCACCGCCGACTCTTCCATCATGGCGGGGCTCCATAGCCATGGCCATACTCCTCCCCTCCTCCCCGCCGTGCGCACCGGTGCTTTTTTTCTGCTGAGATTTGATTTTTGCTGGAACCAATGTTTCTTTTTGCTGGAACTAGCGAATTCTTTTGCTACAAATAGACTGTTGTTTCTCTGCCGATGAGATTTTTGCTAGAACCATCAGTAAATTTTGCTGAAACCAGCAAATCTGTTTGCTTCAATCTAGTACTCCGGGGGTTGATTTTTGCTGGAACCATCAATAAATTTCGCTTCATCCAACATTATGTTTTGTTGGACCAGCTAGTCTTTTTGCTATTAATCTTTTTTTTTCTATCCCTTTGAAGTTTGTTGTTGTGGCCCTTTTAATTGCATCCGGTGTTATATTTAGCTGGAACCGGCAAATGTTTTGCTTCAACTGAAGATTTAGAGTTTTTTGTAATAAAGCTTCAACCGGGCACAATGAAAACCGAAAAAGCTTCAACCATTGCCTGAAAAGCTTCAACTGTATATGTGAAAAGATTCAACCCTTGCGTTTGAGAAAGCTTCAATCGAGCACAGCGAAAAGAAAAATAGCTTCAAGCATCACGAGAGAAGCTTCAAGTGACATGGAAAAAAGCTTCAACCGATGGCAGGGCGGTGCTGCATCGGCGTGCTACGACGGCGGCGGGCGACAACGGGGTTGCTACGGGACGACGTCGAGGGGCGAGCCAGCGGCAGGGGTGGAGGTGAGGAGGTGCGGGGGCGCGCGGGACATGCGTGCAGGGAGTGGGTCAGGCGGGGAGGAGACGCGGGGGAGTTCGTGGGAGCGAGGAAGGAGACGACCGATTCCAGCGCGAACCCTTTTTTCTTTTCCTGACCCGAGTGTGGGCGTGATCCAACAGTCGTTACTGTTCTGTGCGGGTCATATCCAACGGCCCGGAGGCGACCGACCGAGTGTTTGGGCCGGCGCACCGGCGCAGATCACTGCCCATTAGTATTTGACCTTGACTTGGTCGACGCTAGCGCTTATCCCTCCGATTCTGACTCGACATCGCGCACACGGCAGCGGAATCCCGCGTCAACCACTGCATCCCAAGTTCCCAACGGCCTTCCCTCCAACTACAGCGGCAACACCGGCGCCCGGTTCTGGACTGGCAGTGGCGGACAGACAGTGGTTGCACTTGCACTTGCGATAGTGCCACTAGCCCAGGCTGTGTGCTCTGACCTGGTCAGCCGACCGGACCTTAAACAAGCCCGCTGACACGACGCGCAGTGAAGGCCCAAGCCCAAGCCACGACCTGAAACTTCCGTGCATTCAACATGCTTGGACTTTGCAAACGAGGATGTATGTATGGGTGGAGGCCTGCCGTTTCCTGGCAGGGGTTGATTACCCTGGCAACTTGATTACTTCGTGCCACTGCCCACCGGGCACCGGCACCGGCACCCGCTTTCCATTCCCGTTCTTTTCTCAGGACGCAGTAGGTTTCTCTTCTTCTCCCTTCCCTTGGGCTCCAAGCTTTGCACGGCGACGGCGGACACGTTTTCCTTTGGCTCCCATGTCGGCCTGCTGCATGCGCTGCAGCGTGGCGTCCTGTGCTGGCGGCACTGTGGACTGCGGCGGGTCAGTTGACGCTGCGGTTGGCATGTCAACGTCGTGGCCGTGGGTCGCTTGCATTCGTCTGCAAGGGAGGCAGCCTGCCTGCCCGCTCTGCCACCGATGACATCGACACAGCTGCGGAGACGCGTAGCGCAGATTACAAATGTGCTAATGTACTCTGCTCTCGGAAGCGGTACCCCTGTGTGAAGCATCAACTCTTTTCAGAGACAAATCAAGCAAAGCTTTACTGGGAGCTCTCAACTATATAAAACATAAACCATGTAACTGGTACTCCCTCAGTCCCATAATAAATGTGACGGATGGAGTAGTATGCATTACGGTCGTTCTACAGTTGATTCAGTAATGAATCTAGCGAGCTTTCTGTGCAGCAGTTCTTTTTTCCTTTTTGACAGCAAATGGACTTCATTATCTAGCAAGCAGGGTAACTTACCAAGACTGATACTACAAGAAAATCTGGTGGATCCTCCAGCCAGGAACCATGAAGCGAGTGTCGTGGAACTGCTCCTGTTTACCCCCAACCTCCCCCAGCTGATCACAAATGGAAAGCAGAATCAACATTCAGCTTGGTAGACCTTGCCAGAGCTTGTGCCACTGTCAGTGAACGTGTTTGTAGCTTCCCTGCTCGTTTCTTGTTACTTGTAACCGTCTGACTGATCATTGCTCGCCGGGTGCTTTTCAATGCTTCGCAATACGCAGATTTTCCTCCACTTTACCTCCATTTTTAACTTCTGTAAGGGGGAAACAGAAAGAAAGATAGAAAAGATGTGGCTCTGGGCCATGTAAGCTACACGGGCGAGAAGGGCAAGTGAAGGCCAAGTCATTCGGAAGGCAAGTGCATGATTGTTTGTCAAACATCAGGATTAGTACTCCCTCCGTTCACATTTATAAGTCATTTCAGACAACTGAAATTGAGCTGTTTTGCATGCTGTCTGAAATGTCTACAACGTCTTATAAAAGTGAACAGAGGGAGTACTAATTATAGCAGACTAGCCATCTAGAGTGATGTTTGACACACTGAATGCAGGCATACAACTAAATTTCAATCACTGGAATCTCTACCCCCAGCATACATATGCAGCGCCTGATATCTACTACTAGATGATACCCGTGCGCTGACACGGGAAAGGGTTGCAATATATTTCAATGATATTCAGGTGTCTTGATACTTAGCACTGCATATATGAAGAATCATCCTCACCAATGTTGAAGTTACATATTATCTATAGAAGTTGTCTATAAAGGGGAGCTATGTTCCGTTAGGAACTTGGAATCGATACAAATAACCTCCACTTTTAATTTGAAACTGCATTAACGACCAAATGGCCATCTTTAAATTGCAACTATGTATGACAAAAAATGTGGAATGGACTTAATAACTGCAATCATATGTATCTGATGGAAATATTTTAACAAAACTAAGTGAAACTTTTTTTTGGTAGTCAAACTAACTGAATCTTGTTTCGGCTCGGAACTAAAGCATGGGAACAACTGCTCTGAACACTAAATTTTCATAGAGCATCTCCAACAAATTAGAGGGAAAAATCATCAATTTAGTTATGGCGTCTCACTAACAAATGATGGATGAGTTACCTTTGTCACATCAGACATGACATTAATCCTTGACCATCAGTGTTAATTGCATCTGAAGTGCTTGGGAAGTGTTCCCTCTGCATGGATACAAACTAGTCATAAATTTAGTTGTGAAACCAATAGTAGATCAAGAAATTATAAGATGTGAACATGGTACCGACAACAAACAAAATCACTAAAATTCAAATCTAACCTCGGCTTCTTAACTGGTTCTTCTTGGATAAGCAAACAACTGAGTGTATATATTGATCTCTATTGCCACATTCTGCAAGGAATAAATAAGTGTAAGAAAAGTCGCCTAGTGGAGAATAGCGTGCATTTTGCTAATAGATGAAGGGAACGAAGAAAAACAATATCGCATACATGAATGATCACAAAATAGATGAACGCAATAATAATTTCTTATGCCTTCTCCATATGGGCAGGATGCAGCATACAAGAAGAAATGTATACAAATGCAATATCAAGATCTCTTAGCGCAATTAACAACAATATGTCAAACTATAGAGAAAAAGAAGCACATATATGTACTGCATGAATAACGTATTCATGAAATAGCAGGTAAATTCTAAAATATTTAAGATATGCAGATGTTCAATTATGATGCTTCTATATCTATCATAAACTTTGCAAAGGCATACCAATCGACGGATTGAAGTTGTGGCACTTACATAATAACCTGTTGGGAAGAGCACTTGTGTCCTAAGCTTGTTCAATGGAGCAATTTGCAAACATGTATACTATTAGAAACATCATAGTTCTAAAGTCAGAGGAAGGGAACGGCACATCAGTCAATATAACGCAAAATAACTGACAACAAAGGCAGTAAAGTGGAAAGGTCTAATTGTGAACGAGACAAAATTAAGTCTTGGTAGGCATCTTGTCATTACACAAAGCTTGTTCAATGGAGCAATTTGCAAACTTGTACACTATTAGAAACATCATAGTTCTAAAGTCAGAGGAAGGGACCGGCACATCAGTCAATATAACGCAAAATAACTGGCAACAAAGGCAGTAAAGTGGAAAGGTCTAATTGCAAACGAAACAAAATTAAGTCTTGGCTGCTTGCGGTATTTCCTCAGCGCCTTCAGCAGGTGTGATAATTGTGAACCAAGTTTACGACATTCTAATGCTATCTTGGTATCCATAGCCCATGAAATTCTTTATTCATAACGCCAGCCATTTCCTGCATGTTGTGATCATGCAAGAATTAGTTTTACTATGAGAGTAAAATGTAAGTAACAACAAATGCTTTGGGGGAGCAAAGGTTTTTGAAGTATAGCTGATGCTTTATACTTATATGTGTAGATCTCATTTTATGTAGATGACACTTTGAAGATAGTCACCATTACGGTCTAGATCTCACAGCAATAGAGAACATAATCTGGCTTTTACCAGTGGATGTTCATATTCCTATTACCTTGTGTCACATCACATTTTAGAAAATCACTTTGAAGGTAATCATCTGTCAAATGACTAGATGTAGACCTCACAGCAATAGTGGATAGTCGGCAATTTGATGCAGTAGATCACACTGTTACCTTTTGATTACTTATAAAATATTTGAGGTGGTCACATCGATTCGCAAGTTTGGGAGAGCACTCGAAGATAGTCATTTTAACAAAAGAAAATAAAAAGGCAAAATGTAAATCTTTCAGCAATGAGGATAATCTGCAAAGTGCAGTAGATGCCTCAATTACCTTGTGATCCCAAACTTTGAATTATAAAATAATAATATTGTTGTACTTAAGAATTACATATTCTAAAAAGATGCTGAGCAATCATATAGAATATGTATACATAGTCTGAAACTTTATTCTAGACAATACATGGTCTAAAATATGAACTTACAATATAGTACACGGCTGAACATAATTTAAAGACAAACCAGAGGTTCTAAACACAACAAAATAACACTCTGAAATAAATAGAACGGGCTCTGCAATATACGGATAATATGGGCTCTATTCTGATGAAACGCCACAACACCAGCAGCCTCTTTTTTTCGGTTATTGACCTGCAGGCCGAAGTAACCTGGGCTGAGGCCCTTTAGGCCATTCGGCCCACATGTCTGTTCGGGTGAGAGGAGGGGGCGAGTCGGGCTGGCCCAACACCGACAAAAGGAGGGCACGAGCGAGGGTTTCCCCTTCTCGCTGCCACTCCCGATCCCCTCTCTGTTCGACCAGGTGCCATGCACTGCCGCTCATCGGCCCTCCCCTGCCGGTGTCGTGTCGTCTTCAAAGGGGCCAGGGTGGGCCCTGCCCTGCACCACGGTCTCCTCCGCTGCTGCTCGCCCCAGGGGCGCCGGTGAGGCCGAGGGCATCCGGCGACCACGCGCCCCGAAGGGTTGCACGGTGCTTCTCCATGGCCGTGCCGAAATGGCGCAAGATCTAGCGGGCTTCCGGCGGTGGCGTGGGAGGTAGACGCGGCGCTGGAGGAGGTGGTGTCGCCGGTGATGGAGGAGGTGGTGCCGTCGTCGACGAGCCCTCGCCTTCCACCTCGACGTCTTCAACCTTGATGGCCATGTTCAGGTCGGGGATGACAGCGTAGCCGCCGGTTTCCGCTCCTGCCAGCGTCGGGAATGGAAGATCCGGGATGGGGCCGTATCCAGGAGGAAGTGCTCCGACAGTTCGTCCGTCGGCGTCTATGACGGCAGCCGCGGAGGCGGCGGTGAAGCGCCCGCACGCTTTGGGCATGGTCTAAAAACCGTGCTCATGAGGGCAGAGGCGGCGGCGCGAGGTTGCAGTTGAAATTCTCCTCTTCTCCCAGAAACGGTGATGACGGACCTGCAAGCAGCCAATCCATCGGATGGATGGGAAAAGCGGATGGTGGAGTTGCCGGTACGACCTGGTTGACGGCGATAACCGGAGCCAAAGGCCTGGCATGGTGCAGTGCAGGTACGTCATGGTTGACAGCCACAGCCGGAGCGGAAGGACCAGCCTGATGCGCCGTTGGTTCATGCCCACGGAGTGGGTGGGTTGCCGTGGCGTGCATACTCACGCACGCCGACGGTTCTAGCGACGAGTGCCACTGCTTGGACCAGGAGCATGACGGCGACATGCAGCATTGCGGTGGCGCTGGGTGTGAAGAAAGTGACGACTTTCTTTCTGGATGAAGTGGGCAAAAGCAAAAGCCAGTGACGGCAGGTCCTTTCCTGCCATGATTCTTACCTTTCTCCTTTCTTCCCCGTGATGTCACTCTCGGCAGAGATAGTGTGATAACGTGTGAAAAGTAAAAGTGAATGACTGAACTCTTGTAATTCTTATTGATTCCAAACTATTTATACAAGAGACAATTACAAGTTTGTCAAAGTAATTCAAATCGAAAGTAGTGATTGCTAAAGTGTGAGATAAAATGGCTGCAATTAGCGGTTGGTAATATGTTAGAGAGATTACAACTGCTAATGAAAATTAAGGATTACAATGTCCATTCCTAATTAGCACATGGTAATTAGTAATTTAACACGTGATCTAATCCTATTCCTAACAGGTATTAACATGTGCTAATTAGGAACTGACATAGTAATCCCTATTCCTAACAGGTATTAACATGTGCTAATTAGGAACTGGCATTGTAATCCCTAACTGCCATTAGCAGTTGTAATCTGTCTCACATATTAGCAATTGCAATTGTCATTTTGTCTCACACTATATCAACCGCTTCTTGCTGTTAGATTTCCTCTCACAATATTGTAACTAGCTCGTGTGTATAAGTAATTCGGAATCAATCAGAATCAATTACTTCTAGCAATCACTTTTACTTTCTACATGTTATCAGTAAATGCTCTGTCCAGAGAGCCGAGCCATCACGGGAAAGAGAGGAAAAAGGTGAGAACCATGGCAGGAAAGGACCTGCCGTCACTGGTTTTTGCTTTTGCCCGCTTCATCCAGAAGAAAGTCGTCACCTTCCTCGCATCCAGCGCCACCGTAATGCTGCACGTCGCCATCATGCTCCTGGTCCAAGCAGTGGCCCTCGTCGCCGCATCTTTGCCAGAACCGTCACCGTGCATGGGTATGCACGCCACGGCAACCCACCCCCTTCATGGGCATGAACCAAGGGTGCACCAGGCTGGTCCTTCCGCTCCGGCCGCGGCTATCAACCACGACGTACCTGCACTGTGCAATGCTAGGCCTTCGGCTCTGGCCGTCGCCGTCGACCACGTCATATCGGCAACTCCACCATCTGCTTTTGCCATCCATCTGATGGATTGGCTGCTTGCAGGTCCGTCAGCACCGTTTCTGGGAGAAGAGGAGAACTTCAACTACGACCTTGCGCCGCCGCCTCTGCCCCCGTACTGCCTAGAGCACGGTTTTGGACCATGCCCAAAGCGTGCGGGCGCTCAATCGCCGCCTCCACGGCTGTCGTCGCTGACACCGACGAACGAACTACCGAAGCACTTCCTCCCTCCTGGATATGGCCCCATCCTGGATCTTTCGTCCCCGACGCCGGCAGCAACGAAAACCGTCAGCTACACCATCATCCACTACCTGAACATGGCCATCAAGGTTGAAGACATGGAGGTGGAAGACGAGGGTTCGTCGACGACGCCACCACCTCCATCACCGGCGACACTACCTCCTCCGACGCCGCCTCTACCTCCTACACCACCACTAGAAGCCCGTCGGACCTTGCGCCGCGTCGTCGCGACCAGGGAGCAACAACGCGTAGCCCTCCGGGGCGCGTGGTCGTTGGACGCTCTCGACCTCACCGGCGCCCCCAAGGCGAGCAACCGCGGAGGAGGCCGTGGTGCAGCGTGGGGCCCACCCCGCCTCCCTTGAAGATGGCGTGACACGGGTAGGGAGGATCGACGAGCGGCAGTGCTTGGCACCTGGACGAACAGAGTGGGGATCGGGAATGGTGGCAACCAGGGGAAACCCTCGCCCGTGCCCTGCCTATCCCTCCTTCTGTCGGTGTTGGGCCAATCCAACTCGCACCCCTCTCACCCAAACTGGCCTACAGGCCAATAACTGGAAAAAAAAGGTTGCTGGTGTTGTGGCTTTTCATCAAAATGAGCCCATAGTATCCGTACATTGCAGAGTAGCCCGGTCTATTTATTTCTGAGTGATATTTTATTGTATTTAGAACCTCTATTTATCTGTAAATTATATTCAGTCATGTACAATATTGTAAGTTGGTATTTTTAGACCATGTATTGTCTAGAATAAAGTTTCAGACTATGTATAACATATTCTATATGATTGCTTCAGCATCTTTTTAGAATATGTAATTCTTAAGAAAAACAATTTTTATTTACAATTCAAAGTGTGGTATCACAAGGTAAATGAGGCATCTACTGCACTTTGCAGATTATTCTCATTGCTGAAGGATTTACATTTTGACATTTTCTTTTGTTTTGGCAAAATGACTATCTTCGAGTGCTCTCCCTAACTTGCGAATTGATGTGACTACCTCAAATATTTTACTAATAGTCTGATCTACTGCATCAAATTGCAGACTATCCACTATTGCTCTGAGGTCTACATCTAGTCATTTGACAAATGATTATCTTCAAAGTGATTTTCTAAAATATAGTGACACAAGGTAATAGAAATATGAACATCTACTGGTAAAAGCCAAATTATGTTATTTATTGTTGTGAGATCTACACCGTAATGGTGACTATCTTCAAAGTGTCATCTACATTAAAAAAAAGAGGTCTACACATATAAGCATAAAAGCATCAGCTATACTTCAAAACCTTGCTCCTCCGAAGAATTTGTAGTTACTGATATTTTACTCTCATAGTAAAACTAATTCATGCATGATCACAACATGCAAGAAAATGGTTGGCGTCATGAATAGAGAATTTCATGAACTTGGGCTAGATGGTAGTAATTATTTATCATGGGCTATGGATACCAAGATAGCATTAGAATGTCGTAAACTTGGTTCCACAATTATCACACCTGCTGAAGGCACTGAGGAAATACCACAAGCAACCAAATATACAGCATCAAGTTTTATAAGGCGTTAACTCCATCCAAATTTAAAAACAAAATATTTAATGGAGGAAGACCACTTGCTTTCTGGAACTCTCTCAAGGAGAGATATGACCAATAAAGAGCAGTTATGCTTCGAGAAGCCCAAAGAGAATGATCCCTCATAAGGTTCCAAGATTTCAAATCCGTGGCAGTTATAACTCTGCAGTTCAAAAGGTTAACTCTAAACTAAGGTTTTGCAATCAAGCAATTCCAAAGCAGATCTTATTGAGAAGACCTTCTGCACTTTCCACCCCTCGATGACTGCTACAACAGTAGTATTATGAACAAAAATACAATAAGTATTCTGAGCTCATATACACTTTACTTCAGGCTGAGAAACATGATGAACTTCTCATGAAGAATCATCAGACACACCCAACGGGGCTCGCTAACACTCGGTTTACCAAAATGTATGGAGGCAACAAAAAGAATTTCAAGAAATTCAGCAGAAAGTGGGAAAGGAACAACAAGCATAAAAATCTTTGGTCAATCTAAAGGTAAAGGTCAGTTCAAGAAAGATGAACAAAATACCAAGTCCGAGATTTGTCGAAGGTGTGGATGTGCTAACCATCTTACTAGCAAATGCCGTACTCCTAAGCATCTAGCGGATTTATACCTCAAATTCACCAGGAAAGGCAAACAAGTCCATGGAAAAGTTGAAGCTACGGGAGGGCAATGCAAAGTGGCATGGAACCTAGTGTGTGTGACGTTCGTAAACGGGGGTTTAGGCTTCTCCTCGCTCAAACACATGAATGTGTGCCTACTTCTTAGACACATGTCAAAACTACATGACTCCAACTCTGCACCGGCCTCGTCCTACTTAGTTACCAAATATGGCTGGTCTCCTACTCATGACCTGGGCACTGGAGATTCATCTGCGTCACCCGTGTGGCGCGATATTATAAAACATCTTGACTTCTTCAGGTCCATCACCTCTGTTAAACTCGGAAATGGGGCCAACACCTCATTCTGGAATGACCTATGGCTTCCAAACACCCAAACTACTCTCGCTTGCCAGTTTGCTGCTCTCTACACACACTCCAACAGGCAGTCGGCCTCTGCCGCGAGGGTGCTGGATTCGCCAGAACTGAACCTCGATCTTGCTCATCGGTTATCCCTTGTAGCTGAGAATGAACTGGCTACCTTGTGTAATATTATGGCTACAGTTAACTTGGATTCGCAGTTTGACGATAACAGGGTATGTAGGCGTGAGGGCAAGGCACTTTCCACCAGTTTGGCTTATAAAGCGATATGGCATGACCACCCGACGGACCCGATGGCGGCTGCGATATGGAAAAACTATGCGCCCAACAAGTGTCGAATCTTCATGTGGCTGGCTCACAAAGATGTGTCTACACCAACGAGAGAAGGTTGCGTCGCTCAATCGCTACCTTTGATGCCTACCCGTTCTGCGGCACCTGCGAGGATATCACCCACCTCCTCCTCCGCTGCACCACTCTACGACCTCCCTGGGATGAGCTAGACAACCTTTATAGGGGGTCGCCTAACAGCATTAGAGATATCTGGCGACAGGCCCCGATGGACAAAATTCGCTCTACTGTTCTAATCGCAATCTTCTGGAACACCTGGAAGCGTCGGAACGCCAAGGTCTTTCGACAAGAGACCATGCAAATCCACCACATTGCTAGGGTAGCGGCGGACGATCTGAAGTTTGGTCTCAAAGATGCAAGAATGCCCGGCGCCAAACGCTCCTCCAAGATTGTGGTTCTATGTTGTCAAACCTTGTCGCGAGATTGTAACCTAATGTACTCTTGGGCTATCCCCTTGCTCTTCTCTCTTCTTCACAACCCCCTGTAACCTTCATCTGTGTAAACATTTCTGTAAAGTTATATATGGTTCAGGCCGGCGCAAGCCCGCCGTTGACGCGTCAAAAAAAAAGTTGAAACTCACTTCAACGCTTTACAACAAGAGAACCTTGAAGCTAGCACTTCTCAAAGCGCTCCTCAGGAAACAAGGCAGAAGGATGAAGATCTTCTTGATGTCGGCAACATGATGGTGGAATACACCCAAAACACATATGAAGATCTAATATAATTTCCACATCACTTATTTGATATTATCAGCTATTTTATTGTAATACTGGATGTTCTAATATATATAACTCTAAATAGAATAAAGTCCTACGGACCAATCATATTATGTGATTCAGACATAATGTCGTATTTATATTTGTAACTGTAATATGCATACTTTGTATGTATTATATGTGAGTAATGTGAATAAAATTTCATCCTAAAATATTCTCTCACTCTTTATAGACTTTACGGGAAGACAATCCAATGGAAGAACTACGTTTGCTGGACAGTTGTACCACTAACACAATACTAAGGGAAACAAAATATTTACAAACTCTAACTAAGAGAATAGGAAATATTATGACCATCACCGGTCGCAATGCATCAATTATTGGTTCAGGACGAGCCACACTCGTTCTACCTATGGGTACTATCATTTTTATTGAGGATGCACTCTGGTATCCTGAATCTACACGTACCCTTCTAAATTTCAAAGACATCCGATCAAAGAATTTCCATCTGGCAACAATCTCTGGGAATAATACTAAATATTTACTTTTAACAAAAAGCAATGGGTCTGAAAAAACAATTCTTGAGAAATTCTCGTCACTTTCATCTGGATTGTATTACAGTTATATAAAACCCATACCACATGTTGCGTACAAAATAATTTTTCAACAGCTTGATAAATTCAAGACTTGGCATGATCGCCTTGGTCATCTTGGCATAGCCATGATGAGAAAATTATTGGCAATTCTATTGGTCACAACCTTCCAACTAAAAGATTCCCAAAATCATCAAATTTTGTGTGCACCGCATGTACAACTGAAAAATTAATTATAAAACCATCTTATCTTACAGTAAAAAATGAGTCACTTAATTTCCTCGAACGCATTCAAGGAGATATATGCTATCAGGACCTTTTAGGTATTTCATGGTACTCATAGATGCATCTAATAATGGTCACACGTGTGTCTATTATCCACACGAAATCATGCCTTTGCCAAGTTAATTGCTCAAATTATTAAATTAGAGCAAATCATCTTCAAAAAAGGACAAAAACAATTCGAATGGATAATGCCGCTGAATTTTCTTCACGTGTAATCAATGACTATTGCATGACTATGGGCAGTCATTTAGAACATTATGTGCCTTATGCTCATACTCAAAATGGATTGGCTAAATCTCTCATCAAAAGAGTAAAATGCTCAACCACTACTACGGAATTGTAATTTATCAACATCTTGTTGGGCACATGCGGTATTGCACGCCACAGATCTGATACAAATCGGCCCAACTGCATATCACACAACCTCCCCACTGCATCTAGTACGTGGCACCCAGCCAAGTATTTCCCATCTGCAAAAATTCAGTTGCGCAATATACATACCGATATCACCACCGCAGTGCACATCCATGGGCCCTTCACAGAATACTAGGGATCTATGTGGGTTATAATTCTCCGTCAATTATAAAAATATCTTGAGCCTCTTACAGGACCTGTTTACTGCCCGTTACGCTGATTCTATTTTTGATGAGGACAAATTCCCGACATTAGGGGGAGAATCAAAGCACAAAGAGTGTCAGGAATGTAACAGGCATTCAGTCCTTAGATCCACATACTAAAGAATCTGAATATGAAGTTCAGAGGATTATATATTTGCAACACATTGCAGATAACCTGCCAGATGCATATGCATTTACTGGCCATAAAGGTGTCACTAAATCACATATTCCCGATGTTAATGCACCAGAACAAGTGGAGCTACCAAGTAAAACCACTCAAACCCCAAATGAGAGTAAGAGGGGGAGAAATCTGGTTAACCGGAATATAGCTTCTCAAAAGCCTCCACGAAACATAGGAAATCAAATCCTCTACCAGTAAATGCAATTCAACCCCAAGTCGAAGGACACCAACTAGATACTCAACATCTAGAACCTAGCACAAATGCGCATAAAAACATAATTGTGGGACATCGGACCACCATGACTCTACTGTTGTGGGAAACCACATAGAGTCTGAAGGTATAAAGGAAATTTCCATAAAATATATACACTCAGGAGAATCATACAACAGAGAGACTACAATTGTCATATACTTCGCCTCTAAAATTGTTGAAACCCTTCAACTGGATCCAGAACCAAAGTCCGTAAAGGAATGCCTCAAGCGCCCCGATTGGCCTAAATGGAAGGAAGCAATTGAGGCAGAACTGCACTTGCTCAACAAAGAAAAGTATTTTCCTCAGTAATACCTACTCCTCAAAATGTCTTCCCCGTGGAAGCAAAATAGGTTTTAACAATGAGGTGGTGAGATACAAAGCGAGACTTGTAGCACAAGGGTTCACGTAGAGACCCGAAATCGATGACAATGATATATACTCTCCTGCCATGAGTGGAATAACATTTGATACTTAATACCTTTGGCAGTACAAATGAATTTATCTATGCAGTTAATGGACGTAATGACTGCATACTTATATGGGTAGAATGTGGTATAACCGATTGAGTGAGTTCCTTATTCATAAAGGTTACTCAAATAATGATGATTGCCCTTGTGTATTTATAAAGAAGTCCTCACATGGATTTTGTGTCATCTCTGTGTACATTGATGACCTTAATATCATTGGAAGTACACCTGATATAGACAAAGAACGCAATCATCTAATGACGGAATTTGAGATGAAAGATTTGGGAAAGACCAAATTCTGCTTAGGCTTACAGCTTGAGCACCTTCCCTCAGGAATATTAGTATACCAACATGCTTATATTCAAAAGGCTTTGGAAAAATCAATATGGATAAATCATATCCATCCAAAACACCCATGGTTGTCAGATCCCTTGATATGAATAAAGATCCTTTTAGACCCCGGGATGATGACGAAGAGATATTAGGATCTGAGTTCCCGTATCTCAGTACCACTTGTGCGCTAATGTACCTTGCAAATTGCACTAGGCCTGATACTGCATTTGTGGTAAATTTACTAGCTAGACGTAGCGCTGCTCCAACAAAACATCATTGGACAGGGGTGAAGAATATCCTTAGATATTTACATGGCACAAAAGATTTTGACTTATTCTACCAGAAGAAACAAGATATGACTATGGTAGGTTATAGACACTGGTTATCTATCTAATCCTCACAACGTCAGGTCACAGACAGGTTTCGTATTCTTATATGATGGAACTGCTTTTTCATGGAAGTCAACAAAACACTCTCGTAGCAACTTCCACTAATCGCTGAAATTATCGCATTATTTGAAGCATCACGAGAATGTGTATGGCTTTGCAGGATGATTAACCACATTCAAACTTCATGTGGTGTTGGTTCATTAGGATCACCAACTATTATCTATGAAGATAATGCCGCTTGCATTGCTCAAATGCAAATGGGTTATATAAATAGTAATATCACAAAACACATTTCTCCCAAGGTGTTCTTTCCTCATGAATTACAGAAAGATGGAGAAATTGATATTTTGCAAACCAAATCATGTTCACAAAGTCTTTAGAAATTCAACATTCCAGAAGTGTATTCACGAATTTGGTATGAGATGTTTTCAAGGTTTGCAAATTTCAGAGGAAGAAAACTCATAGAATTATAACCCATTAATTATCATTAGATAATAAATATTGTGCTCTTTTCCTTTATGAGTTTTTCCATCAGGTTTCTCATAAAAGGTTTTCAATGAGGCAATATAAACTATACCATATCGTTTTCTCCTTATGTTTTTCCCACCGGGTTTTAAATGAGTTTTCAATGTTGTATCTATTACTCATCATATTTTTCCCACGGGGCTTTTGGGGGACATTCTCAAATTGTACAAATGATTCTCAAGTTAGATGACAAATATACAAGAAGCATTATATGATGAAATATACAACAAGCTCTAGATGATGGATACTTCTAGAAGATGTGTGATACAAGGGGGAGTGTTGGGAATAGGGCTAGATCACGTGCTAAATTACTAATTAACATGTGTTGGTTAGGAACCGACATAGTAATCCTTAACTGCTGTCGGCGTTCTGGGAACGGGGGTCCCCAGACTTGCCTGCCTGCGGCCTGCGGCGTGGCTCGAGTGGTGGCCCAGTACGGTCCGTCTTCATCAGCACAAGACTCAAGACCCTCGCGAGGGGCCAAGCCTCACAGGGCAAACGACGCAAGGCTTCCTCAGGGACGGCCTCGCCAGGCAGGCTCGCGAGGAGGCGGAGAGATCAAGGCAGGATTGACGCAAGCCATGACGATCGGGACCAGGCGGGCGCCAGGCGGGCGCCGGCCCGGGCAGTGTCCTTATTTCCTCTTTGGTGCAAAGGGGCAAGCACAGACGTGGAGTACCGAGGCATCAGGCAAAGGTTGTCATTTCAGTGCAACGAGACCAAGACCAGCGGAGCGGCAGGATGGAGGTCACCGTGGAGCCCTAGATGGCGTCATCACCAGTGCTTTTGGTAGCCGAGGACCAACTTTGGTCAGGATAACTTGTACTATATGTTCCCCTTCAAAATGGTCGTTGTTGGCGCCCTTCCCGCTCAATATTTGGGAAGAGACTCAGGGCCTCTATAAATAGGACTAGCCACCACAGTGGAGGGGATCCAGACTTTGGGAAGCCTAGAAAGAGAGAAGCGATCGAACTCACCCAAGCAGTTCATCGCACCAGCTCAAGGACACCTCTCGCGAGGCTGTTCTCCCTTTGTACTATTCATCATCAGCCCCTGAGGCAATCCACCACACCACACACTGGAGTAGGGTATTACACCACGTCGGTGGCCCTAACCAGTATAAATCTCGTGTCCCTTGTGTTGTTCATCGTTTCCAGCTTAGATCTCACGAGGCGATCGGACGTAGATCAGTATGGGAGAGATCTTCGTGCGCACCTCAGAGTTTGAACCTTAAGGGTCTGCCGGAACCCAACATCCGACATTTGGCGCGCCAGGTAGGGGTGCGCCGGAATCTTTCTTCCGCTGTTCGCGTTTGATCTTCCGTCGTGTCCATGGCTGACGCTCGTCGGGCTCACGCTGAGCGTCGGGCTGCTCTCGCCGCCCGCGTCGCCCAGACGGCGCCCGTCAGCGGGCGCCCCCGTCGTTCCCCGTTGCCTGCCGCCAACTCCGCCACCGGCCCGGCGGGGAACGAGTAGCAGGCCTCATCTCTGCATCCTTCGGTGCGGCGGGAAGGCCGCACCGCCACCCCGTCGCTGACTCCAGTCGGTTCGTCGTCCACGCCCGTCGCGCCCCCACGGACGCGCACGCCGCGTTGCTCCTGGCGTGTGAGCTCCTGCACTATCGTCCCGTCGACGACCTCTACGAGGACTGGCTTCCCCGCATCACCGAGCTCGTCAGCGCCGCAGGGGGCTCTCCTATGCCGTCCCTCTCACTGCCTCGCCTTCCATCCTGCGCAGGAGGCGTGGATCAGGAGGTGCCTCCGCCACCTCCTCCCCAAGAAGGCGCCCTGGCTCCAAGCCGCGCGGCCCCAGGACGAGACCCACCGCGTCAGGCGCCTGCACGACAAGGAGCTGCCAAGAAATCCCTCGCCCCCAAGGTGCTGTCGTGCTCCCGGCACTGGTGCGCCATGATCGCATCCCTGCACCGCCACGTCAAGACCCCGCGCTGCCCCAGGCAGCGGCGCGTGGGAATTTCCAAAAACAAGCCCAGCATCAGCAGAGGGCTCCGGTGGCCACCGCAGGCTGCCGTGCCTTCACCCCCGAGCTACGCAGTGTCGCCTGGCCAGGCAAGTTCAAGCCTGACCTGCCTCCTCGCTACGACGGCACTGCAGACCCCGCGGAGTTCCTGCAGCTCTACGAGCTGGGCATCGAAGCCGCCAACGGGGACGAAAAGGTCATGGCGAACTGGTTTCCCATGGCGCTCAAGGACGTTGCCCGCACCTGGCTCCTGAACCTGGCTCCTGGCACAATCTCCTCCTGGGACGAGATGCGCACCCGCTTCATCGCCAACTTCCAAGGCACTCACGACCGTCCGCCGGCCGTGGGTGACCTGCGCCGCATCAAGCAGCAGCCTGGAGAGACCTTGCAGAAGTACATTCAGCGCTTCAACAACGCTCGCCTCAAGATTCCCAGGGTGACTGAGGAGGCCATCATTTCGGCGTTCTCTGATGGCGTTCGCGACGTCAAGATGAAGAAGGAGCTGGCAATCTATGAAGATCTGTGCACGTCTCTGGAGTTGTTCAACCTGGCGACCAAGTGCGCAAGGGCTAAGGAAGGGCGCCTCTCCCTTCTCGAGCTCCCAGCAACGGACCCAGAAGAGAAGAAAGCCAAGGCCAAGGATGTGAAGCGTAAGGGAGCAGCTGTACTCGCAGCGGAGCCAGACACAAAGCGCGGCAGGGACCAGCTGGAGTCGTCCAAGGGCAGCCGATACTGTGTGTACCACGATCTCCACACCCACAACACCAACGAGTGCCAAGAGCTCAGGGCCGTGCGAGAAGGCCGTGTCGGTCGACGTCCCGAGCGCAACGATCGGGGCTACGGCCGAGGCGGAGCAAGAGGTGGAGGACGATGGGACGACCGTGGCCCTCGCCAAGGGTGGCGTGACCGACCTCGCGAGGACCGCTGGCAGGACCAGCCTCGCGAGGGAGCTTGGAGAGATCAGCCTCGCGAGGACTGCCCGCATGGCAACGCAGGCCTTCCTCCTCTGCCACCGCCACCAAGAAGGAATGAAGACCATCATCAGGACGAGGGGGCTGGGGGCTTCCAGGAGCCACGTGCAATCGCTTGCATCCTGGGCGGCGCTCAGGCCCCAGCCTCACAGCGCATCTTCAAGCAGTTTGCGCGCGAGGTGAATGCAGTCCTCCCCAAGCTTGAGGCCACGCGCCCTCTCAGGTGGTCTGCGTGCGCCATCACGTTCAGCTCTGCGGATCAGCTCAAGTGCACGGCAACGGCCGGTGTCCTCCAAATGCTTTGTTCCCCAGTCATCAGCAACGTGCAAGTCACCAGGACCCTCATCGATGGCGGAGCAGGGCTCAACGTTCTGTCCGTCGAGACGTTCAACAATCTCCAAGTGCCATATGATCAGCTTCAGCCAACCAAGCCTTTCTCAGGAGTCACTGATGGTTCCACTGTCCCGATAGGGCAGGTCCGCCTTCCTGTCACCTTTGGACAGCGCAGCAACTACCGCACCGAGCTCATTGACTTCGACGTCACTCACATTCGCCTGCCATACAATGCCATCCTCGGGTACCCAGCCCTGGCCAAGTTCATGGCAGTGACTCACCATGGCTACAACGTCCTCAAGATGCCAGGAAGCGGTGGGGTCATCATGGTCCCCTATGAAGAGAAGGATGCGGTGTGCTCCCTCGAGCGCGCCTTCCAGGCCGCGTCGATCGAGGACCCGGACAGCAAGAGTGGAAACCTCCCTGGAGCAGCTCCCAAGAAGAAGAAGACATCACCTGACTCAGGGCTTCAGGAGGCAGGCACCTCCGGAGGCGCCGCACCAGGACATGCGCCCGTCCAAGGGGCACCGCCCTCCATCGCATAGGAAGGCGAGCCCGGCGCCCTCCTCGGGTAGGGCTCGGGGGCTCTCTCCTGGGGAGCCACCGACCTTGCCAAGGTCACGAGGGAGGCGCTTGGGCACAACTTGGAGGCGTGCTTCGCGGCACGCTTCCCTCAGGAAGGCGTAAGGAAAGAAGGACCTAGCCCTCAGGAGTCCATCACCAAGGCCGCTCAGGATGTGGAGGAATCGAGAGCATGCACGGCAACCGCCGTCTGCCCAGCGTAGCTCCCCATCCAGGCGAGGATGGCGCGCTGCGCGTCTGCATCGACTACCCAGGGCTCAATCGAGTCGCTTCTCAGGAGTGCTTCTGGCCTTCGCGCGTGGGGCGTTGCGCGGGCCGACCGCGCAGCTTCGTTCGCATGCCCTTCGGCTTGCCGAACGCGGCTGCAGCCCACCAGCGCCTGATGAGCATTCTGGAAGCTCAGGTGGCCAAGCATCGCGCGTTCCTGGAGGAGATGGAGATGGACCTCAACGGGCCGCCCGGACCTCCTGAGCCTCCCGAGGCTCGGAGTCCCGAGGGCTCGTGAGGATCGGCTTCTTCGCCCGGCACCGCCAGCTGCACCAACTATCGTTCTGCAACAGTGTCAAGTGACTTCTTTTCAGTTTTCGTTTCAGCTGGGAGCGCCCTCAGGGCTGCATCATTCCCAGGTCGCGTGGGTCCGTCCCTGCGGCATGTATCCGTTTTGCTTATGTCTTCCGCTTACCTTGTTGGGGGCGCCCCTCGGGCTGCATCATCCCCAAGCCGCTCGGGCCTGACCCAGTGGCGTTTGCTTTCCCTGCATCTAAGTTGATTTGCTCCTTCATGCTTGACCTATTCATGATTGTCGCTCGCCGGCCCCCACGGGCCTATTTCTCCTCATGCGAACCGCTTGCACGTTAAAAGGGGGGCGCCTGAGCATCGCGACTCATGGGCTCTTACTGGCTCTCCAGCCCTCACCCCCTGGCCTTGACCCACGGCATCGCGACCTGTCATACCAGCGGCGGCTGAGCTTGCTCGAGGGCCGGGACCTGAAGACGTAGAGCATTTGCATTTTAACCACCTTG
Source organism: Triticum aestivum (assembly GCF_018294505.1). Taxonomy (NCBI): domain Eukaryota; kingdom Viridiplantae; phylum Streptophyta; class Magnoliopsida; order Poales; family Poaceae; genus Triticum; species Triticum aestivum. Next base: position 399,528,600 of record NC_057795.1, on the reverse strand, counting down.
CAGGAACATACCATCCACAAAGGCCCAGAGCCAGGCGCAACCCGCCTTGAGGTAGGGCCTCGTGAGTCCCGCGCTGGCTCACGGGTGCCCAGATACACCTCTCCTAGCCCTACCGTGCCGGCCACGTGTCAGGGCGGGGCTGTACACGCCCCGGGGGCTCCTCCCGAAGGGGAGCCCCCCTCCCACGCACCAATGGAAGCACCATGCTCCGCACTGGCTGACGACACTGACGAGGAGCGGCTATGCCCGTACACATACGGAAGCGCTATGCTCCGCGCTGGTGATAAACAACTGAGGGCAGCCCACGACTATATCAACCTCAGGGAGCCCAGAGCTCAGTGTCTGGCACCATCACAAAGCCTCCCCCCGGGAGTGCCGCGCGAGGGGGCTGGACACGGGGGCTACGCCCGGGCCACGCCCGAGCACATGCCACCCAGCCAGGTCCCTCGGACCTGGTCATCGCGCGCCCTCCCCGAGCGGAGCCAAGGTATGAAGACTCGTTTGAGCATCAAGGGGGACTCCTGAGCATCGCGACTCAGGAGCCTAACTGGTCACGTAGCCCCTCACTCCTTAGTTCCGAAAGGCTAACGGCAGTTGAGGTATGCGCGGGACCGGGCCCTGCCGACGTAGAACGACAAATCCTCTCCTCCGTTCCCTCCCTATTTGTTGTTCGCGCGTCAAGGGGGACTCCTGAGCATCGCGACTCAGGAGCCTAACTTGTCGCGTAGCCCCTCACTCCTTAGTCTCATCCAGGTGATCCGGTCGGGGCTAACAGCGGCTGAGGTATGCGCGGGGCCGGGCTCTGCCGACGTAGAACACAAGCAAATAGGAAGGAAATCGCAAAATCTAGCAAATCCAGAAGGAAATATTACAGACCATAAATTGTTCTCACAATACCAGACACGAATTTAAACGCCTCCACGATGCATGGTGCATGTTGCAGGAATCAGAGCGGGAAAAGGCCGCGAGAAGATCACCCCTGGGCCGCGCCACCGCTCGTGGTAGAGTCGCGCTTGGTAGCCCCACCACCTGGAGTTGCGGGGCCGGCAGCACCTCGCTTGGGCGCGGTGTTGAAGGCGCGGAACTTCGACAGCAAGGCCTCCGCTCGACCCTTGACGGCTTCAGCGGCGGCGGCGGAGCACTTGGCGTCCACGGGCTCCAGCAGGTCATCGAGGCTGGCGTCGGGGTTGCGGAGGTAGACGTGGCTAAGGATCCGCGTCAGTGCTGCGGAGGAGAGGACGCGAGCCTCGACTTTAGCCATGGGGCCGATGCCGATCACGACCTCCTCAAGCGCCTCGACGAGGAAGGGAACCAGCTTAGCGGGGCCTTCCTTGGCTCCGGCCAGCGGCTTCTCCAGGCCCCCGTCGTAGAGCGTTTTCAGCGCTACGCGGGCCCTCTCCTCGTAGAGCACGAAGGCCGTGCGGTCTTCGGCCAGGATCTTCGCCCCGGCATCCAGCTCGACCCTCTCCACCTTCAGCGCCTGCTCCAGCGTCTTCAGCTGGTCACGGTCGGCTAACAATTCGGCGTCGCGCTCCTTGATAGCAGCCTCCCGAGCTTTCATCTCCTCCTCCTTCGCCTGGCGGTCGCGAATCTCCTTGGCGAGCTCATCACGCAGCCCTTGCAATTCGCCCTCCAGCGTCTTGCAATGGCCCTTGGCGGTGGAAGCGTCCTTCAGCGCCTCGTCGCGGGCGGCCATGGCTTGGGAGGTGGCTTGCTTCCCCTCCTCGGAAGCCGTCACAGCCTGGCTCAGCGCCGCCCGAACGGAGGCGTCAGAGCTAGCCCAGCTGGAGACTAACTCCAGGCGCCCGGCCACCAGGCGGAGGTCCGCGCTCCGAAGATCCTCCCGCAGCCGGCTCAGTTCGTCGGCAGCACGGTCCAAGGCGGCAGAGGAAGCAGAGGAGACGGGGGCCGACGGAGTAGGAGGAGAAGACGGCAGCATAATCACAACCTGGGAAGCAGGGACCTCCTGGGCCTTGGCAACCTCGGCGACAGCGTCAAGCACGGGCGCCTCCAGAGTCAACGGGGCCACGGGGGCTGACTCCACGCCGGAGCGTTCCTGCTGGCCTCGCGAGGATGATCGGGCGGGGGACGCGGCCACGGCTGACGAGCCCGTTTCAGGCGGGGTCGCCGTGCCTCCCTTCAGCCTCTTCGCCGCGGGCAGCAGCCTGCCCAATGGAAGATGTCAGGTCTAGACAACAAAAGACAGGAGCAAGGCGGAATTCGAACACTTACTTGTTGACTGCCGCGGGATCCCACGGACCCCGGCCAAGCTTGAAGCCTAAAAGCCTCTTGCGGGGCTTAGCCTTGGGAGGCCCAGTCGCAAGAGAAGGCGCGCCTGAAGGGCCGGAGCTGACTTCGGCCGATGCAGGGGCCGGGGTGGCCCCTCGGGAGATCAGCCCGGACCTGTCCTTCCTTGGGACCAGGGGCGCGTCCTCCCCTCCCCGCCTGGCGTCGGCCTCGTCGTCGTCAGGCATGGAGCGGAGGGTGCTCACCCTACGCTGGGGAGAAGTCTCCCCCGTCCCCTCGAAGGTCACCTCCGAGTCGCGCTCCTCGTCATCGTCGTCATCTCCTTCCTCTTCTCCACTGGATTCACCGGAGGATAGGTTCACCGTCGCCGTCGCCTGACCCTCAGGATCCTCCGCCGGCACCAGGCCGACCTCGTCGAAGGTGGGCATGGCATCCACCACCAGCTCCCAGTCATCACGGAGGAACAAAGGGACCGGAGCACCCACCGGGCCTGCCACTTCCTCTCCAACCAAGCAGCGCAGGGCCGCGGTCAGGTCCTCGTCGCTCAGGGCGTCCAAGCTCAGGCGGAGGACGACATCCGCATCCGCGAGCCTCCACAGCGAGCGCGAGTGCGCCTGAAGAGGGGCCACCTGGTGCGACAGAAACTTCCTCAGGAGCGAAGCCCCGGTCAGCTTCGCCGCCCTCAGGCTGCCCGGCCTGAGGTCGGCGTTCATCTTCTCCAACACCTGCTTCGCCCGCCGATCATCGAGCTTCGCGCGGGACCACGCCTCAGCGGCCTCGGGCCACTTTGTCGACAGCTCCAGCAGAGGGTTGTGGCACCCAGCGTTCACCATAACCCACTTGCTCCGGAAGCCCTCGGCCCTCTTCCCGGCCTTCGAGATGGCGTTGGACTTGGAGTACGCGACGAAACTCGCGCACGCTGAGATATTGCCGCCGGAGACCCGGTGGGAGAAGAAGTGGCGCAGCAAGGCCACGGAGGGCGCCACCCCGACGTGTGCCTCGCAATAGTAGGCGAAGATCGACAAGAGGAGGATGGAGTTGGGGTGGATGTGCAGAGCATGCAACTGATATTGGCGAAGGACAGCAAGGAAGAACTCAGAGAAGGGAGGAACCAGACCAGCGATGACGGCGTTCATGAAGAAGGGATAGAAGGCGCTCCCCTTGTCCTTCGGCTGGGCGGAGCCAAGACGGAGCGCAGTCTCCCCGAACTCGTTGATCTGCGACGCTGCCATCCGGCGCGTGAGGGCGAGATTCTTCTCAGTCACATTGGGAGAGACCAGGGCCGACGAGTACCAGGCCGATGCAGCCCCAGCCAGGGTCTTGCGGGGGGCCATAGTTCGCCGGAGGAGAAAGAATGCGGCAGATCTGGAGATTTTGGAGGCAGGTAGGCGGAGAGCAAGGAAGGGGATCTGGAGCAAGGAGAACGAGGGTAATGAGGTAAGGCTAACCCAGAGCCAGCCTTTTGTCAGTCGAGCAGTTGCCGAGGCAGCGTGGGGAAGCAGAGGCGCCCACGTCCAATCAACCACCACGCGGCGCCCAAGGCCGCAGGCTGATGGGGCCCGCGGCGCTCCGCGCTTGCCCCTTCGCTTCTCCGCTAAGCCAAGTCTGAGCGTGCCTTGGGCCCGGGGGCTACTGTCGGCGTTCTGGGAACGGGGGTCCCCAGACTTGCCTGCCTGCGGCCTGCGGCGTGGCTCGAGTGGTGGCCCAGTACGGCCCGTCTTCATCAGCACAAGACTCAAGACCCTCGCCAGGGGCCAAGCCTCGCGGGGCAAACGACGCAAGGCTTCCTCAGGGACGGCCTCGCCAGGCAGGCTCGCGAGGAGGCGGAGAGATCAAGGCAGGATTGACGCAAGCCATGACGATCGGGGGCCAGGCGGGCGTCGGCCCGGGCAGTGTCCTTGTTTCCTCTTTGGTGCAAAGAGGGCAAGCACAGACGTGGAGTACCGAGGCATCAGGCAAAGGTTGTCATTTCAGTGCAACGAGACCAAGACCAGCGGAGAGGCGGGATGGAGGTCACCGTGGAGCCCAAGACGGCATCATCACAATGCTTTTGGCAGCCGAGGACCAACTTTGGTCAGGATAACTTGTACTATATGTTCCCGTTCAAAATGGCCGTTGTTGGCGCCCTTCCCGCTCAATATTTGGGAAGAGGCCCAGGGCCTCTATAAATAGGACTAGCCACCACAGTGGAGGGGATCCAGACTTTGGGAAGCCTAGAGAGAGAGAGAGAAGCGATCAAACTCACCCAAGCAGTTCATCGCACCAGCTCAAGGACACCTCTCGCGAGGCTGTTCTCCCTTTGTACTATTCATCATCAGCCCCTGAGGCAATCCACCACACCACACACTGGAGTAGGGTATTACACCACGACGGTGGCCCGAACCAGTATAAATCTCGTGTCCCTTGTGTTGTTCATCGTTTCCAGCTTAGATCTCTCGAGGCGATCGGACGTAGATCGGTAGGGGAGAGATCTTCGTGCGCACCCCAGAGTTCGAACCTTAAGGGTCTGCCGGAACCCAACATCCGACAACTGCCATTAGCAGTTGTAATCTCTCTCACACTCTAGCAACCGCTTCTTGCGGTTAGATTTCCTCTCACAATATTGTGACTGCCTTGTATAAATAGTTTGGAACCGATAAGAATCAATTAGTTCTTGCAATCACTTTTACTTTCTACAAATGGAACGCTGCACATTAAGAGATGCTGACGTGGCGGACTGCTGATGTGGATAGGCTGCATGTCGAGATAAATAGGATAGTTGGGATGAATCTCTTAGGTATAAAGGATTCTTATTATTCAGTTTCTTTTACAAACTGCCAAACAGATTGGTTTTCCTGGTGCGGGCTTGCATGTATCTAACAACCAATATATGAATGTAAGCTACTCTGTTTAACTTCATTTAGATTGATGAAACTTCTACGCTCCATGAAACTCTATATTGGTACTGTGAGTGTCAACTCATTTAGTCGCATATTTTTTTCGTGTAACTTCTGCAAATTCCCAATTAGAGCATTCATGGTAAAACAACTCTCAGGAAGGTGGGACATCTCCATGAAGGTTTTGGTAACTTCGTGTTTTACACGTCTACTTTTGGAGTAACATGCACATCTTGTGCTAAGAGTACCTAGAAAGCTAGAATGTAACGAATATAATATGAAATTTGGGGACCACTATGGAAATACCTATGAGCAGGGGCGGAGCTTCGTAGGGGCTAAACTGGGCCGTGGCCCGCCCAGGATTTTGGCAAAAAAATAATTAAGTATGCATCTTCGTAGGCCAGCCCACCTACGCATCCTTTCAGACTCATCTTCACGCAAGCCGCACGCACGGCATCCCCAATTCTCTCTTCCCGTCTCGCGGTTCAGGGAGCACCGACCACTGGAGCGAGCTGCCCGCCGTCTCTCGGAGCAGCCGCTGCCCGCCGAGATCTTGAGTTAGTCGTCACCAGCCCTGCTCCTAATCCCGAGCATCGGTGACGACATCTACGCGGCCGCGCCGTCGTGCAGCCCACAAATTTCTGGCGCATGAGCTCCCTGTGTCCTTGCATCTGCTCTCCTTCAAAGCTCCAACATCCAGTCTTGCCAACATCCCTGCTAGGCGCTGGCGCATGAGCCCCCTGCCTGCTGGACCGATTTTTTTTAGGACACATCATACAGCAGCAGCAGGGCAGCACATGTAAACTAACATCGTCCTGCAAATTCCCCATTTGGTAAGCAATAGCCTGATTTCTTTCAGTTCCTTACATCTAGTGATAACTATGCAAATTGCAACCTAGGTCATGGGCAAGGGAAATTAGACTTAGACAAGAACTGCTTTGGTATTTAAAAGGAAATGAGATGACACAAGTGAAGTTGAGGAAGACCATGTATTTCCCTGGCTTGAATTAGCTAACTTAATGGTGCTTTATGGTTGAACTGTATTTTGGGGTGCGTGTGTGTTCCTTATATATATGCTTGCTGCATCTTGTAAACTTGCATCAAATACTATTCAGAATTTCAAAAAGAAATCATGCTCTTCTTTAGTCTGGCCCGCCCAACATTTTCTTTCAAGCTCCGCCACTGCCTATGAGCTATGATATAATATGAAATTTGGGATCTGACACGAAATTTGGGATATGACAGAAGGGTTGCGGCAAGAGTTCACTATAACATGCTACTGGCAGTCCAGCACTACCACACAATGGAAATACCAATGATACCAATACTGAACAGCCAGAACCAAATTCGTTTTAGTAACCAATGTAGTACTTCAATTTGTATGAACACTCAGGAATGATAGGAAATACAGATGCACTAAACCGGATAGAATTACCTCTCTTCAGTACATTTAGCACTGGATAATGCTTGCTAGACGGACCTTTGCATCTTCTGGAAAGTTTGACTTCCCTTGTTGTAATCCCAAGCTTCTTGTCAAAACGTCTGGTGCACAAGCATATCAAATACTATCCTCGGATTCTGCTTTAGAGAAACTGTATGACAAATAACCTCGCTCAACCTAATCAGAAAGCTGAAACATGGCATCAGCAGCAGCAAATTATAACTGTGCAGAAAGGAAAACAGGGCTGCATTTGCACTTACTCTTCTGCTGCATCTGGTCAAGTGCCTTTATACAAGCCTGTACCAGCATAAATGGCGGAAAGAATCACAATTGCCAAGTCTGTCATATATATAGCAAAATATGTGCACCAGTTTGTCTTCCAACGTTGGTGAATTTCATACACTCATGAGATCAACAAAACCATTTTACGGTACAGTGACATGCCAGGGAAAACAGCTTCAGAGTTCTGCCTGAGCATCTTTTGCAGTATCACTGTCTCAGCTGCAGGGGAGATTAAGTTCAGAGCTTTGTAATAAAATAGTAGATTGGAACCTCAATACAGGACTGACTAGCCACCAACCATTCCAAGTAAATCATCTTGCTCGGATGCACTGCCCTCTTCGTCAACCTCAGCAAAAGAAGCTAAATCAGGGTCATATCCAGACAGTTTCATCTCATCAATCAAATCATGCAGCATGTCATACAGCTCCCTCGATCTCGGATGGACGTTATCTCCTACAAGGAATCCATGCATCTCATTTTGCACCTCAATCCAGCTACAGCCAGGTTCCTTCTTAAGCCTTCCCTGCTTCATTAACCTTCTTGTCCTAGAAACATCAGCCCATTTCCCTGATTCTGCATATACATTTGACAGAAGAATGTAAACTGAAGAATCCTCAGGATCCAGTCGTAGAACATTGCCGGCAGCAAGTTCAGCCACCTCAACATCCCGATGGATCTTGCAAACGCTTAGGAGAGTCTTCCAGATGACTGCATCCGCCTCAAAAGGCATGGTGCCAATAAGCTTCAGAGCTTCCTGCGGTCCCTTTGACCGTCCTAGTATATCAACCATGCAAGCAAAGTGCTCCAGTTGTGGTTCCAGTTTGTAGCGGGTGGTCATCTGATGGAAGTAACAACATCCATCATCCAGCAGACCAACATGGCTGCAAGCCCGGAGCACAGCAACGAAAGTTGCATGGTTCGGAACCACATCCTCCCTTTGCATCCTATCAAACATCTTGAGTGCTTCTGCTCCTTGACCATGGAGCGCATAGCCGCATATCATAGCATTCCATGACACAAAATCCCGTTTCTGTGCCTTCTCAAACATTAGCAGTGAGTCTTGCATGTACCCACACTTGGCGTACATGTCTATAAGGGTGCTGGATATATATTCATCTACCAGCATTTCTTGCTTAATTATCTGACCATGGATCTGCTTCCCGATCTCAATGGTAGCTAGGTTAGCACAAGTGTCAAGAACTGTAGCATAGGTGAAATGATCAGGCTTAAGTCCAATATCTAACATCTGTGAGAAGATTTTCTGGGCATCCTCACTCTGTTTGTTCAGTGAAAATCCTGACATGATGGCATTCCATGAAACAAGTTCTTGCTTCCCAATTCTGTCATGGAGTTTCTGAGCATCTGTCATCATACCACATTTGCAGTACATGTCAACAACAGTGCTAGCTACAAAAGCATCTGAACCAAGTCCTGACTTGATAACCTTGTCATGTACCATCAAACCAAACTCCAAAGATTGTAAAGCTGCACAAGCCTTAAGGACACTACCATATGTGAAATCATCAGGTTCCATACCAAAGCGCAGCATCTCATTAAAATGAACTGCGGTGTCCTCATAGCGCCCATTTTGCTCAAGAGCAGCAATAATAGCATTCCAAGAGATTGAATCTCGTTCCTCCATATCCTGGAAGATAAAGTACGCTTCTACCAATGCTTTGCACTTTCCATACAGATCAAGAATTGCATTTCTGACACAGATGTCCGTCTCAAAACCTGATTTCATTGCTAAGCAGTGGACTTGTAGCCCTTTTAAATACCCCTTAATCTCTGCACAAGCACTGAAGACACCCGATAAACTGACTGCATCAAAACCAATACCTGACCTGGTCATGAACTGAAACAGTTCCAAGGCCTCATTTGCAAGCCCTGCGCGCACAAGCCCAACCATCATGGCATTGCACGTTTGCACTGTATGGCTGGGCAACCCAAAGAATGCCCTTTTAGCATCCACCAAGCTATTAGCCTTAGCATAAACATCCACAATAGCTGTCCCAACAATACGGTCAATACTGAAGTTATTCTTTATGGCATGTGCATGTAACTGCCTACCAGTGCTCAGACATGATTTTGCTGCGCAGGATCTAAAGACACTCGCATAAGCCGGCTGGCTCACCCCCATTCCTGACCTCTGCATCTCCATGAACAGCTCCAACCCACGAGTGTACTGCTCATTGTGAACGCACCCAGCAAGGGCTGCACCCCACGAGACCCAGTTCCTCTCGGGCATTCCATAAAAGAAGAACAATGCGTCATCCAAACTGCTGCACTTGCCATACATGTCCACGAGAGCACTCCCAGTCCGGACATCAATATCTAACCCTGCCTTCACCGCCAATGCATGAATTTGCACACCGAGTGCAAAGTCGTCCAGAGCACCGCACGACTTTAGAAGGACAGCAAATGTTGTCCGGTCGGAGGCAACACCAGAGCGAGCCATCTCCAGAAACAGGGCCACCGACTCACTATACATGCCATGCTGGCAATAGCTTGAGACCAGCGTGTTCCATGACACGACATCCGGATTCGGCATTGCATCAAACAGTGATACCGCGGTCGTGGTGTCCCCGGAGTGCGAGTACGCGGTGAGCAAGGTGTTCCACGAGACGGTGTCCCTGTGGGGCATCGCGTCGAACACCCTGCGAGCACATGCGGCGTCTGCGCAGCGGGCGTACATCTGCAGGAGGCAGTTCGAGACGAAGGCTGTCGGGACGAACCCGGACACGAGCATGCGCGCGTGCGCGGCGCGCCCGGCGTCGAGGGCAGCGCGGCCGCCGCGGGCGCAGAGCTGGAAGAGGTGGGAGAACGTGGAGTTGGCCGGAGCCGCCAACGCGGGAGGCGCCCGTGACATCGGGACTCGGGGAGAGCGCGGCGCGAGAGGTGGATCTCATGTGCTAATGGCTGGAAGGGAGGCGTCGGGTGGAGGAGTGGTGGAACCTTGGAAGCGGCCATTGCCGCACTGCGCCATTGACACGAACACTGAGAAACAGGCTGGTCGTGTCCGATTTACCCGCTCCCGCTCAACCACCCGGAACGCTCTTTTATCTAAGCACGTGCTCTTATCTTACCTCGAGGTTCTACAGATTGCACAGGAAAATGAAAAAAATGTGAAGTATATGCTTTTTTCTAGTGGAATGTGAGTATATGCTGCAACGTGAAAATATTCGGATTTTAGCAAAGTAAGTACATCACGGGGAAATACCTTTTTTTTTAGAAACGAGGCGCTTGCCGGCCTTGACCGAGGCACTTACAACACCAACGTGTCCAACAAGGAGTCTCATTGTCTCTGTGAAAGGGAAGGGGGAGGTCTAGCCCTCTTCTGGAATGATTCCGCATATGTCGAGTTAATAAACTACGGAGTCCATCATATTGATGTAATAGTTTTTATTTCTGATGAAATAAAATGGAGAGGAACCTTTGTTCACAGTGGAATTGTATGTGGGATCGGTTGAGACGCATCAAACCAAATGCGAATGAACCTTGGCTCATGATCGGCGATCTTAGCGAGGCCATGTGGCAAAGCGAACATATTTCAAGAAAAAAAATCAGTGAACCCCGTATGAAAGCTTTTAGGGATGTTTTGCCTGAATGTAATCTGCATGACCTTGGGTTTAAAGGAGTGGACTGGACGTATAATAACAATCAGTCGGGTGAGAAAAATGTTCAAGTGCGGTTGGATATAGTCGCCGCTTCGCCTGAATGGCAGGACACTTTCTCTGATGCATGTGTCAAACATCTAGTGTCGCCGAGATCTAACCACTGTCCTCTTTTACTCTGCCTAGAGAAGTTGCAAATTAGTAGAAGAAAAGGGGAAAAAAGGACGCTATGAAGTGATGTGGGAGAGAGAGGAGGCCTTGGCTGACATAATTGAGAATGTCTGGAACCATCTGATGACCCACAAGTATAGGGGATCTATCGTAGTCCTTTAAAAAAGTAAGAATGTCGAACCCAACGAGGAGCAGAAGGAAATGACAAGCAATTTCAGTAAGGTATTCTCTGCAAACACTGAAATTGTAGGTAACAGATAATTTTGTGATAAGATAATTTGTAACAGGTAACAAGTAATGAAAGTAAATAAGGTGCAACAAGGTGGCACAATCCTTTTTGTAGCAAAGGACAAGCCTGGACAATTTCTTATAATGAGAAAAGTGCTCCCGAGGACACATGGAAATTATCGTCAAGCTAGTTTTCATCACGCTCATATGATTCTCGTTTGTTACTTTGATAATTTGATGTGTGGGTGGACCGGTGCTTGGGTACTGCCCTTTCTTGGACAAGCATCCCACTTATGATTAACCCCTATTGCAAGAATCCGCAACTACAAAGGAAGTATTAAGGTAAACCTAACCATAGCATGAAACTAGTGGATCCAAATCAACCCCTTATGAAGCAACGCATAAACTAGGGTTTAAGCTTCTGTCACTCTAGCAACCCATCATCTACTTATTACTTTTCAATGCCTTCCTCTAGGCCCAAATAATGGTGAAGTGTCATTTAGTCGACTTCACATAACACCACTAGAGGAGAGACAACATACATCTCATCAAAATATCGAACGAATACCAAATTCACATGACTACTAATAGCAAGACTTCACCCATGTCCTCAGGAACAAACGTAACTACTCACAAAGCATTATCATGTTCTAATCAGAGGGGTATGAATATGCATTAAGGATCTGAACATATGATCTTCCACCAAATAAACCAATTAGCATCAACTGCAAGGAGTAATCAACACTACTAGCAACCCATAGGTACCAATCTGAGGTTTGGGTACAAAGATTGGATACAAGAGATGAACTAGGGTTTGAGAGGAGATGGTGCTGGTGAAGATGTTGATGGAGATTGACCCCCTCCGGATGAGAGGATCGTTTGTGATGACGATGGTGATGATTTCCCCCTCCCGAAGGGAAGTTTCCCCGGCAGAACAGCTCCGCCGGAGCCCTAGATTGGTTCCGCCAAGGTTCCGCCTCGTGGCTGCGGAGTTTCGTCCCGTAAACTTGCTTATGATTTTTTCCAAGGTAAAAGACTTCATATAGCAGAAGATGGGCACCGGAGGGCCACCAGGGGGCCCACGAGGCAGGGGGCACGCCCAGTAGGGGTGGACGCGCCCCCCACCCTCGTGGCTAGGGTGTGGGCCCCCTCTAGTACTTCTTCGCTCAATAATTCTTATTAATTCCAAAAATGACTTTCGTGGAGTTTCAGGACTTTTGGAGTTGTGCAGAATAGGTTTCCAATATTTGCTCCTTTTCCAACCTAGAATCCCAGCTGTCGGCATTCTCCCTCTTCATGATAAACCTTGTAAATAAGAGAGAATAGCCATAAGTATTGTGACATAACGTGTAATAACAGCCCATAATGCAATAAATATCGATATAAAAGCATGATGCAAAATGGACGTATCAACTCCCCCAAGCTTAGACCTCGCTTGTCCTCAAGCAGAAGTCGATATCTAAAAATATGTCCACATGTTTAGAGATAGAGGTGTCGATAAAAATAAAATACGGACATGAGGGCATCATGATCATTCTTATAACAGCAACATATATGTAATTTGTCATATGATTTCTTATGCTCAAGTAACAATCTATTCACAATGTCAAGTATGGTTTAGAAACTTCATTGAGAACTAACAAACTATAATCTCAGTCACTGAAGCAATTGCAATTTATCATAACATCGGAAAGAGTCAAGAATAGAGCTTTTCAGCAAGTCCACATACTCAACTATCATTTAATCTTCTACAATTGCTAACACTCATGCAATACTTATGGTTATGGAGTTTTAATCGGACACAGAAAAAGATAGGGGCTTATAGTGTTGCCTCCCAACGTCTTACCTCAAGGGTAATGTCAACAATGATAGTTCATGCTAGCTTACATCCAATTGGATATATATATATATATATATATATATATATATATATATATATATATATATATATATCAGGATCTTTCCAACACGAGGTGCTTGCCAAAGGATAAAATAAAAAAGGGAAATGTGAGGATCACCTTGACTCTTGCATAAAGTAAAAGACATAAAGTAAAAGATAGGCCCTTCACAGAGGGAAGCAGAGGTTGTCATGTGCTTTTAGGGTTGGATGCACAAAATCTTAATGCAAAAGAACGTCACTTTATATTGCCACTTGTGATATGAACCTTTATTATGCAGTTCATCGCTTTTATTACTTCCATATCACACGATCGTATAAAGCTTATTTTCTCCGCACTAATAAGTCATACATATTTAGAGAGCAATTTTTATTGCTTGCAACATGACAACTTACGGAAGGATCTTACTCAATCCATAGGTAGGTATGGTGGACTCTCATGGAAAAACTGGGTTTAAGGATATTTGGGAAGCACAAGTAGTATCTCTACTTGGTGCAAGGAATTTGGCTAGCACGAGGGGAAAAGGCAAGCTCAACATGTTGGACGATCCATGACAGTATACTTTAACTGAGATGTGAGAAAACATAACCCATCACGTTTTCTTCCTTGTCCAACATCAACTCTTTAGCATGTCATACTTTAATGAGTGCTCACAATCATAAAAGATGTCCAAGATAGTATATTTATATGTGAGAACCTCTCTTTCTTTATTACTTCCTGTTAATTGCAACAATGACCAAAACTATGTTTGTCAACTCTCAACAACTTTTATGTATCATACTCCTTATGTGCGAAGTCATTACTATCCATAAGATCAATATGAATTCTTTTATTTCTTTTTATTCTCTTTATGCACTTAAAACCATAGTAAGATAGCAAAGCCCTTGACTCAACACTAATCTTTATTATATATAGCTCACGGACTCAATTACATAGAGGGATCACAAAGCAAAACTCAAAACTAATTCATACCAACACTTTATTCTACTAGATCAAGATATTACCAAAAGGACCGAACTAAGTAAAACGGTAAAGGTAGGAGTGCGATGGTGATACGATACCGGGGCACCTCCCCCAAGCTTGGCAGTTGCCAAGGGGAGTTCCCATACCCATGTGATTATGTCTACTTCTTCAGAATTGGTGTTATGATATTCTTGGCGATGATGCCCCTCAGGATACGATTCTCCTCCTCAAGCTTATTAACTTGTTGCTTGAGGTCCATATTTTCCTTGCGGAGCTTGCCCGTGATGGCTAAAGCTCCTTTTACCCAAGGATGTTGCATAGCTTCTGGAGAACAAGTGACACTCTTTTTCATATTTTCATAAGAAAGAAATTTAACGTTGGAAGGGATGACCGAATTTGGAATAGCTGAGCTCTGTAGTTCCCCCATTGTGAACCCGACTTGGAGATGAGAGGTAACTTCTTGATCCTCTTCCATAGCATCTATCCTTTTCAAATCGGCCTCCATCTCATCCTCCGTTGATGGCCCAAAGTGATAAGCATCACTGTTTGCTTCTGGACCTGGCGTCGGGTGAGACACCCGACTCTCCTCGGCTGACTCTTGAGAAGACATCATGCTCTAAATCTGCGACAGAAACATCTCAAAACAAAAACAGAGGATTTTTGCGTGATACGGTGATCAAAACCTTCGAGAGATTATATAATGAACTTTTACCGACCAAAAGAAGTATCATGCAAGAAAACAGAGTCCGGAGAGCACACGAGGTGCCCACGAGGCAGGGGGCGCGCCCAATAGGGTAGGGCGCGCCCTCCACCCTCGTGGAGGCCTCGTGTCCTTCCCGGACTACTTCTTATTTTCCTATTTTCTTAAATATTCCAAAACAGAGAAAAATTGCTATTAGAACTGTTTTGGAGTCGGTTTACTTACCGTACCACATACCTATTCCTTTCGGAGTCTGAAACGTTCTGGAAAGTGTCCCTTATGTATTCCGAGGGGGGGGGGGTTACGGTTTCAATAATATTAGTTTCAACATTTATAGGATTACCTGAGATATAATGTTTGATTCTTTGACCGTTTACCACCTTCGGACTTGTGCCTTCGAAGTTGTTGATTTTTATGACACCGGAACGATAGACCTCCTCGATAACGTAAGGACCTTCCCATTTAGAGAGAAGTTTTCCTACAAAAAATCTTAAACGAGAGTTGAATAGCAATACATAATCACCTATGTTAAACTCACACTCTTGTATCCTTTTGTCATGCCATCTTTTAACTTTTTCTTTAAATAGCTTGCCATTCTCATAGGCTTGGGTTCTCCATTCATCAAGTGAGCTAATGTCAAATAACCTCTTCTCACCGGCAAGTTTGAAATAATAGTTGAGCTCTTTAATAGCCCAATATGCCTTATGTTCAAGTTCGAGAGGTAAGTGACATGCTTTTCCATAAACCATTTTGTACGGAGATATACCCATAGGATTCTTATATGCAGTTCTATAGGCCCATAATGCATCATCAAGTTTCTTGGTGTTGGGGAACGTAGCAGAAATTCAAAATTTTCCTACGTGTCACCAAGATCTATCTATGGAGAAACCAACAACGAGGGGAAGGAGAGTGCATCTACATACCCTTGTAGATCGCTAAGCGGAAGCGTTCAAAGGAACGGGGTTGAAGGAGTCGTACTCATCGTGATCCAAATCACCGGAGATCCTAGTGCCGAACGGACGGCACCTCCGCGTTCAACACACGTACAGCCCGGTGACGTCTCCCACGCCTTGATCCAGCAAGGAGAGAGGGAGAGGTTGAGGAAGACTCCATCCAGCAGCAGCACAACGGCGTGGTGATGATGGAGGAGCGTGGTAGTCCTGCAGGGCTTCGCCAAGCACCGCGAGATATGAGGAGAAGGGAGAGAGGTAGGGCTGCACCAAGAGGAGAAGTTCTCATGTGTTTAGCAGCCCCAAACCTCAACTATTTATAGGGGAAAGGGGGGGCTGCACCCCCTTTAGGGTTTCCCACCCCAAGGGGTGCGGCCAGCCCTAGATGGGACTTGGGGGGGCGGCCAAGAGGGGGAGAGAGGGGAGGCGCGCCTGGGGTGGGCCTTAGGGCCCATCTGCCCTAGGGTTTGCCCTCTCCCCTCCTAGTTGCGCCTTGGGCAAGGGTGGGAGGCGCACCAGCCCACTTTGGGGCTGGTCCCTTTCCACTCTAGGCCCATGCAAGCCTCCGGGGCCGGTGGCCCCACTTGGTGGACCCCCGGGACCCTCCCGGTGGTCCCGGTACGTTACCGATAAAACCCGAAACTTTTCCGGTGACCAAAACAGGACTTCCCATATATAAATCTTTACCTCCGGACCATTCCGGAACTCCTCGTGACGTCCGGGATCTCATACGGGACTCCGAACAACATTCGGTAACCACATACAAACTTCCTTTATAACCCTAGCGTCATCGAACCTTAAGTGTGTAGACCCTACGGGTTCGGGAACCATGCAGACATGACCGAGACGTTCTCTGGTCAATAACCAACAGCGGGATCTGGATACCCATGTTGGCTCCCACATGTTCCACGATGATCTCATCGAATGAACCACGATGTCAAGGACCTAATCAATCCCGTATACAATTCCCTTTGTCTAATGGTATTGTACTTGCCCGAGATTCGATCGTCGGTATACCGATACCTTGTTCAATCTCGTTACCGGCAAGTCTCTTTACTTGTTCCGTAACACATCATCCCGTGATCAACCCCTTGGTCACATTGTGCACATTATGATGATGTCCTACCGAGTGGGCCCAGAGATACCTCTCCGTTTACACGGAGTGACAAATCCCAGTCTTGATTCGTGCCAACCCAACAGACACTTTCGGAGATACCTGTAATGCACCTTTATAGCCACCCAGTTACGTTGTGACGTTTGGTACACCCAAAGCATTCCTACGGTATCCGGGAGTTGCACAATCTCATGGTCTAAGGAAAAGATACTTGACATAAGAAAAGCTTTAGCATACGAACTACACGATCTTTGTGCTAGGCTTAGGATTGGGTCTTGTCCATCACATCATTCTCCTAATGATGTGATCCCGTTATCAATGACATCCAATGTCCATGGTCAGGAAACTGTAACCAACTATTGATCAACGAGCTAGTCAACTAGAGGCTTACTAGGGACATGGTGTTGTCTATGTACCCACACATGTATCTGAGTTTCCTATCAATACAATTATAGCATGGATAATAAACGATTATCATGAACAAGGAAATATAATAATAACTAATTTATTATTGCCTCTAGGGCATATTTCCAACAGTCTCCCACTTGCACTAGAGTCAATAATCTAGTTCACATCGCCATGTGATTAACACTCACAGGTCACATCACCATGTGACCAACATCCAAAGAGTTTGCTAGTGTCACTAAACTAGTTCACATCATCATGTGATTAAGACTCAATGAGTTCTGGGGTTTGATCATGTTCTGCTTGTGAGAGAGGTTTTAGTCAACGGGTTTGCAACATTCAGATCCGTGTGTACTTCGCAAATCTCTAGGTCATATTGTAAATGCTGCTTCCACGCTCCACTTGGAGTTATTCCAAATGGTTGTTCCACTATATGTATCCGGTTTGCTACTCAGAGTCATTCGGATAGGTGTTAAAGCTTGCATCGACGTAACCCTTTACGTCGAACTCTTTATCACCTCCATAATCGAGAAACATATCCTTATTCCTCTAAGGATAATTTTGACCGCTGTCCAATGATCCATTCCTGGATCATTCTTGTACCCCTTGACTGACTCATGGCAAGGCACACTTCCGGTGCGGTACACAACATAGCATACTATAGAGCCTATGTCTGAAGCATAGGGGACGGCCTTCGCCCTTTCTCTCTTTTCTGCTGTGGTCGAGCTTTAAGTCTTAACTTCATACCTTACATCTCAGGCAAGAACTCCTTCTTTGACTGATCCATCTTGAACACCTTCAAGATCATGTCAAGGTATATGCTCATTTGAAAGTACCATTAAGCGTTTTGATCTATCCTCATAGATCTTGATGCTCAATGTTCAAGTAGCTTAATCCAGGTTTTCTATTGAAAAACACCTTTCAAATAACCCTATATGCTTTCTAGAAATTCTACATCATTTCTGATCATCAATATGTCAACAACATATACTCATCAGAAATTCTATAGTGCTCCCACTCACTTCTTTGGAAATACAAGTTTCTCATAAACTTTGTATAAACCCAAAATCTTTGATCATCTTATCAAAGTGCATATTCCAACTCCGAGATGCTTACTCCAGTCCTTAGAAGGATCGCTGGTGCTAGCATACCTTTTAGCATCCTTAGGATCGACAAAACCTTTCTGATTGTATCACATACAACCTTTCCATACGAAGACTGGTAAGGAAACTCGTTTTGTCATCCATCTGCCAGATTTCATAAATGCAGCTAATGCTAACATGAATCCGATGGACTTAAGCATCGCTACGGATGAGAAAATTTCATCGTAGTCAACTCCTTGAACTTGTGAAAAACTCTTTGCCACAAGTCGAGCTTCATAGACGGTGACATTACCGTCCACGTCCGTCTTCTTCTTAAAGATCCATTTATCTCAATGGCTTGCCGATCATCGGGCAAGTCCACCAAAGTCCATGCTTTGTTCTGATACATGGATCCTATCTCGGATTTCATGGCTTCTAACCATTTGTTGGAATTTTGGCCCACCATCGCTTCTCCATAGCTCGTAGGTTCATTGTTGTCTAGCAACATGACCTTCAAGACAGGATTACTGTACCACTCTGAAGTAGTACGTATCCTTGTCACCCTACGAGGTACGGTAGTGACTTGATCCGAAACTTCATGATCACTATCATAAGCTTTTACTTCAATTGGTGTAGGTGCCACAGGAACAACTTCCTGTGCCCTGCTACACACTTGTTGAAGTGACGGTTCAATAACCTCCTCAAGTCTCCACCATCCTCCCACTCAACTTTTCGAGACGAACTTTTCCTCGAGAAAGGACCCGATTCAAGAAACAATCCCTATTGCTTTCGGATCTGAATTGGGAGGTATACCCAACTGTTTTGGGTGTCCTATGAAGATGCATTTTATCCGCTTTGGGTTCGAGCTTATCAACCTGAAACTTTTTCACATAAGCATCGCAGCCCCAAACCTTTAAGAAATGACAACTTAGGTTTCTCTAAACCATAGTTCATACGGTGTCATCTCAACGGAATTACGTGGTACCCTATTAAAGTGAGTGTGGTTGTCTCTAATGCCTAACCCATGAACGATAGTGGTAATTCGATAAGAGACATCATGGTATGCACCATATCCAATAGGGTGCAACTATGATGTTCGGACACACCATCACACTATGGTGTTCCAGGCGGTATTAATTGTGAAACAATTTCCACAATGTCTTAATTGCGTGCCAAAGCTTGTAACTCAGATACTCATCTCTATGATCATATCATAGACATTTTATCCTCTTGTCACAATGGTCTTCAACTTCACTCTGAAATTACTTGAACCATTCAATAATTCAGACTTGTGTTTCATCAAGTAAATATACTCAACATTTACTCGAATCATCTGTGAAGTAAGAACATAACGATATTCACTGCATGCCTCAGCACTCATTGGACTGCACACATCAAAATGTGTTGCTTCCAACAAGTTGCTATCTTGTTCCATTTTACTGAAAACGAGGCTTTTCAGTCATCTTGCCCATGTGGTATGATTTGCATATCTCAAGTGATTCAAAATCAAGTGAGTCCAAACGATCCATTTGCATGGAGTTTCTTCATGCGTATACACCAATAGACATGGTTCGCATGTCTCAAACTTTTCAAAAATTAGTGAGTCCAAAGATCCATCAACATGGAGCTTCTTCATGCGTTCTTATACCAATATGACTTACATGGCAGTGCCACAAGTAAGTGGTACTATCATTACCATCTTATATTTTGGCATGAAAATGTGTATCACTACGATCGAGATTCAATAAACCATTTTTAGGTGCAAGACCACTGAAGGTATTATTCACATAAATAGAGTAACTATTATTCTCCTTAAATGAATAACCGTATTGCAATAGACATAATCCAATGATGTCTATGCTCAATGCAAACACCAAACTCGGTGGTAGAGGGAGCGTGCGATGCTTGATCACATCAACCTTGGAAACACTTCCAACACATATCGTCAGCTCACCTTTAGCTAGTCTCCTTTTATTTCGTAGCTTTTATTTCGAGTTGCCAACACTTAGCAACCGAACCGGTATCCAATACCCTGGTGCTACTAGGAGTACTAGTAAAGTACACATTAACATAATGTATATCCAATATACTTCTATCGACCTTGCCAGCCTTCTCATCTACCAATTATCTAGGGTAATTCTGCTCCAGTGGTTGTTCCCCTTATTACAGAAGCACTTAGTCTCAGGTTTGGGTTCAACCTTTGGGTTTCTTCACTAGAGCAGCAGCTGATTTGCTGTTTCATGAAGTATCCCTTCTTGCCCTTGCCCTTCTTGAAACTAGTGGTTTCACCAACCATCAACAATTGATGCTCCTTCTTGATTTCTACTTTCGCGGTGTCAAACATCGTGAATACCTCAAGGATCATCATATCTATCCCTGATTTGTTATAGTTCATCACAAAGCTCTAGCAGCTTGGTGGCAATGACTTTGAAGAAACATCACTATATCATTTGGAAGATCAACTCCCACTCGATTCAAGTGATTGTTGCACTCAGACAATCTGAGCACAAGCTCAACGATTGAGCTTTTCTCCCTTAGTTTGCAGGTTAAGAAAATCATCGGAGGTCTTATACCTCTTGACGTGGGCATGAGCCTGAAATCCCAATTTCAGCCCTCGAAACATCTCATATGTTCCGCGACGTTTCGAAAACGTCTTTGGTGCCTCTACTTAAACCATTTAACTGAACTATCACGTAGTTATCAAAACGTGTATGTCCGATGTTCGCAACATCCACAGACGACGTTTGGGGTTCAGCACACTGAGCGGTGCATTAAGGACATAAGCTTTCTACTGTCCGCATAATCGCTACTTTCAACTTTCAACTATATTTTCTCTAGGAACATATCTAAACAGTGGAACTAAAGCGCGAGCCTACGACATAATTTGCAAAGATCTTTTGACTATGTTCAGGATAATTAAGTTCATCTTATGAACTCCCACTTAGATAGACATCCCTCTGGTCATCTAAGTGATCACATGATCCGAGTCAACTAGGCCGTGTCCGATCATCACGTGAGACGGACTAGTCATCATCAGTGAACATCTTCATGTTGATCGTATCTACCATACGACTCATGCTCGACCTTTCGGTCTCCGTGTTCCGAGGCCATGTCTGCACATGCTAGGCTCGTCAAGTTAACCCTAAGTGTTTTCGCTGTGTAAAACTGTCTTACACCCGTTGTATGTGAACGTAAGAGTCCATCACACCCGATCATCACGTGGTGCTTAGAAGCGACGAACTGTAGCAACGGTGCACAGTTAGGGGAGAACACTTCTTGAAATTTTTGTAAGGGATCATCTTATTTACTACCGTCGTCCTAAGTAAACAAGATGCATAAACATAATAAACATCACATGCAATCAAATAGTGACATGATATGGCCAATATCATTTTGCTCCTTTTGATCTCCATCTTCGGGGCTCCATGATCATCATCGTCACCGGCATGACACCATGATCTCCATCATCATGATCTTCATCATCGTGTCTTCATGAAGTTGTCTCGCCAACAATTACTTCTACTACTATGGCTACCGGTTAGCAATAAAGTAAAGTAATTACATGGCGTTGTTCAATGACACGCAGGTCATACAATAGATAAAGACAACTCCTATGGCTCCTGCCGGTTGTCATACTCATCGACATGCAAGTCGTGAATCCTATTACAAGAACATGATCAATCTCATACATCACATATCATTCATCACATTCTTCTTGGCCATATCACATCACATAGCATACCCTGCAAAAACAAGTTACACGTCCTCTAATTGTTGTTTGCATGTTTTACGTGGCTGCTATGGGTTTCTAGCAAGAACGTTTCTTACCTACGCAATACCACAACGTGATATGCCAATTGCTATTTACCCTTCATAAGGACCCTTTTCATCGAATCCATTCCGACTAAAGTGGGAGAGACTGGCACCCGCTAGCCACCTTATGCACCAAGTGCATGTCAATCGGTGGAACCTGTCTCACGTAAGAGTACGTGTAAGGTCGGTCCGGGCCGCTTCATCCCACAATACCGTGGAAACAAGATTGGACTAGTAACGGTAAGCATATTGAAAAACATCAACGCCCACAACTTCTTTGTGTTCTACTCGTGCAAAGAATCTACGCAATAGACCTAGCTCATGATGCCACTGTTGGGGAACGTAGCAGAAATTCAAAATTTTCCTACGTGTCACCAAGATCTATCTATGGAGAAACCAGCAACGAGGGGAAGGAGAGTGCATCTACATACCCTTGTAGATCGCTAAGCGGAAGCGTTCAAGAGAACGGGGTTGAAGGAGTCGTACTCATCGTGATCCAAATCACCGGAGATCCTAGTGCTGAACGGACGGCACCTCCGCGTTCAACACACGTACAGCCCGGTGACGTCTCCCACGCCTTGATCCAGCAAGGAGAGAGGGAGAGGTTGAGGAAGACTCCATCCAACAGCAGCACAACGGCGTGGTGGTGATGGAGGAGCGTGGTAGTCCTGTAGGGCTTCGCCAAGCACCGCGAGATATGAGGAGAAGGGAGAGAGGTAGGGCTGCACCAAGAGGAGAAGTTCTCATGTGTTTAGCAGCCCCAAACCTCAACTATTTATAGGGGAAAGGGGGGGCTGCGCCCCCTTTAGGGTTTCCCACCCCAAGGGGTGCGGCCAGCCCTAGATGGGACTTGGGGGGGCGGCCAAGAGGGGGAGAGAGGGGAGGCGCGCCTGGGGCGGGCCTTAGGGCCCATCTGCCCTAGGGTTTGCCCTCTCCCCTCCTAGTTGCGCCTTGGGCAAGGGTGGGAGGCGCACCAGCCCACTTTGGGGCTGGTCCCTTTCCACTCTAGGCCCATGCAAGCCTCCGGGGCCGGTGGCCCCACTTGGTGGACCCCCAGGACCCTCCCGGTGGTCCCGGTACGTTACCGATAAAACCCGAAACTTTTCCGGTGACCAAAACAGGACTTCCCATATATAAATCTTTACCTCCGGACCATTCCGGAACTCCTCGTGACGTCCGGGATCTCATCCGGGACTCCGAACAACATTCGGTAACCACATACAAACTTCCTTTATAACCCTAGCGTCATCGAACCTTAAGTGTGTAGACCCTACGGGTTCGGGAACCATGCAGACATGATCGAGACGTTCTCTGGTCAATAACCAACAGTGGGATCTGGATACCCATGTTGGCTCCCACATGTTCCACGATGATCTCATCGGATGAACCACGATGTCAAGGACTCAATCAATCCCGTATACAATTCCCTTTGTCTAACGGTATTGTACTTGCCCGAGATTCGATCGTCGGTATACCGATACCTTGTTCAATCTCGTTACCGGCAAGTCTCTTTACTCGTTCCGTAACACATCATCCCGTGATCAACCCCTTGGTCACATTGTGCACATTATGATGATGTCCTACCGAGTGGGCCCAGAGATACCTCTCCGTTTACATGGAGTGACAAATCCCAGTCTTGATTCGTGCTAACCCAACAGACACTTTCGGAGATACCTGTAATGCACCTTTATAGCCACCCAGTTACGTTGTGACGTTTGGTACACCCAAAGCATTCCTACGGTATCCGGGAGTTGCACAATCTCATGGTCTAAGGAAAAGATACTTGACATTAGAAAAGCTTTAGCATACGAACTACACGATCTTTGTGCTAGGCTTAGGATTGGGTCTTGTCCATCACATCATTCTCCTAATGATGTGATCCCGTTATCAATGACATCCAATGTCCATGGTCAGGAAACTGTAACCAACTATTGATCAACGAGCTAGTCAACTAGAGGCTTACTAGGGACATGGTGTTGTCTATGTACCCACACATGTATCTGAGTTTCCTATCAATACAATTATAGCATGGATAATAAACGATTATCATGAACAAGGAAATATAATAATAACTAATTTATTATTGCCTCTAGGGCATATTTCCAACACTTGGACCAATTCTTTCTAGATCTATTAACAGTCTTTTGCAAAATTAATTTGAGCTCTCTATTACTCAACTCTACTTGACCACTAGACTGTGGGTGATATGGAGACGCAATTCTATGATTAACATCATACTTAGTAAGCATTTTACGGAAAGCACCATGAATAAAATGTGAACCATCATTAGTCATAAGATATCTAGGGACTCCAAACCTTGGAAAAATAACTTCTTTGAGCATCTTAATAGAGGTGTTGTGATCAACACTACTAGTTGGAATAGCTTCTACCCACTTAGTAACGTAATCAACAACAACTAAAATATGTGTATATCCATTAGAGGCAAGAAAAGGTCCCATATAATGGAAGCCCCAAACATCAAATGGTTCAATAACAAGAGAATAATTCATAGGCATTTCTTGACGTCTACTAATATTACCAATTCTTTGGCATTCATCACAAGACAAGACAAACTTACGGGCATCTTTGAAGAGAGTAGGCCAATAAAAACCGGATTGCAATACCTTATGTGCAGTTCTATCTCGAGCGTGGTGTCCTCCATATGCCTCGGAGTGACACTTGCGTAGGATTTGTTCCTGTTCATGCTCAGGTACACAACATCTAATAACACCATCTACTCCTTCTTTATAAAGGTGTGGGTCATCCCAGAAGTAATGTCTTAAATCATAAAAGAACTTTTTCTTTTGTTG
The DNA here is from genome assembly GCF_018294505.1 of Triticum aestivum. Taxonomy (NCBI): domain Eukaryota; kingdom Viridiplantae; phylum Streptophyta; class Magnoliopsida; order Poales; family Poaceae; genus Triticum; species Triticum aestivum. The sequence continues at coordinate 399,504,006 of NC_057795.1, read as the reverse complement.
GTATGTGAAACTAGGTGGCATAAATTTAGCAACAATGTAATTAGCATAATCAGCATACCATGGAGCAGTACGAGAAGCATTTATGATAGCTAATTGTTCATCATGAAAGCTATCATCAATAGGTAGTGGGTCATCAAGAACATTCTTTAACCTAGACAAGTTGTCTGCAACGGGGTTCTCAGCTCCCTTTCTATCATTAATATGCAAATCAAATTCTTGTAGCAAGAGAACCCATCTAATAAGTCTAGGTTTAGCATCTTTCTTTTCCATAAGATATTTAATAGCAGCATGGTCAGTGTGAATAGTTACTTTAGAATCAACAATGTAAGGTCTGAACTTATCACAAGCAAATACAACTGCTAAAAATTCTTTTTCAATGGTAGCATAATTTCTCTGGGCAGTGTCAAGAGTTTTTCTAGCATATTGAATAACATTTAGTTTCTTATCAACTCTTTGCCCTAGAACAACACCTACAGCATAATCACTATGTAACACCCACGATGCGGCTATATCTCTCACGTGTCAAGGCACGACTTAGAGGCATAACCGCATGGTGGTTTTGTCACAAGAAGGGTCATCTTCACACAATCCCATGTAATGAACAAGAAAGGGATAAAGAGTTGGCTTACAATCGCCACTTCACACAATGAACATATAATTCATACATCATTCAGAGCACATACATAGTCCGACTACGGACGAAGCCAAAAGAAAAGAAGATAACCCAACTGCTAGATCCCCGATCGTCCCAACTGGGCTCCACTACTGATGAATATGAAACGAAACATAGCAACGACCAAGATCTTCATTGAGCTCCCATCTGAGCTCGGTTGCATCACCTGCACTGGTACCATCGGCACCTGCAACTATTGTGATAGTATCTGGTGAGTCATGAGGACTCAGCAATCTCAAAACCCGCAAGATCAAGACTATTTAAACTTATGGGTACGAAGTGGTAATGAGGTGGAGTTGCAGCAAGCACTAAGAAAATATGGTGGCTAACATACGCAAATAAGAGCGAGAAGAGAAGCAGCGAAACGGTCAAGAAGCTAGAAGTGATCAAGAAGTGATCCCGAAGCTACTCACACACAATCATAACACAAAGACCGTGTTCACTTCCCGGACTCCGCCAAAAAGAGACCATCACGGCTACACACGCGATTGATGCATTTTAATTAAGTCAAGTGTCAAGTTTTCTACAACCGGATATTAACAAATTCCCATCTACCACATAACCGCGGGCATGGCTCTCGAAAGTTTATACCCTGCAGGGGTGTACCAACTTAGCCCATCACAAGCTCTCACGGTCAACGAAGGATATTCCTTCTCCCAGAAAGACCCGATCAGTCTTGGAATCCCGGTTTACAAGACATTTCGACAATGGTAAAACAAGACCAGCAAAGCTGCCCGATGTGCCGACAAATCCCGATAGGAGTCGCACGTATCTCATTCTCAGGGCACACCGGATGAGGCAGATGTCGGGTTGGCATAGACCCTAGTTGCCCAGGGGGCATCGGACATCGCTCGGTTTGGACCAGCACCCGGAGGAGCACTGGCCGGGGGGGGGATAAATAAAGATGACCCTTGAGTCTGCAGAACCCAAGGGAAAAAGGCTTAGGTGGCAAATGTTAAAACCAAGGTTGGGCCTTGCTGGAGGAGTTTTATTCAAAGCAAACTGTCAAGGGGGTCCCATAAATCACCTAACCGCGTAAGGAATGCAAAATCAAGGAACATAACACCGGTATGACGGAAACTAGGGCGGCAAGAGTGGAACAAAACACCAGGCATAAGGCCGAGCCTTCCACCCTTTACCAAGTATATAGATGCATTAATTAAATAAGAGATATTGTGATATCCCAACATAATCCTGTCCATCATGGAGCAATCTTCAACTTTTCCTGCAACTAACACCATTATAAGAGGGGCTGAGCAAAAGCGGTAACATAGCCAAACAACGGTTTGCTAGGAAGGGTGAAAAGGTTAGAGGCTGACATGGCGACTTGGGAGGCATGGTAAACAAGTGATAGGTAGCACAGCATAGCGATAGAACGAAGCAACTAGCAAGCAAAGATAGAAGTGATATCGAGGGCAATGGTCATCTTGCCTGAGATCCCGCAAGGAAGAAGAACGAGTCCATGAAGAAGACAAACGGACGTAGTCGAACGAATCCTCACAAACGCAACGTTACCGGAACTATCAAGGAGAAGCGCAACCGGAAAGAAGCAAACAACATGGTAAACAACCATCACATAAGCATGGCATGATGCAAAATCAAGTATGATGCATGTACGGTTTAATGAGGCATGGCATGGCAAAGTGCACAAACAATACTACAAATTAAGTGGAGCTCAATATGCAATGAGTTGCATATTGACGAAACACCACATGACTTATTTAGTTCTCTCTCGGTTATGTATCCAACAATATTAAATGTTATTAAACATGGCAAGGGATGAAGCATATGAAAACTACCTATCTAGGCAAGTTTAAATGAGGCTGAAACAACAAACAACAATTCCGGAAAATCCTCATATGCATATTTCGAATTTGCTACTGTTCTTCCCTAAACACAATTTTAATGTTGTTAAACAGAAAAATAAAGTACACCATGTTAAACTAGGCATTTTTCTACCCCATTTACATATAAAGTTTATTTAAAATGGAGCTACGGTTATTTAGTTATGAAATAAAGCATTTTAACATGGCATGGCATTTATGCAAAATAAAGCAAACAACAATTTAAACATTTTAAACAAGGATTAAAGTTGCATATTATGAAACTATATGAAAAACCAAGCATTTTACATATTAAAATCATTTTAATCCGATGCACCATTTGTGAGTTATTAAATGCATGATCTAGAGGGACTTTTCTGTAAAACAACACTCTCTGGAAAAAAATACTAAAATAGCAGATCTGAAAAAAAACAGGAACTGGGCCGCATCCTGGGCGGACTGGGCTACAGGAACTTGAGGCTCACCATGGGCTCTTGGCCCGATCAGTGGAGGAGGCCCAAGCAGGCCGGACTAGGGAGGTGGGCTTGGCGCAGTGCTGGGCCTCAGAGGTAGATCGAAGCGAGGCAGGGCATGGTCAACACGCTCGTGGCAGGTCATCCTGCTCACGCGCACAGGAGTAGGGCACTCGTCCTCCTCTGCAACTGAAGCAGGGATGCAGAGGACAGCAACGCACGAACGGGAGGCAGCAGCGGGGGGCGGTGAGGCAGGGGACTCCGGCATGAGACGCGGAATCCGGGCGGCGCGAGGCGAGGCTCCTAGCGGCGAGGATTGCTGCAAGGAGACAGGCGGACATGGCGCTCGATGCAGGAGGTCGGTTGCAGCAGGTCGACATCACGGGGCGAGGAATGGCAGCGCGGCGGGACATGGCAGCAGGTCAACGACGCTCCTCAAGGTAGCCGGTGGTGGCTCCCTGGGCATGAGAGAAATTAGATGAAAAAAAACAGACGGGAAGGAACGAGAGGAGGAGGACGGGCAGAGGCACGGCGACCTACAGTGCGCCGGCGTTGCGCTCGCCGGCGCGGTAGAGGAGGCAAGGACAGCGAGGTCGTCGGGACCCTGGATGGTGACAGAGCGCAAGGAAGCAGGGGCTCGCGAGGGAGATGGCTGCTGCTGGCGCTGGGGTTCTGGTTGGAGAAGAGCTTCGGCCAGCTGGGGCCTCGGGCGCGAGCGCTCCCGCTCGGGAGGAGCTCCAGTTGTTGTGGAAGAAGGCGGTTGCGAGGACAAAGGAAGACGGGGCGGCGGCTCGGGGCTCCGGTGGCGCACGGACGAAGGCACCTACGCGTGCTCGAGGTGGATGGGTGGATCGAGGGGACGTCTCGGCAGTAGAAGGAGGCTGCAAGAGGAGCGGGAGAAGAGGAGCTCCTCTGGTTGGCCGGGGATCGAGTGGAGGCGCGGGGAGGTGGTTGTCGGTGAGGGTGGAGTGGATCGATGGGATGAATGGGACAAAGAGGGCCGGGCACTGCTCCGGTTGGTGGTGGTTGAAGGCGAGGTGGATTTTGGATCGGGGAGGATCCCAATGTGGAAGAAGAGACCAGGTGGAGTGGCGGCGGCGGAGGGAATGGAAGGATGGGATAGCCGTCCTAGAAATTAGGGTTGTATATATATATCAGGTGGATTAGGTTAGGGGCTATCTCGACCCTCGGATCAAAATCAGATGTTCCGAGAAAAATAGGCTTAGGAAGTCCAAATAAGAAAACAAAGATGTTTTATAGATGTTTGGGGATGATCTGGACCAATCGGTAATGACTGAGCGGTTCGGGTTCGGGGCAAGTTTCAGATGCACGCGAGGGGTCTGAGAGAGGTCGACGAAGACAAGGATGGAACGCGGCAACTATGAACGGATGCAAGCTTTATGAAAACATGCAGATGCAATGCGCATGATGCTATGAGATGAGATGCATGACATGAACAAAATCCAAAACGAAAGACAAAAACCCAATCACGAAGGAAATAACATATCACATAGCCGGAAATGGCAAGAGTTGGAGTTATAAATATGGAAAGCTACATTCGGGCATTACAACACTCCACCACTACAAGAGGATCTCGTCCCGAGATCTATGATGGCACCGGAGAGAAATGGAAGAGGAAGAGAAGAGGTAAAACTAAGTTGCTTCTTTGACAAAAGAGTGAAACCAAAGAACCTTGAGAGGTTGAACAAATTGAAAGAAAGAGTACAATGGAGATGAACAAGATTGCAAACACTCGGTTAGCAAAGAGAAACAAGGAATATTACAAGAACCTTGTAGGTTGAAAGACATGAATCAAGAGTTTAATGGACAAGATAGAATTCGAAACCACTCTGGTTAAAACAAGATGAGAGAGGAAGAATTCGGGCAGCACTCCGGTTGAACATGAAAGGAATAGAACATGAACTTGAGAAGATGGGATGATACTTGATGAAATCAACAACCCACTGCCTCCGGAACTATTGAAAGAATGGCACAATGGGTAAGAAGGATTTCAGACAGCACTAAGGTCGAAAAGAGAGGCAAAACTTAATAAGATGAAAGAACTTGAATGAGAACACAACACTCCAGTTAAATGGATAAGCAAGAAAATAACACGATCTTGACAAAACGAGGTGATGGGTCAACGAGAGCAACATCACAATGCCTCCGGAAGAAAGAATAGAAGATAGATCATTGGAATAATAGAATGGAGAAGAAAATGCCAACTTCTGCCACAAATGAGCTTGGAAAGCACCCTTCCAAGAAGGTTATAACGGTGTTGTTGGAAAACCAACAACGAAACGAATAAGCTTGTAGTGGGCTTATGGAAAACATCTCAAGACTATGAGGTGACAACCGGCCACTAATGGAAACCATTGATTTGATTGAGAGCACCAAAGAGATGAAAAACTTCTTCACCGAGATGAGAAGGAGAAAATTGGATCATTGATAAGCACCACAAATAGCACACATTCCTTAGGGAAGGCTTTAGGTGAGATATAACCCAATATAACTCCAACAAAAGATTGATTGGTTGAAAAGATCTCTTGAACGAATAGAAAATGATGGATTTAAATATACCTCATTCTTGACAACATGTGAATCACGAAACATGAATGGAAAATTTTCAAGAATGATATAACACCATCTCAAAAGATAAGGTAGGAGAATTGCACTTTGGAATGCAAGAAGAAGAATACTTGAACTCCTCAAAACAAAACATGTGTTGGGCACCATGTTTATTTTAGAGTATAGCTTGGCGGGTCATAACTGTTGGAAATATGCCCTAGAGGCAATAATAAAAGGATTATTATTATATTTCCTTGTTCATGATAATTGTCTTTATTCATGCTATAATTGTATTATCCGGAAATCGTAATACACGTGTGAATACATAGACCATAATATGTCCCTAGTAAGCCTCTAGTTGACTAGCTCGTTGATCAACACATAGTCATGGTTTCCTGACTATGGACATTAGATGTTGTTGATAACGGGATCACATCATTAGGAGAATTATGTGATGGACAAGACCCAATCCTAAGCATAGCACAATATCGTGTAGTTCGTTTTGCTAGAGATTTTCCAATGTCAAGTATCTTTTCCTTAGAACATGAGATCGTGTAACTCCTGGATACCATAGGAGTGCTTTGGGTGTATCAAACGTCGCAACATAACTGGGTGACTATAAAGGTACACTACAGGTATCTCCGAAAGTGTCTGTTGGGTTGACACGGATCGAGACTGGGATTTGTCACTCCGTATGACAGAGAGGTATCTCTGGGCCCACTCGGTAATGCATCATCATAATGAGCTCAAAGTGACCAAGTGTTTGGTCACGGGATCATGCATTACGGTACGAGTAAAGTGACTTGCCGGTAACGGGACTAAACGAGGTATTGGGATACCGACGATCGAGTCTCGGGCAAGTAACGTACCGTTTGACAAAGGGAATTGTATACGGGGTTGATTGAATCCTCGACATCGTGGTTCATCCGATGAGATCATCGACGAGCATGTGGGAGCCAACATGGGTATCCAGATCCCGCTATTGGTTATTGACTGAAGAGCCGTCTCGGTCATGTCTGCATGTCTCCCGAACCCGTAGGGTCTACACACTTAAGGTTCGGTGATGCTAGGGTTGTATGAATATAAGTATGCAGCAAACCAAAAGTTGTTCAGAGTCCTGGATGAGATCCCGGACGTCACGAGGAGTTCCGGATTGGTCCGGAGGTAAAGAATTATATATAGGAAGTGTTGTTTCGGCCATCGGGAAAGTTTTGGGGGTCACCCGATATTGTACCGGGACCACCGGAAGGGTCCCGGGAGTCCACCGAGTGGGGCCACCTATCCCGGAGGGCCCCGTGGGCTGATGTGGGAGGGGAACCAGCCCCTAGTGGGCTGGTGCGCCCCCCTTGGCCCCCCTGCGCCTAGGGTTGGAAACCCTAGGGTGGGGGGGCGCACCACTTGCCTTGGGGGGCACTCCACCCCCCTGACCGCCGCCCCCTTGGGAGATTTCCATCTCCAGGGCCGGCGCCCCCCTGGGGGCCTATATAAAGGAGGGGGGAGGGAGGGCAGCCGCACCCTGAGTCTTGGCGCCTTCCTCCCCCTGTTACACCTCTTCCTCCTCCCGCAGTTGCTTGGTGAAGCCCTGCCGGAGTCCTGCTGCATCCACCACCACGCCGTCGTGCTGCTGGATCTTCATCAACCTCTCCTCCCCCCTTGCTGGATCAAGAAGGAGGAGACGTCATCCGCTCCATACGTGTGTTGAACGCGGAGGTGATGTCCGTTCGGCACTTGGTCATCGGTGATTTGGATCACGGCGAGTACGACTCCATCATCCCCGTTCTCTTGAACGCTTCCGCTCGCGATCTACAAAGGTATGTAGATGCACTCCTATCACTCGTTGCTTAGATGAACTCATAGATGGATCTTGGTGAAACCGTAGGAAGTTTTTTATTTTCTGCAACCTTCCCCAACAGTGGCATCATGAGCTAGGTCTATGCGTAGTTCTCTATTGCACGAGTAGAACACAATTTTGTTGTGGGCGTAGATCTTGTCAACTTGCTTGCCGCTACTAGTCTTATTTTGCTTCAGCGGTATTGTGGGATGAAGCGGCCTGGACCGACCTTACATGTATGCTTACGTGAGACAGGTTCCACCGACTGACATGCACTAATTGCATAAGGTGGCTAGCGGGTGTCTGTCTCTCCCACTTTAGTTGGAGCGGATTCGATGAAAAGGGTCCTTATGAATGGTAAATAGAAGTTGACAAAATCACGTTGTGGTTATTCGTAGGTAAGAAAATGTTCTTGCTAGAACCCAATTGCAGCCACGTAAAAGATGCAACAACAATTAGAGGACGTCTAACTTGTTTTTGCAGCAATTGTCTTATGATATGATATGGCCAAAAGTTGTGATGAATGATGAATGATATATTGTGATGTATGAGATCATGTTCTTATAATAGGAATCACGACTTGCATGTCGATGAGTATGACAACCGGCAGGAGCCATAGGAGTTGTCTTTATTTTTTGTATGACCTGCGTGTCATTGAAGAACGCCATGTAAATTACTTTACTTTATTGCTAAACGCGTTAGCCATGGAAGTAGAAGTAGTCGTTGGCGTGACAACTTCATGAAGACACGATGATGGAGATCATGGTGTCATGCCGGCGACGAAGATGATCATGGAGTCCCAAAGATGGAGATCAAAGGAGCTATATGATATTGGCCATATCATGTCACTATTATATAATTGCATGTGATGTTTATTATGTTTATGCATCTTGTTTACTTAGAACGACGGTAGTAAATAAGATGATCCCTTATAATAATTTCAAGAAAGTGTTCCCCCTAACTGTGCGCCGTTGCTAAAGTTCGTCGTTTCGAAGCACCACGTGATGATCGGGTGTGATAGATTCTTATGTTCACATACAATGGGTGTAAGACAGTTTTACACATGCAAAACACTTAGGGTTAACTTGACGAGCCTAGCATGTACAGACATGGCCTCGGAACACAGAGACTGAAAGGTCAAACATGAGTCATATGGAAGATACGATCAACATGGAGATGTTCACCGATGATGACTAGTCCGTCTCACGTGATGATCGGACACGGCCTAGTCGACTCGGATCGTGTAACACTTAGATGACTAGAGGAATGTCTAATCTGAGTGGGAGTTCATTAAATAATTTGATTAGATGAACTTAATTATCATGAACTTAGTCTAAAACCTTTGCAAATATGTCTTGTAGATCAAATGGCCAACGCTCATGTCAACATGAACTTCAACGCGTTCCTAGAGAAAACCAAGCTGAAAGATGATGGCAGCAACTATACGGACTGGGTCCGGAACCTGAGGATCATCCTCATAGCTGCCAAGAAAGCATATGTCCTAGAAGGACCGCTAGGTGAAGCACCCATCCCAGAGAACCAAGACGTTATGAACGCTTGGCAGTCACGTGCTGATGATTACTCCCTCGTTCAGTGCGGCATGCTTTATAGCTTAGAACCGGGGCTCCAAAAGCGTTTTGAGCAACACGGAGCATATGAGATGTTCGAAGAGCTGAAAATGGTTTTACAAGCTCATGCCCGGGTCGAGAGATATGAAGTCTCCGACAAGTTCTATAGTTGTAAGATGGAGGAAAATAGTTCTGTCAGTGAGCATATACTCAAAATGTCTGGGTTGCACAACCGCCTGTCCCAGCTGGACATTAACCTCCTGGACGAGGCGGTCATTGACAGAATCCTTCAGTTGCTCCCACCGAGCTACAAGAACTTTGTGATGAACTACAAATATGCAGGGGATGGTGAAAACTATTCCTGAAGTATTTTCAATGTTGAAATCGGCAGAGGTAGAAATCAAGAAAGAACATCAAGTGTTGATGGTCAATAAAACCACCAAGTTCAAGAAGGGCAAGGGCAAGAAGAACTTCAAGAAGGACGGACAGGCTGTTGCCGCACCCGGTAAGCCAGTTGCCGGGAAGAAGTCAAAGAATGGACCCAAGCCTGAGACTGAGTGCTTTTATTGCAAAGGGAAGGGTCACTGGAAGCGGAACCGCCCCAAATACTTAGCGGACAAGAAGGCCGGCAACACTCAAGGTATATTTGATATACATGTAATTGATGTGTACCTTACCAGTACTCATAGTAACTCCTGGGTATTTGATACCGGTGCCCTTGCTCATATTTGTAACTCACAGCAGGAGCTGCGGAATAAGCAGAGACTGGCGAAGGACGAGGTGACGATGCGCGTCGGGAATGGTTCCAAGGTCGATGTGATCGCCGTCGGCACGCTACCTCTACATTTACCTACGGGATTAGTTTTAAACCTCAATAATTGTTATTTAGTGCCAAGTTTGAGCATGAACATTGTATCTGGATCTCGTTTGATACGAGATGGCTACTCATTTAAATCCGAGAATAATGGTTGTTCTATTTATATGAGAGATATGTTTTATGGTCATGCCCCGATGGTCAATGGTTTATTGTTAATGAATCTCGAACTTAATGTTACACATATTCATAGTGTGAATACCAAAAGATGTAAAGTTGATAACGATAGTCCCACATACTTGTGGCACTGCCGCCTTGGTCACATTGGTGTCAAGCGCATGAAGAAGCTCCATACTGATGGACTTTTAGAGTCTCTCGATTATGAATCATTTGACACGTGCGAACCATGCCTCATGGGCAAAATGACCAAGAATCCGTTCTCCGGAACAATGGAGCAAGCAACCAACTTATTGGAAATCATACATACCGATGTGTGCGGACCAATGAGCGTTGAGGCTCACGGAGGATATCGTTATGTTCTCACTCTCACTGATGACTTGAGTAGATATGGGTATGTCTACTTGATGAAACACAAGTCTGAGACCTTTGAAAAGTTCAAGGAATTTCAGAATGAGGTAGAGAATCAACGTGACCGAAAGATAAAGTACCTACGATCAGATCGTGGAGGAGAATATTTAAGTCACGAATTTGGTACACACTTAAGGAAATGTGGAATCGTTTCACAACTCATGCCGCCTAGAACACCTCAGCGTAACGGTGTGTCTGAACGTCGTAATCGCACTCTATTGGATATGGTGCAATCTATGATGTCTCTTACCGATTTACCGCTATCATTTTGGGGATACGCTCTAGAGACAGCTACATTCACTTTAAATAGGGCACCGTCTAAATCCGTTGAGACGACACCATATGAATTATGGTTTGGGAAGAAACCTAAGCTGTCGTTTCTAAAAGTTTGGGGATGCGATGCTTATGTCAAGAAACTACAACCTGAAAAGCTCGAACCCAAGTCGGAAAAATGCGTCTTCATAGGATACCCTAAGGAAACCATTGGGTATACCTTCTGCTTAAGATCCGGGGGCAAGATCTTTGTTGCCAAGAACGGATCCTTTCTGGAAAAAGAGTTTCTCTCGAAAGGAGTAAGTGGGAGGAAAGTAGAACTCGATGAAGTACTACCTCTTGAACCGGAAAGTAGTGCAGCTCAGGAAAATGTTCCCGTGGTGCCTACACCAACTGGAGAGGAAATTAATGATGATGATCAAGGTACTTCGGATCAAGTTGCTACTGAACTTCGTAGGTCCACTAGGACACGTTCCACACCAGAGTGGTATGGCAACCCTGTCCTGGAAATCATGTTGTTAGACAACGGTGAACCTTCGAACTATGAAGAAGCGATGACGGGCCCAGATTCCAACAAATGGCTTGAAGCCATGCAATCCGAGATAGAATCCATGTATGAAAACAAAGTATGGACTTTGACAGACTTGCCCGATGATCGGTGAGCGATAGAAAACAAATGGATCTTTAAGAAGAAGACGGACGCGGATGGTAATATTACCATCTATAAAGCTCGACTTGTCGCTAAGGGTTATCGGCAAGTTCAAGGGGTTGACTACGATGAGACATTCTCTCCCGTAGCGAAGCTGAAGTCCTGTCCGAATCATGTTAGCAATTGCCGCATACTATGATTATGAGATATGGCAGATGGACGTCAAAACGGCATTCCTTAACGGGCATCTTTAGGAAGAACTGTATATGATGCAGCCGGAGGGTTTTGTCGATCCTAAGAATGCTAACAAAGTATGCAAGCTCAGCGATCCATTTATGGGCTGGTGCAAGCATATCGGAGTTGGAACATTCGCTTTGATGAGATGATCAAAGCGTTTGGGTTTATGCAGACTTATGGAGAAGCCTGCGTTTACAAGAAAGTGAGTGGGAGCTCTGTATCATTTCTCATATTATATGTAGATGACATACTTTTGATGGGAAATGATATAGAACTTTTGGATAGCATTAACGCCTACTTGAATAAGTGTTTTTCAATGAAGGACCTTGGAGAAGCTGCTTACATATTAGGCATCAAGATCTATAGGGATAGATCGAGACGCCTCATAGGTCTTTCACAAAAGCACATACCTTGATAAGATTTTGAAGAAGTTCAAAATGGATCAGTCGAAGAAAGGGTTCTTGCCTGTATTGCAAGGTGTGAGATTGAGCTCGGCTCAATGCCCGATCACGGCAAAAGATAAAGAAGAGATGAGTGTCATCCCCTATGCTTCAGCCATAGGATCTATCATGTATGCCATGCTGTGTACCAGACCTGATGTAAACCTTGCCGTAAGTTTGGTAGGAAGGTACCAAAGTAATCCCGGTAAGGAACACTGGACAGCGGTCAAGAATATCCTGAAGTACCTGAAAAGGACAAAGGACATGTTTCTCGTTTATGGAGGTGACAAAGAGCTCGTCGTAAAGGGTTACGTCGACGCTAGCTTCGACACAGATCTGGATGACTCTAAGTCACAAACCGGATACGTGTATATGTTGAATGGTGGAGCAGTAAGCTGGTGCAGCTGCAAGCAGAGTGTCGTGTCAGGATCTACATGTGAAGCGGAGTACATGGTAGCCTCGGAGGCATCGCATGAAGAAATTTGGGTGAAGGAGTTCATCACCGACCTAGGAGTCATACCCAATGCGTCGGGGCCGATCAAACTCTTCTGTGACAACACTGGAGCTATTTTCCTTGCCAAGGAGCCCAGGTTTCACAAGAAGACCACGCACATCAAGCATCGTTTCAACTCCATCCGTGAAAATGTTCAAGATGGAGACATAGATATTTGCAAAGCACATAAGGATCTGAATGTCGCAGATCCGTTGACTAAACCTCTTTCGCGAGCAAAACATGATCAACACCAGAACTCTATGGGTGTTCGATTCATCACAATGTAACTAGATTATTGACTCTAGTGCAAGTGGGAGACTGTTGGAAATATGCCCTAGAGGCAATAATAAAAGGATTATTATTATATTTCCTTGTTCATGATAATTGTCTTTATTCATGCTATAATAGTATTATCCGGAAATCGTAATACACGTGTGAATACATAGACCATAATATGTCCCTAGTAAGCCTCTAGTTGACTAGCTCGTTGATCAACAGATAGTCATGGTTTCCTGACTATGGACATTAGATGTCGTTGATAACGGGATCACATCATTAGGAGAATGATGTGATGGACAAGACCCAATCCTAAGCATAGCACAATATCGTGTAGTTCGTTTTGCTAGAGATTTTCCAATGTCAAGTATCTTTTCCTTAGACCATGACATCGTGTAACTCCCGGATACCGTAGGAGTGCTTTGGGTGTATCAAACGTCGCAACGTAACTGGGTGACTATAAAAGGTACACTACAGGTATCTTCGAAAGTGTCTGTTGGGTTGACACGGATCGAGACTGGGATTTGTCACTCCGTATGACGGAGAGGTATCTTTGGGCCCACTCAGTAATGCATCATCATAATGAGCTCAAAGTGACCAAGTGTTTGGTCACGGGATCATGCATTACGGTACGAGTAAAGTGACTTGCCGGTAACGGGACTGAACGAGGTATTGGGATACCGACGATCGAGTCTCGGGCAAGTAACGTACCATTTGACAAAGGGAATTGTATACGGGGTTGATTGAATCCTCGACATCGTGTTTCATCCGATGAGATCATCGAGGAGCATGTGGGAGCCTACATGGGTATCCAGATCCCGCTGTTGGTTATTGACCGGAGAGCCGTCTCGGTCATGTCTGCATGTCTCCCGAACCCGTAGGGTCTACACACTTAAGGTTCGGTGACGCTAGGGTTGTATGGATATAAGTATGCAGCAAACCTAAAGTTGTTCGGAGTCTCGGTTGAGATCCTGGATGTCACGAGGAGTTCCGGAATGGTCCGGAGGTAAACAATTATATATAGTAAGTGCTATTTCGGCCATCGGGAAAGTTTCGGGGTCACCCGATATTGTATCGGGACCACCGGAAGGGTCCCCGGGGTCCACCGGGTGGGGCCACCTATCCCGGAGGGCCCCGTGGGCTGATGTGGGAGGGGAACCAGCCCCTAGTGGGCTGGTGCGCCCCCCTGCACCTAGGGTTGGAAACCCTAGGGTGGGGGGGGTGCACCACTTGCCTTGGGGGGCACTCCACCCCCCTGGCCGCCGCCCCCTTGGGAGATTCCCATCTCCAGGGCCGTCGCCCCCCCTGGGGGCCTATATAAAGGAGGGGGGAAGGAGGGCAGCCGCACCCTGAGTCTTGGCGCCTCCCTCCCCCTGTTACACCTCTTCCTCCTCCCGAAGTTGCTTGGCGAGGCCCTGCCAGAGTCCTGCTGCATCCACCACCACGCTGTCGTGCTGCTGGGTCTTCATCAACCTCTCCTTCCCCCTTGCTGGATCAAGAAGGAGGAGACGTCATCCGCTACGTATGTGTGTTGAACGCGGAGGTGCTGTCCTTTCGGCACTTGGTCATTTGTGATTTGGATCACGGCGAGTACGACTCCATCATCCCCGTTCTCTTGAACGCTTCCGCTCGTGATCTACAAAGGTATGTAGATGCACTCCTATCACTCGTTGCTTAGATGAACTCATAGATGGATCTTGGTGAAACCGTAGGAAAATTTTTATTTTCTGCAACGTTCCCCAACAATAACTTCAAGAGAAATCTTGAAGAACAATTGAAGAGTGAAAAGAATCCTTGATGAACCACCATGTAGAGCCTCCATGAAGAACTCCGATAATAAAAAGATGACAAAAAGAAAGAGAAGTTGAGAACACAAAGTGGAGCCTTGCGATGATTTAGATAAGCTTCACGACGAGATAATGCGAAAAACTTGGAACTCCGGAAGAAAGATGAACAACATATAACTGAGAAATTGATATCACGAACAAACTCCGGTAGAAAAGAATTAAAAACTTGGATAAAACAAGAATAATAATTATGTTATGCGTATCCTTCACCAATTTAAATTGATGACAAGCAACGGATTTGGCATGCCACTTATTCTTCTTGAAAAGATTGAAGAGAGAAATAGTGCAACTTGTGAAGGTCTTCCACGAACCATCGGTAGGATTAGAAAGAACGAATGAATTGATATGATAACGAAGGAAGTGAAATCTTGAATGAACCACCGTAAGAATTGAGAATGAACGTAGCAAAGGCACGATTCACCAGGAAGAATTGGAAAACGAATGAAGATACTTGAGGGGATTTAGATACAAGAGAACAAAGAGATCATGAACTGATTAGAGAGTATTTGAACGATGCACCGGTAAGAATTGGAGAACGATAGCTACATGATGAGAATGAAGAATTATGACACGATGGCCTTCGGAGGAAAGAAATGGAAACAACTCACGAAATGCCTCCATTCTTAGGGACACAATGGATAGGACTTACCCACTGACTATCAGCAACAGGATAAATTATACCTGCCTCAAGGAGCTTTAGTATTTCCTTTCTTACCACTTTTTTCATCTTAGGATTTAACCGTCGTTGATGATCTCTAACTGGTTTGGCGTCTTTGTCCAATTTAATTTTGTGTTGGCATAGAGTGGGACTAATGCCCTTAAGATCATCAAGAGTGTTGAGGATATAGCTACTGAGTATAAACCGGCCAGGAGGGCCCGGTTCACCCTCGAATATGTTGAAGCCCATGAAGATCCAGAAGATGGCGCTTTACTAAAGGAAGCATAGAAGCCCGAAGCCCAAAGGCGGATTAGGGCCCATAGTGATAAACCGCCATGACTATGTAAACTTGTAATGTAAGTTAGGAAAGGAGAGACCGAGCCGGACACTTTGTATGAGTTGGCCTCGGGGCTCTGTAGACCGGCCGGGCGTCAACCTGTGTATATAAAGGGACGACCCGGCGGCGGTTCAGGGACAACAGACAACAACTCGACACTCAGGCAAGCGTGTTTCGCTTCCTGATCATCGAAACCCAATCAATCCCATGACAACTAGATGTAGGCTTTTACCTTCATCGAAGGGGCCGAACTAGTATAAACTCCCGTGTCCCTTGTCCGGTTTAACCCCTTCAAGCTAACCCGTTGCAATGGCTCCACGACTAAGTCCTTTCACGAGGACATCTGACGTGATAATTCCACGACAGTTGGCGCCCACCATGGGGCGGTCGCACGATGGTGTCGAGTTCTTGAAGGGCTGCTCTGAAGGACTTAAGGGGTACGTGATCGGCCGGATGACCAAAAGTCGTCACGGCAAGCTCTACATCGACGACAAAGGATGGGGTCCCGAGGCCGGCTCAATCGAGTATGGGTACCGATCCCCTTTGGTGGAATTCATGTCTTCATCGGCAAGATCGGCGAACTGGGCCCTGAGCCGGACATCTACACCGACCTCGTCGAGACGGCTCAGCGTGCGAGTCCAGCCCGGGTTAAGCCGCCGTGAAGCGTGCGTTCGTAGGATGTGTCCATGGGATCGGATCTGAATCGATGTCTGAGGGCGAGACGGTCGTATATTTCGACGGCGAATCATCCACTGGCGAAACCGAGTCCTTATACCAGATTCATAGCGGCGTGTTCAAGGGATATTTCGATGGCAACAGTATTCCGGACCTCCTTGAAGCGCCAAGCCAGGTTGCTATCTACATGGCTGGAACGCAGCCCACGTTGCAGTCTTCGTCTACCGCAGCGATGAATACCGGATCAGGAGCCGCGGCAGGTACCTCAGCGCACCGACCGATGCAAGTCCTCTCCGGTTTGATGGACGCCTGGGCGACCTTGTTAACCGCGGCAGTCACCCCAGAGACGCAAGATCAACACAATGCGGACGTGGCGAAACTGAAGGACCAAATAGCACAGGCTAAGGAGGACCTAGTAGCTGAGGATAATAGGATGGCTGAAGAACAGGCCGCTTTGAATGCACAATCACAGCAGATATAGGCACAGAATTACCGGCTCATGCTGGATCGGACCGCATCAGAAGATGTAATATGAAGGAAGTACCGGTCACGTCTGCCGCCGATTTACGAAGGGTTAAATCTCTTTCAGACGCCAGGCGCTGGGCCGAGCAATCCGGCAGCTGCAAACCGGACTGAGGCGCCTAGGACAGCTCCGGATCAGCCACGAGCAATGGAGCTACCCCAACGGACAGATAACCCGCCGCAGTACGTGCCTACACCACCGGGTCACTTTTCGAGCCCTTTGGATAACATGATTACCGCGGCCTCACGCTTGGCAGCCATTCCGATGGAGGGCGATTCAATAGCGGCAGTTGAGACGCGGCGGGCGAGAGATCTTCTTCAAACCGCCATGGTGCAGCAGCAGGCTTATTCATATAGCCGGGATAGAATCCATTCAACCCCTCGTCCAAGCCCAAGTTATAGCAGGTGGATGGACGAACCGGAGGTATCTAGCAGCGCGCGGCATCGCAATGCTCAAGATGTGGTGGATCATGGCAGGGCACGAAGGGATGCTGCTTTGGGTCGTTATCAACCCGCCCCGGTTCAGCCAGCAGTGTCGGTTGACAGAGGCACCGGGCTTGCTTTCAGTTCCTGGGGAGTGCCGTGCCTTATTCCGGCTCTCCGTAACGTGCGTCTGCCCAAGGATTTCAAGGGTCCACGCAAAGTGCCTAATTACACGGCAGATCAGCCACCTGAGGCGTGGGTCGAGACTTATGAGATGGCAATGGAGATGCTGGATGTAGATGAAGCAGCTTGTGCAAAGTACTTCACGATGATGTTGGAAGGAACAGCCCGTACTTGGTTGAAAAATCTACCAGCTAATTCCATCGAGTCATGGGATCAGTTGAAGGCCCGGTTTATAGCCAATTTTAAAGACACGTGCAAACAACCCATGTCCATTGTGGATCTGGACGCTTGTGTTCAGGGAGAGAACGAGTCCACAACTCATTGGGTGCGCCAGGTCTCAGAAGTTTTGCACTCGTCCGACCGGATTAACGCTGGCCAAGTGATTATCACACTGGAGCGCAATTGCCGGTTTAAGTCACTGAAGATGAAGTTGGGACGGCTCAAGCGCCACTGCAGCGACATGGGAACCCTCATGGCAGCCTTGGTAAAGTATGCCGATTCTGATAATACCAAGGATCCCGATTCTGATAATGAGAAACCGGAGAAGGGAAAGAAGAATGGCGGTGCGAAGGGACAGCAGCACAACTAGGGAGGCCATGGGAATAATGGTAAGCGTAAAGCGGATTCAGATTTTGTGGCTAATGCTAATGTGCAGCGTCGTAAGGGTAAACCGCCCCAGCGCGGTGGGGCGATGAATCTGGAGCGCTTGTTGAATCAGCCCTGTCCAAAGCATGGGACCAAGGAGGCCCCTGCAACACATCTCTGGAAGGATTGTAACATTATGAAGGAGTTAAAAAACTCTGATCTTTTCTGATATGATCAGGGTCCGTCGGGCGGTTCAAGTCCAGCTTTTCATGGTGGCGGCGGTTCAGGCTCTGGGTTTCAGAATAATCATGGCAACCAGAGCAACCAAGGTGGTAATAACCAGCAGAGTAATCAAGGGAATCAGCAGCAGTCGGGTTACCAGAGTCACCCAAAGCAGTTGAATGGTGGGCAGTATCATGTGTTCACCACTAGTCTGTGCAAACGTGATCAGAAGCTGCACAAGAGGGCAGTCAGTGCGGTTGAACTGACGGTTCCACGTTATCTGCGATGGTCGGAACAACCTATTGTGTGGAGTAGGGAGGATCATCCGCCCCGGGTTGACAATCCGGGTCAA
This sequence comes from Triticum aestivum, assembly GCF_018294505.1. NCBI lineage: Eukaryota > Viridiplantae > Streptophyta > Magnoliopsida > Poales > Poaceae > Triticum > Triticum aestivum. Next base: position 399,485,496 of record NC_057795.1, on the reverse strand, counting down.
CTAGCTCTGGTGGTGGCGCCTCAGGTGGGAGGTTATAAGTTCACCAAAGTACTCATGGATGGAGGAAGCAGTATCAATATTCTGTATTATGAGACATTCCGCCGCATGGGGTTGACAGATAAGAATCTTAAACCGTCCAATACTGTTTTTCATGGTGTGGTACCAGGTAAATCGGCATATCCAGTAGGTAAGATTGCCTTGGAAGTTGTGTTTGGTGATGAACATGATTCGCGGTCTGAGGCATTGACCTTTGAGGTGGTGAGAATCCAGAGCCCGTATCACGCACTGTTTGGGCGACCGGCTTATGCAAAATTCATGGCGAGGCCTTGTTATATTTACTTGCAGCTCAAGATGCTGGGTCATAAAGGGACCATCACGGTTCATGGAAGTCGAAAAATCGCTTTGGATTGCGAGGAAAGTGATGCGGCTTATGCTGAGTCGGTTTGTGCTACAGAGGAGCTAAAGTTTTATAAGGAGAATGTTGATCCGGCAGATATGACCCCTCTGAAGAAGCCCACCACTGAGCATGACCCAACCCTGCATTTCAAACCGGCTGACGAGACTAAGCTTGTTGATTTCGTACCTGGCGATTCATCCAAGCAGTTCAGCAACAACACCAATCTGGATCCAAAATAGGAAAGCGCGCTCATTGAGTTCATCCGTGAGAACCGGGACATTTTTGCATGGAAGCCTTCTGACATGCCAGGTGTACCGAGGGAACTCGCTGAGCACACTCTTAATATTGATCCAAAGTTTAAACCGGTCAAGCAATTTCTTCATCACTTTAATGAAGAGAGACGCAATGCAATTGGTGAGGAGGTAGCCCGGCTGTTGGCTGTTGGGTTTATCGTTGAAGTATTTCATCCTGAATGGTTGGCTAATCCGGTGCTGGTTCTTAAGAAAAATGGCACTTGGTGTATGTGTGTGGACTACACGGACTTGAACAAGGCTTGCCCGGCCGATCCTTTGCTCTCCCGCGTATTGATCAGATCATTGATGCGACGGCGGGTTGTGAGCGCCTGAGTTTTTTGGATGCTTATTCAGGATATCATCAGATTAAAATGACAGTTAAGGACCAGGAGAAGACAACCTTCATCACTCCCTTTGGAGCCTTCTGCTATGTTTCCATGCCCTTTGGACTCAAGAGTGCTCAGGCAACTTATCAGCGTTGTGTGCAAAATTGTCTTCACACGCAGATTGGGCGTAATGTTCATGCCTATGTGGATGACATTGTGGTAAAATCCAGGAAAAAGGAGACATTGATAGCTGATCTCAAGGAGACGTTTGACAACCTTCGGGTTTACAAAATGATGCTTAACCCGGATAAATGTGTCTTTGGTGTTCCGGTAGGCAAGCTGCTCGGTTTTCTTGTGTCCAACAGGGGCATTGAGGCTAATCCGGAAAAGATCAAGGCAATCACATCCCTGGCTAAACAGAAGTGTATCAATGATGTTCAGCGTCTAGCAGGTCGGATTGCAGCTCTCAGCCGGTTTATCAGTCGTTTGGGTGAGAAGGCCATTCCTTTGTATGAGATGCTGAAGAAGACGGATGATTTCGTCTAGAGTGACGCAGCCAATGCGACCTTTGAGGAGTTAAAGCGGCAGTTGGTTAAACCGCCAGTTCTTGCAGCCCCAGTTGATCATGAGCCTTTATTATTATACGTGGCTGCCAATGCCCGAGCGGTCAGTGTGGCAATTGTGGTTGAGCGTAAAGAGGCTAGGAAGGAATATCCGGTTCAACGACTGGTATACTACATCAGTGAAGTTCTGATCGAGTCAAAACAACGCTATCCGCATTGGCAGAAGTTGGTGTATGGGGTTTTTATGGCCAGTCGAAAGCTCAAGCAATATTTTCAAGGTCATCCCATCACAGTGGTTAGTTCTGCTCCTTTGGGCGATATCATCCAAAACAGAGAAGCAACTGGCCGGGTTGCAAAGTGGGCAATTGAGCTTGGTCCACACGGTTTAAAATATGTACCTCGAACAGCCATCAAGTCTCAGGCTCTTGTGGACTTTATCAATGACTGGACTGAGTCGCAAGCACTGGAAGATAAGCCGGATAATACATACTAGACTATTCATTTCGATGGATCAAGGCAGTTGGAAGGCTCGAGGGCTGGAGTTGTCCTTACTTCCCCTCGAGGTGATAAAATTTGCTATGTCCTCCGCTTGATGTTTCCCTGTACTAACAATGCAGCTGAGTATGAAGCTCTACTTCATGGTCTCCGTGTGGCTAAAGAGATGAACTTAAGTCGAGTTCGTTGTTTCGGAGATTCTGATTTGGTGGCTCAGCAAGTTTCTGGTACTTGGGATTCTAAGGATCCACTCATGGCGGCTTACATGCGTGAGGTGGATATTGTGGTGGGTCATTTCAAAGGGTATCAGGTTGAGCATATTGATCGGTGCAAAAACGAAGCAGCAGATGCTTTGAGCCGGCTTGGATCTCAGCGTAAACCGGTACCTCCTAACATCTTTTTAGATATCTTGCATAACCCGTCTGTTAAGTTGCCCACAGAAGAGGATTTGGCTGTTCCTGATCCGGAGGCTCAGTTGGTGGCCTCTTTGCACGTTGTGCCGGATTGGACGATTCCATATCTGGCATATATGAGCCGGGGTGAGCTACCAAATGATCAAGTCCTGGCCCGACAGATAGTCCGGCGATCCAAGTCCATGGTTATTCACAATGGCGAGTTACACCGCTGTAGCGTTTCAGGCGTATTTCAGCGTTGTGTTTCTCCGGAAGAAGGCCAAGAGATCTTACGGGAAATTCATGAAGGAGATTATGGTCATCATGCCGGTTCAAAGTCCCTGGTTGCAAAAGCTTTTCGTCATGGGTTTTACTGGTTGACAACTCATGCTGATGCGGAGGATCTGGTAAAGCGATGTGATGCGTGTCAAAAATTTTCACGCAGAGCTCATGTTCCGGCTCAGGAACTACGGATGATTCCTATCACTTGGCCTTTTGCTACTTGGGGGCTTGATATGGTGGGACCCTTTAAACGTTCCCAGGACAAGAAGACCCACCTGTTGGTGGCAGTTGATAAATTCACCAAGTGGGTTGAAGCGGAGCCTGTTAGCAAGTGTGATGCAGCTACGGCGGTTCAATTTCTCAAAAAGATTATTTTCCGTTTTGGCTTTCCACACAGCATCATCACGGATAATGGTACCAACCTTTCCAAAGGTGAGATGGAGGATTTCTGTCAAAGAGAGCACATTCGGCTTGACCTAGCATCTGTGGCGCACCCTCAATCCAACGGTCAAGCAGAGCGAGCTAATCAAGAAATTTTAAAGGGTCTTAAACCCCGGCTCATGATTCCCTTGAAGCGGACGCCGGGTTGTTGGGTGGAAGAATTACCTTCTGTGTTGTGGAGTATCAACACCACCCCCAATCGATCAACAGGCTACACGCCTTTCTTTATGGTATACGGGGCAGAGGCGGTTCGCCCAAGTGATATACGTCACGATTCACCCCGGGTTGCTAATTATGTTGAAGCGGACAACGAGCAAGCTCGCCAAGAGGCACTGGACCTGTTAGATGAGAAGCGGGATATGGCTTTGGCTCGATCGGTGGTTTATCAACAAGACCTACGGTGTTATCACAGCCGTCGGGTTAAGACGAGAACCTTTCAAGAAGGTGACTTGGTGCTCTGGCTTATCCAGGATCAGACTGACATGCACAAGTTATTCCCGCCTTGGGATGGACCCTTTGTGGTCAGCAAGAATCTGCACAACGGATCATACTACCTCATTGACGTTCGAGACGACTCACGCAACTCTGAGGAGGAGACCCGGCGGCCCTGGAACATAGCTCTCCTCCGGCCTTACTACACTTGAGCCATAGGCTCTTTTTATGTACATATTTTGACAATGTATATATTATGATCAATAAATAAATCAGCGTCCTTGCTCTAAAGCGGGGCCTCTGCTGTTTTTTCTCAAATATCCTTTGAGCTACATGGGGGCTTCAGCTGACAAAGCAGAGTACTACCTGTTAAACCGGCTATCACGCCACAAAGCTTGGGAGCTTCACACCCAAGGGGCCAAAGAGAGTCTAGATGCTATGCACAACTCAAACATAGGCACCCAATGAGCACAGCTCATCACATTACGTGGGGGCTCCTTGGTCCAATACCAAGGAGTTTGAATGGACCCTTGTAGCTGGGTATCGACCCACGGCTTGGAAGTCTGGTATATTTACCTAAAACCCCGGGTTAACCTGCCTTCATCAAGTAAGACACTCCTATCCAGGTCATCCTGGCACGGCCCTCCGAACGTTTGACAGTTACTCTCATTGAGACCCTGCACTTGTCAAAGTTAAAACGATGATTGGTTAGTTGGAGGTCCATCTTAAAAGGCTTTGTTAAATGGTTCAACTCAGCGGCCTGGCAGCCCACAAAAAGCCTCGAATTTGGGCCTGGCAGCCCCCCAAAAGCCTCGACTACACGGTTTTATTTGCGTATTGCTGAATTTTATGTTAAACCGATTTTCTTGGCTTGGTCAGTCATTTTATTAGCCCGATATTCTTTAAACCGGCTTGGTTTGCAACTACACATTGACAGACCTTATTTTTAAACCGGAGTTTATTAACCCGACCTGGCATTGACTACCTGTCACCAGCTTGGATCATCTGGCGTGAATCATCACCCGGTATGACTTAATATACGACATCAGTACATGATGGAGATATACAAGAATTTCAGGTTTGGGTTTTCACCCTTATTACAATCAAAGTTGACCAGCCAACTAAATAGGGATCTTATATCACAGGTATGAATCATTTCATATTTTTACGGTTTGATTATCAATCCAACCTGTTTTTGGGCATTATGACCCGTCCGGCGGTAAACCGCCAGGACCCTTGTCTTTTTATGTGCACACAGGAGTTGCATATTATGATACCTGAATCAAAATTGACATTGATACGGCGGATCACACAAAGTATCTCCTCCTGCATGATGGCAGCAGATCACAATAAGTTTTTACTACCCTATCACAAGGCACTCAGAGGCCCAAAATATGGAATTGTTTTAAAACGGACAACTTCTGACATATAAACCGCCTTGACGGATTAAACTTCATTGCTGGGTTGATGTGAGGTAGACGGGTCATCTGGCGTCGGTTCAGCCTCCTCCTCCCCATCCAATGGTTGGAAGTCATTGGTGGTCCAGTCAATCCGGGTTAAAGCCTGAAAGACAACCTCTTCACTTATAAGCTCAGTCGGATCAACGTCAGGGGCGTAAGTGTGCTTACGGATTGGTGGAATAAGGTTCTGCACTTCAGGAATCACAGCTTCAACCCGTCTGTTGTTTGCATCGTAGAAGGATCGGTGAACCGTCAGGTTAGCCTCATCTGCCAGCTGACTCGCCAGAGGACACATCTCCCTTGTCACCTGTCTAAGAGCGTCGTTGTCAAATACTTCGCCGTTTTCTTGCGCACTGGGGAAGCCTTCGGCTATATCAGCCGGATCAAGATCAGCTATCCATGCCTTGGCTCGAGTCAGTGCTAGTAAAGTGCCAGCCCGAGCAGCAGATCGCTTCAGCTCTTCTATTTGCGCTGGCGTCATCGAGAGGCGATCCAGCGTGTCCTTGATAAGTGTTGGCACCGTATTGTCATAAGAAGTGGCGCATATAACCCGTTGGGTGCCGATATACAGCTGTTCAATCAGCGTATATGCAGCCTTGAGCTTCTTCCGCATATCAGAACCTAGATGAGCAATGCGACTACCTATATCGGTTCAGGAAATTCATGTTGAACCGATGAAATTTCAAAGTGAAATAGTCATAAAACCTTGGGAACCACTGCTTACCAAATATTGTAGAGGTCATGGCATTGATTTGGCGCTTTAATCCAGAAAGTTCTGCCGTCACTGGTTCAAGAGTTGCCTCAGCGTTCTCCGCCCGCTTCAGCAATCCGGCCTTTTCGATGTCCCAGTTGGCCTGCTCAGACTTAAACCATTCTTTAAGCTGCTCCATGGTGGTTAAGGCGGTTTTCAGCTCATCCTTGGCTTTGGTGGTTTCTGCTTGTTGGGATTTTAGATTTTCTTGAAGATCAGCAATTTGAGAGACTTGTTGGTTTATCTCACTCTGCAACAATAAGAAAGCATGTCAATATCTTTGATAAAGTCCCAAGCATATAACCAGTTATACACTTGGCACTTGGGGGCTAATGCGGATCATTTTTATGCTGATTGTTGAAGTCCGAAGGATTAATACAAGTTTTAATCATGGCACTTGGGGGCTAATGTGTGTTTGATCAGAACTACACAAGGAAATTTCATAAAGTACAGTATGGAGTATACAAAGTCCCGGTTTGACTTTCTTAAGACAAACCGGCCCTTGGGGGCTACAATGCAATAAAGGTATAGAGCAAAGAACAAAACTGTTTACCTCATAGCGCTCTTTCATCAGATTCACCAAACCGGCTTCATAATCACGGCTTGTGTAAAGTCGGTTCAAAAAACCGGAGTGAAGGTCTTGAGCAGAGAGATCGGCATAAGCAGACAAATCAGTCTTCCCCTTCCCCTTGCTCATAGCGGCAAATTCATCCTTGGCAGTGTGCTTTGATAGAGCAACCGGATTACCAGGGGCGTTATATGCAGTGCCCATAACGACAACGTCATCATCTTTGGCCGGACTGGAGGAATCAATATTTTGAACAGGACTTGGCGCTTTTGTAGCAGGGCTTGGTGGTTTGTTAGTTGGGCTTGGCGGATCAGCAGTTGAGCCCCGCTGTTCAACTGTTGGACTTGGAGGAGCAGGAGGATGTGAAGTATCAACCTCTACATTCAGTTCAACCTCTGGTGGGTTGGCATCAACATCTTGGTTTTGCCCAGCAGAGCTATCTATAGCAGCTTCAGGATCTTCGCCATGATGCTCTGGAGTCTTCTCCGGATCAACATCCACAGTTGGGTCGCTGGTCTTGTCTTTTTTACTCAATCGAGCCTTGGCGCTACAACATCAAAGGTTAGAATATGGTAAACCGGCAAATAAAAGAAACAAATTAAGGAGTAATATACTTACCCAGCAACGACTTTGAGAGGGGGAAACTGAGTGGTTGATGAACCGCCAGACGAGTTGGAAGAAGCCTGGTAATTCAGGTCAGACGGATTGAGAGGGCAGCGGAAGAAACCTTTCAAAGGGTAACGTTTTTCAGGAGAGCAAGTCACCTCTGGACGACATTTCCGGGTTGGTGTATCAGCTAAACCGGACGGCGTGATTTGTTGACCACTATGCCGGGTTGTGCGACGTTCTTCAACTTGCTGTGTCTTGAAGGAAAATTTTGGATCCAAATGAGCAAGGGGGTGAGATTGTTTTACTTTCCAGACTGTGCGGCGAATTCTTTGAACCGGTACAAGATCTGAATCAGAAGAAAGAAGGATTACCTCAACATGTTCTGCATGGATGGCTTCCGCATCATCCTGGGAATAGTCATTGTTAATAAGATGAACGAAAAAGGAACCAAGGGAGTCAAGTTCTACCTCAGCGTCTGATTCCTCATCCTCTGGCGGGTCAGAAGACTCGGCGGTTTTCCTCTTGCCAGCTTTCTTGGTGGCCTGGTCTTTGCACGAGGAGCCCGGGCCGGTTTAGTCCGTTTCCAAAAGGAGCTGTTAGCCTGAAATTAAGACAAGGAAAGGTTAGTACACAGTCAATACAGAAGCAAATCAGTAAAGTATTTAGATGAACTTTACCGCTGGCGGTTTGTTGGAGGCGCAAAACGGAGCCAAACCGGTGTGGCTGTATGTAGAGATCGGTTCATCAAGCATTTTATTCACCGAATCAGTGACTTCAAGATCAGTCATTACTATTTCATGATATCATTGAGGGTCTTTGACATCACCAATGTACTCATGCATCAATCCGGGGCGGCGGCTTAAAGGTAAAATGCCCCAAGAAACCCAGCAGCGGACAAGATCAATACCAGTTAAACTGTTGGCCATCAAAGCCCTGAGCTTGGCGAGTTGAGGTGCAAAAATTTTCCGTTTTGCGGCGGTCAAGCGTGAAGGTAATGGGTGGCTATTGCTAAGCCGGTGAGGGCGATAACCCGGCAAGGGATTTTCTCCATCAGGGGCAGTGTTCTGGCAGTAAAACCAGGTCTGATTCCAATCTTTGGGATGGCTATGATGTTTGGCATGAGGGAAATCAACTTCTTTTCTTTTCTGAATTGAAACGCCGCCAAGCTCTGTGTTGGGGCCGTCTGAGAATTCCGTACGGCGGTTCAAATGGAAAAAGTCCCGGAACAGCTCCACAGTTGGTTCTTCTTGAAGATAGACTTCGCAGAAAACTTGAAAATTGCATATATTTGACACGGAGTTTGGACCAATATCTTGCGGATGGAGTTGGAAGCTTGCAAGGACATCTCGGAAAAAAAATTATCCGGGCGGACTGAATCCCCGGTCTAAGTGTTGCATAAAGACAATTACTTCTCCTTCTTGAGGTTGAGGCGGACATTCCGATTCCGGAACTCGCCAGTGGAGAGCCCTTTTTGAGGCTAAGGCACCAGTGGTGACATAACCATTGATCTGTGTCTCCGTGATCCGGGACGGAAACCAATTGCAAGCAGCAAATTGCCTCGACATTCCGGAAAGAGGAACTGAAAGAAAAAGTGCCGGTTTAACAATTTATGGTTTAAGGTGTACAATCCAGTTTTAAACCGGAGAAGAATACTATGCAAGGTTCAGTTGGCGGTTTAAGAGAGGGCTAATGATATATGGCGGATTGACTATCAAAGGGTTAAACCGCCTGTAGGCAGAAGGGCCGCAATTCAAAATTTCTGCTAAGTATTGACAGAAACAGGTTTCACACAATGGTCAAATTTATTTGGATCTACCACACATCCGTAAAGCAATTTTCTCTGTGAGCTCTAAAGGTGCTAAGTAGAGCAGGGAAGGCCATGTACTCTACAGAGGTAAAAGAACGATCTGCTAGCATTAAAAATGGACGCGGAGTACCTACCACATGAGATCTACACTGTTATTGGATCAAAACTATCGCGACAGGAGGAAGAACAAAGAAGGATGAAGAGCTGTGCAGAGGAGCTCGAAAACCCTAAAAACAGATCTAAAGATGTAGGAGAAAGGAAGTTTACCACTGCAGATCTGCTGCGGAGAAGGGCGACGAAAGTCTCGTCCGTTTCAGGTTGATGCAGTGGCCTTTGTTGGTGCAGATCTCGAAGGTCACGGACGGGGCAGATCTCCAGAGCTTGGGCGTCGCGAGGAAGAAGAAGGCACAGAAGGGGAAAAGAGAGAAGGGCCCTCGGGCCTTATTTATAGAGGAAAGAGTAAAACGGCAGGCGCGAGAATCAAGGAGCCTGAAACGGCAGAATGAGTGCGCCTGTCTCCTCGATTTTCGAGATAACCATTAAGTGAAGGGAATCTTTTTAATTTTTGTTTACAAAGATGATGTCATGATGGACTGTTGCTGTGTTCAGAAGATGACGTCACGGCGGTTTACAAAAATACAAGAAGATGCTTGCAAGAGATATTTGAAGTATTGAAGATTGACATGAACAAATTCAAATCAATCTGGGGCCTAATGTTGAGGATATAACTACTGAGTATAAACCGGCCAGGAGGGCCCGGTTCACCCTCGACTATGTTGAAGCCCATGAAGATCCAGAAGATGGCGCTTTACTAAAGGAAGCATAGAAGCCCGAAGCCCAAAGGCGGATTAGGGCCCATAGTGATAAACCGCCATGACTATGTAAACTTGTAATGTAAGTTAGGAAAGGAGAGACCGAGCCGGACACTTTGTATGAGTTGGCCTCGGGGCTCTATAGATCGGCCGGGCTTCAACCTGTATATAAAGGGACGACCCGACGGCGGTTCAGGGACAACAGACAACAACTCGACACTCAGGCAAGTGTGTTTCGCTTCCTGATCATCGAAACCCAATCAATCCCATCACAACTAGACGTAGGCTTTTACCTTCATCGAAGGGGCTGAACTAGTATAAACTCCCGTGTCCCTTGTCCGGTTTAACCCCTTCAAGCTAACCCGTTGTGATGGCTCCACGACTAAGTCCTTTCACGAGGACATCTGACGTGATAATTCCACGACAAAGGGTATATCCAATAGTGGCACAGTGCTTCTTCAGAGTTTTCAATAATCTTTCCTCTTGCTTCTCTTAAAGGTTAGCACTAATAATAATAGGATATATCTTCTTTTCATCAAGATAAGCATATTTAAGAATATCAGGTAAAGGTTTAAGCTCAAACACAGGATCACCCTTGGGTGGAGGAGGATCCCCTAGGATTTCAACAGGCAAGTTGTGTTTCAGAATAGGACCCTGTTTAAAGAATACTTCATCTATTTCCCTTCTTTCATTCATAAACATATCATTTTTATGGTCTAGGAAATATTTTTCTAACAGATCAGTAGGAGGAACGGTAATAGAAGCAAGACCAATAATTTCATCCTTACTAGGCAATTCTTTATCATGGGGTTGTCTACGAAACTTAGCAAAATTAAATTCATGTTTCATATCCCCCAAGCCAATTGTAACAACATCCTTTTCACAATCAATCCTAGCATTAACAGTATTCAAGAAGGATCTACCAAATATAATGGGACAAAAGCTATCTTGTGGGGAACCTAGAACAAGAAAGTCAGCAGGGTATTTAACTTTCCCACACAAGACTTCGACATCTCTAACAATCCCAATTGGTGAAATAGTATCTCTATTTGCAAGCTTAATTGGAACATCAATATCTTCTAACTCAGCGGGTGCGATATCATGCATAATTTCTTTATATAAGGAAATAGGTATTGCACTAGCACTAGCACCCATATCACATAAGCCATGATAACAATGATCTCCTATTTTAACAGAGATAACAGGCATGCCTACAACAGGTCTATGTATCTTAGCATCGGGTCTAGCAATATTAGCAGCTTCCTCACAGAAGTAAATAACATGCCCGTCAATATTATCAGCCAAGAGATCTTTAACCATAGCAATACTAGGTTCAACTTTAATTTGCTCAGGAGGTGTATATGTTCTAGTATTACTCTTACGAACCATAGTTGAAGTTTTATCATGATCCCTTATCCTAACACAGAAAGGTGGTTTCTCAACATAAGTAGTGGGAACTATAGGATCGCTATAAGTGATAATCTTTTCTTCAACTGTAACAGGTGTAACTACTTTTACTTCAATGTGAGGATTATATTTAAACCACTTCTCCTTAGGGAGATCAACGTGAGTAGCAAAATATTCACAGAAAGAAGCTACTATCTCAGAGTCAAGTCCATATTTAGTGCTAAATCCACGAAAAGCATCGGTATCCATAAAAGATTTAACACAATCAAACCTAGGTGTTATACCCAACTCCTTACCATCGTCGGAACCCCAATCTTCAGAGTTGCATTTAATTCTTTCAAATAAATCCCACTTGAATTCAGTAGTCTTCAGCATATAAGAACCAGCACAGGAAGTATCGAGCATGGTGCGATCATTGAGAGAAAGTTGAGCATAAGAATTTTGAATAATCATTTCTCTTGAGAACTCATGATTGGGGCATGAATATAACATTGACTTAAGCCTCCCCCAAGCTTGAGCGATGCTTTCTCCTTCGCGAGGCCAAAAATTATATATATAATTACGATCATGATGAACAAGATGCATAGGATAAAACTTCTGGTGAAATTCCAATTTCAATCGTTCATAGTCCCAAGATCCCGTATCATCACATAGCCTATACCATGTTAATGTGTCTCGCGTCAAAGATAAAGGGAATACCTTCCTCTTAATAACATCATCAGGCATACCTGCAAGCTTAAATAATCCACAAACTTCATCCACATAGATAAGGTGTAAATCGGGATGCAATGTTCCATCTCCCGCAAAAGGATTAGATAGCAGTTTCTCTATCATACCCGAAGGAATCTCAAAGTAAACATTTTCAGTAGGTTCAGTAGGTTGAGGAGCAACTCTTTGCTCTACTGGTCGGGGCGAAGATGCCCCGAACAAGCCCCTCAAAGGATTAGTTTCCATAGTTACAAGTGACAGAAAATTTCAGCACACTATATAAATGTTTCCTCACCAAGTTCCACTCACCAAAGACGCTTCACTCTCTGGCAACGTCGCCAGAAAAGAGTCCTGATGACCCACAAGTATAGGGGATCTATCGTAGTCCTTTCGATAAGTAAGAGTGTCTGATATGTCCATTTTGGATCATGCTTTTATATCGATATTTATTGCATTATGGGTTGTTATTATATGTTTTGTCACAATACTTATGGCTATTCTCTCTTATTTTACAAGGTTTACCATGAAGAGGGAGAATGCCGGCAGCTGGGATTCTAGCTGGAAAAGGAGCAAATATTGGAAACCTATTCTTCACAGCTCCAAAAATCCTGAAACTCCATGGAAGTCACTTTTGGAATTAATAAGAATTATTGAGCGAAGAAAATACTAGAGGGGGCCCACACCCTGGCCAGGATGGTGGGGGGCGCCCCCCCTACTGGGCGCGCCCCTGTCTCCTGGGCCCCCTGTTGACCCTCTGGTGCCCATCTTCTGCTATATGAAGGCTTTTACCCTGGAAAAAATCATAAGCAAGCCCACGGGACGAAACTCCGCCGCCACGAGGCGGAACCTTGGCGGAACCAATCTAGGGCTTCGATGGAGCTGTTTTGCCGGGGAAACTTACCTCCAGGAGGGGGAAATCATCACCATCGTCATCACCAACGATCCTCTCATCGGGAGGGGGTCAATCTCCATCAACATCTTCACCATCACCATCTCCTCTCAAAACCCTAGTTCATCTCTTTATCCAATCTTGTATCAAAACCACAAATTGGTACGTGTGGGTTGCTAGTAGTGTTGATTACTCCTTGTAGTTGATGCTAATTAGTTTACTTGGTGGAAGATCATATGTTCAGATCCTTAATGCATATTAATACTCCTCTGATCATGAACATGAATATGCTTTGTGAGTAGTTACATTTGTTCCTGAGGACATGGGTGAAGTCTTGCTATTAGTAGTCATGTGAATTTGGTATTCGTTCAATATTTTGATGATATGTATGTTGTCTCTCCTCTAGTGGTGTTATATGAACGTCGACTACATGACACTTCACCATTTTTTGGGCCTAGAGGAGGGCATTGGGAAGTAATAAGTAGATGATGGGTTGCTAGAGTGACAGAAGCTTAAACCCTAGTTTATGCGTTGCTTCGTAAGGGGCTGATTTGGATCTACTAGTTTCATGCCATGGTGAGGTTTACCTTAATATTTCTTTTGTAGTTGCGGATGCTTGCAATAGGGGTTAATCATAAGTGGGATACTTGTCCAAGAAAGGGCAGTACCCAAGCACCAGTCCACCCACATATCAAATTATCAAAGTACCAAACGCGAATCATATGAGCGTGATGAAAACTAGCTTGACGATAATTCCCATGTGTCCTCGGGAGCGCTTTTCTCATTATAAGAAATTGTCCAGGCTTGTACTTTGCTACAAAAAGGATTGGGCCACGTTGCTACACTTTATTTACTTTCATTTCTTGATACCGGTTACAAATTATCTTATCACAAAACTATTTGTTACCTACAATTTCAGTGCTTGCAGAGAATACCTTACTGAAAACCGCTTGTCATTTCCTTCTGGTCCTCATTGGGTTCGACACTCTTACTTATCGAAAGGACTACGATAGATCCCCTATACTTGTGGGTCATCAAGACTCTTTTCTGGCGCCGTTGCCGGGGAGTGAAGCGCCTTTGGTGAGTGGAACTTGGTAAGGAAACATTTATATAGTGTGCTGAAATTTTCTGTCACTTGTTACTATGGAATCTAATCCTTTGAGGGGCTTGTTCGGGGTATCTTCGCCCCGACCAGTAGAGCAAAGAGTTGCTCCTCAACCTACTGAAAATGTGTACTTTGAGATTCCTTCGGGTATGATACAGAAACTGCTAGCTAATCCCTTTGCAGGAGATGGAACACTGCATCTCGATTTACACCTTATCTTTGTGGATGAAGTTTGTGGATTATTTAAGTTTGCAGGTATTCCCGATGATGTTTTCAAAAGGAAGGTCTTCCCTTTATCTTTGAAGGGAGATGCATTGACATGGTATAGGCTATGTGATGATATGGGATCTTGGAACTATAAACAATTGAAGTTGGAATTTCACCAGAAGTTCTATCCTATGCATCTTGTTTATCGTGATCGTAATTACATATATAATTTCTGGCCTCGCGAAGGAGAAAGCATCTCTCAAGCTTGGGGGAGGCTTAAGTCAATGTTATATTCATGCCTCAATCATGTGCTCTCAAGAGATATGTTTATTCAAAAAAATTATGCTCGGCTTTCTCTCAATGATCGCACCATGTTTGATACTTCTTGTGCTGGTTCTTATATGCTGAAGACTACTGAATTCAAGTGGGATTTATTGGAAAGAATTAAACGCAACTCTGAAGATTGGGGTTCTGACGTTGGTAAGGAGTCAGGTATAACACCTAGGTTTGATTGTGTTAAATCTTTTGTGGATACCGATGCTTTTCGTGGATTTAGCGCTAAATATGGACTTGACTCTGAGATAGTAGCTGCTTTTGTGAATCTTTTCCTACTCACGTTGATCTCCCTAAGGAAAAGTGGTTTAAATATAATCCTCCCACTGAAGTAAAAGTAGTTGCACCTATTACAGTTGAAGAAAAGACTATCACTTATAATGATCCTATTGTTCCTAGTACTTATGTTGAGAGACCACCTTTTCCTGTTAGGATAAAGGATCATGCTAAAGCTTCAACTGTTGTTCGTAAGAGTAATACTAGAACCTATACACCCCCTGAGCAAATTAAAGTTGAACCTAGTATTGCTATGGTTAAAGATCTCTTGGATGATAATTTAGATGGGCATGTTATTTATTTCTATGGTGAAACTGCTAATATTGCTAGACCAGATGCTAAGATACATAGACCTGTTGTAGGCATGCCTGTTATTTCTGTTGAAATAGGAGATCATTGTTATCATGGCTTATGTGATATGGGTGCTAGTGCTAGTGCAATACCTCATTCCTTGTATGAAGAAATTATGCATGATATCGCACCCGCTGAGTTGGAAGGTATTGATGTTACTATTAAGCTTGCTAATAGAGATACTATTTCACCAGTTGGGATTGTTGGAGATGTTGAAGTCTTGTGTGGGAAAGTTAAATATCCTGCTGATTTTCTTGTTCTTGGTTCCCCACAAGATGACTTTTTCCCCATTATATTTGGTAGACCCTTCTTGAGTATTGTTAATGCTAGGATTGATTGCGAAAAGGATATTGTTACAATTGGCTTAGGGGATATGTCTCATGAGTTTAATTTTGCTAAGTTTCGTAGACAACCCCGTGATAGAGAATTGCCTAGTAAGGATGAAATTATTTGTCTTGCTTCTATTACCGTGCCTCCTACTGATCCGTTAGAACAATATTTGCTAGACCATGAAAATGATATGTTTATGAATGAAAGACGGGAAATAGATGAAGTATTCCTTCAACAGGGTCATATTCTGAGACACAACTTACCTGTTGAAATCCTAGGGGATCCTCCTCCACCCAAGGGTGATCCTGTGTTTGAGCTCAAACCTTTACCTGATAATCTTAAATATGCTTATCTTGATGAAAAGAAGATATATCCTGTTATTATTAGTGCTAACCTTTCAGAGCCAGAAGAGGAAAGATTATTGAAAACTCTGAAGAAGCACCATGCTGCTATTGGATATACTCTAGATGATCTTAAGGGCATTAGTCCCACTCTATGTCAACACAAAATTAAATTGGAGAAAGATGCCAAACCAGTTAGAGATCCTCAACGACGGTTAAATGATAAGATGAAAGAAGTGGTAAGAAATGAGATACTAAAGCTCCTTGAGGCAGGTATAATTTATCCCGTTGCTGATAGTGATTGGGTAAGTCCTGTCCATTGCATTCCTAAGAAGGGAGGTATTACTGTCATAAAGATGAATTGATCCCGCAAAGAATTATTACAGGTTATAGGATGGCAATTGATTTTCGTAAATTAAATAAAGCTACTAAGAAAGATCATTACCCTTTACCTTTTATTGATCAAATGCTAGAAAGACTATCCAAACATACACATTTCTGCTTTCTAGATGGTTATTCTGGTTTCTCTCAAATACCTATGTCAGCGGAGGATCAATCAAAAACTACTTTTACTTGCCCTTTCGGTACTTTTGCTTATAGACGTATGCCTTTTGGTTTATGTAATGCACCTGCTACCTTTCAAAGATGCATGATGGCTATATTCTCTGACTTTTGTCAAAAGATTTGTGAGGTATTCATGGATGATTTCTCTGTTTATGGATCCTCTTTTGATGATTGCTTGAGCAACCTTGATCGAGTTTTGCAGAGATGTGAAGACACTAGTCTCGTCTTGAATTGGGAAAAGTGCCACTTTATGGTTAATGAAGGCATTGTCTGAGAGAGGTATTGAAGTTGATAAAGCTAAAGTTGATGCTATTGAAAAGATGCCATGTCCCAAGGACATAAAAGGTATAAGAAGTTTCCTTGGTCATGCCGGTTTTTATAGGAGGTTCATTAAGGACTTTTTAAAAATCTCTAGGCCTCTGACTAATTTATTGCAAAAAGACATTCCTTTTGTCTTTGATGATGATTGTGTAGAAGCATTTGAAATACTTAAGAAAGCTTTGATCACTGCACCTATTGTTTAGCCACCTGATTGGAATTTACCCTTTGAAATTATGTGTGATGCTAGTGACTATGCTGTAGGTGCTGTTCTAGGGCAAAGAGTTGATAAGAAATTAAATATTATCCAGTATGCTAGTAAAACTCTTGATACTGCCCAAAGAAATTATGCTACTACTGAGAAAGAGTTCTTAGCAGTTGTATTTGCTTGTGATAAGTTCAGACCTTACATTGTTGATTCTAAAGTTACTATTCACACTGATCATGCTGCTATTAAATATCTTATGGAAAAGAAAGATGCTAAGCCTAGACTTATTAGATGGGGTCTCTTGCTCCAAGAATTCGATTTGCATATTATTGGTAGAAAGGGAGCTGAGAACCCCGTTGCAGATAACTTGTCTAGGTTAGAGAATGTTCTTGACGACCCACTACCTATTGATGATAGCTTTCCTGATGAACAATTAGCGGTCGTTAATGCTTCTCGTACTGCTCCATGGTATGCTGATTATGCTAATTACATTGTTGCTAAATTTATACCACCTAGTTTCACATACCAGCAAAATAAAAAGTTCTTTTATGATTTAAGACATTAGTTCTGGGATGACCTACACCTTTACAAATAAGGAGTAGATGGTGTTATTAGACGTTGTGTACCTGAGCATGAACAGGAACAGACCCTACGCAAGTGTCACTCCGAACCATATGAAGGACACCACGCTGGAGATAGAACTGCACATAAGGTATTGCAATCCGGTTTTTATTGGCCTACTCTCTTCAAAGATGCTCGTAAGTTTGTCTTGTCTTGTGATGAATGTCAAAGAATTGGTAATATTAGTAGACGTCAAGAAATGCCTATGAATTATTCTCTTGTTATTGAACCATTTGATGTTTGGGGCTTTGATTATATGGAACCTTTTCCTGCCTCTAATGGATACACACATTTTTTAGTTGCTGTTGATTACGTTACTAAGTGGGTAGAAGCTATTCCAACTAGTAGTGCTAATCATAACACCTCTATTAAGGCCCCGTTCGGAACGCGTCCAACTCCTAGCTTCATCCGCTCCGCGCAGGAGCAGGCCCGAATGTCACGGCTCCTAGAAGCTGGCTTCATGGAGCAGAGCATCCTCGCAATGCAAAAACTAGAAGCTGGACGAGCCTAGCTCTCAAAAATCGAAGGAGAAGAAGTTGGATAATATTACCTGATATGCCACCGCCAAGTGAGCTCCAGGCAGCGTACCGGTTTGTTTTCTCTCGCTACAGTCCTGCACGAAGGGTTTTCTCTCGCTACAGCCACAAGTCGTTGCCGAACGCTCGCTGGGCTCCCGCAAGAAGCCAACTCGCTGGGCTCCCGCGAGAAGCTGGCCCATTTCGGAAGCCGGAGGGCTTCCGAACAGGCCCTAAGATGCTTAAAGAAGTTATTTTTTCCGAGATTTGGAGTCCCTAGATATCTTATGATTGATGGTGGTTCACATTTTATTCATGGTGCTTTTCGTAAGATGCTTGCTAAGTACTCCCTCCGTTCCTCAATATAAGGTGTATTATTTTTTCAAAAAGTCAAACTTCTCTAAGTTTGACCAAGTTTATAGACAAAAATATCAATATATAGAATACCAAATCATTATCACTAGATTCATCATGGACTATATTTTTACATTTTATATATCTAGTATTATAAATCTTTATATATTTTGCTGTAAAGTTGGTCAAACATAGACAACAATGGACTTCTTGAAAAACTAATACACCTTATATTTAGGAACGGAGGGAGTATGATGTTAATCATAGAATTGCATCCCCTTATCACCCGCAGTCTAGTGGTCAAGTAGAGTTGAGCAATAGAGAGCTTAAATTAATTTTGCAAAAGATTGTGAATAGATCTAGAAAGAATTGGTCCAAGAAACTTGATGATGCATTATGGGCCTATAGAACTGCATATAAAAATCCTATGGGTATGTCTCCGTATAAGATGGTTTATGGAAAAGCATGTCACTTACCTCTCGAACTTGAACATAAAGCATACTGGGCTATTAAAGAGCTCAACTATGATTTCAAACTTGCCGGTGAGAAGAGGTTATTTGATATTATCTCACTTGATGAATGGAGAACCCAAGCCTATGAGAATGCCAAGCTGTTCAAAGAAAAAGTTAAAAGATGGCATGACAAAAGAATGCAAAAGCAAGAATTTAACGTAGGTGATTATGTGTTGCTATTAAACTCTCATTTAATATTTTTTTTGCAGGAAAACTTCTCTCTAAGTGGGAAGGTCCTTACGTTATCGAGGAGGTTTATTGTTCTGGTGCCATAAAAATCAACAACTTCGAAGGCACAAGTCCGAGGGTGGTGAACAGTCAAAGAATCAAACATTATATCTCAGGTAATCCTATCAATGTTGAAACTAATATTATTGAAACCGTAACCCCGGAGGAATATATAAGGGACACTTTCCAGAATGTTTCAGACTCCGAAAAGGAATAGGTATGTGGTACGGTAAGTAAACCGACTCCAAAACAGTTCTAATGGCAATTTTCCTCTGTTTTGGAATATTTAAGAATTTTGGAAAGCAAGAAGTAATCCGGGAAGGACACGAGGCCTCCATGAGGGTGGAGGGCGCCCCCCCTACTGGGCGCGCCCCCTGTCTCGTGGGCACCTCGTGTGCCTCCCAGACTCCGTTTTCTTGCATGTTACTTCTTTTGGTCGGTTAAAAATCATTATATAATCTCCCGAAGGTTTTGACACTCGTGTCATGCAAATATCCTTTGTTTTCATTTCGAGCTATTTTTCTAATAGATCTAGAGCATTATGACGTCACCCTCCTTCAACAATGAAGACAAGGATGCTTGGCTATTGAAGATAGAGCTGGAAAGAGAAGAACCGGAGGAGATCAACAAGGATGAAGGGATCAAGAAGGCCATGGAGGACCAAGCTACGGTGGCGGAAGAAGAATACATCCATCAACCTCTACCTAACCTCTTTACCCCAACTGAGATTGAAGCTTTCAAGATGATTGAGTTAGCTCGCATACAAAATAAGTATATCACACAGGAAAATATTTTGTTGAAGGATCATATCGTCGGACTCAAGGGCATTATCCGCAAGTTGGAGGAGCTTTTACGCTCGATGTGCGATTATCCACTATCATCATTACCACCTTCATCACCTCCAAGGACATAATCACACGGGTATGGGCACTCCCATGGGCAATTGCCAAGCTTGGGGGAGGTGCCCCGATATCGTATCACCATCACACTGCTATATTTACCGTTTTACTTAGTTCGATCCTTTTAGTAATGTCTTGATCTAGTAGAATAAAGTTTTGGTATGAAGTAGTTTTGAGTTTTGCTTTGTGATCTCTCTATGTAATCGAGTCCGTGAGCTATCTATAATAAAGATTAGTGTTAAGTCAAGGGCTTTGCTATCTTGCTATGATCTTGAGAAAATATAAAGAATAAAAATAATAAAAGAGTTCATATTGATCTTATGGATAGTAATGACTTCACATATAAAGAGTATGAGGCATAAAAGTTGTTGAGAGTTGTCAAACGTAGTTTTGGTCATCGTTGCAATTAATAGGAAGTAATAAAGAGGTTCTCACATATAAATATACTATCTTGGACATCTTTTATGATTGTGAGCACTCATTAAGTATGACATGCTAAAGAGTTGATGTTGGACAAGGAAGACAATGTAATGGGTTATATTTTCTCACATGTCAGTTAAAGTATATTGTCATGGATCTTTCAAACATGTTGAGCTTGCCTTTCCCCCTCATGCTAGCCAAAAATTCCTTGCACCAAGTAGAGATACTACTTGTGCTTCCAAATATCCTTAAACCAAGTTTTGCCATGAGAGTCCACCATATCTACCTATGGATTGAGTAAGATCCTTCAAGTAAGTTGTCATGTTGCAAGCAATAAAAATTGCTCTCTAAATATGTATGACTTATTAGTGCAGAGAAAATCAGCTTTATACGATCTTGTTGTGGAAGCAATAAAAGCGACGGACTGCATAATAAAGGTCCACATACAAGTGGCAATATAAAGTGACGTTCTTTTGCATTAAGATTTTGTGCACCCAACCCTAAAAGCACATGACAACCTCTGCTTTCCTCTCCGAAGGGCCTATCTTTTACTTTATGTCCTAACATTATGCAAGAGTCAAGGTGATCTTCACCTTTCCCTTTTTCATTTTATCCTTTGGCAAGCACCTTGTGTTGGTAAGATCCTGATATATATATCCAATTGGATGTAAGTTAGCATGAAATATTATTGTTGACATCACCCAAAGGTGAATACATTGGGAGGCAACATTATAAGCCCCTATTTCTCAATGTCCGATTAAAACTCCATAACCATAAGTATTGCGTGAGTGTTAGCAATTGTAGAAGACTATATGATAGTTGAGTATGTGGACTTGCTGAAAAGCTCTATTCTTGACTCTTTCCGATGTTATGATAAATTGCAATTGCTTCAATGATTGAGACTATAGTTTGCTAGTTCTCAATAAAGTTTATGATCCATACTTGACATTGTGAATAGATTGTTACTTGAGCATAAGAAGTCATATGACAAAATCCTTCTATGTTGCTGTTTTAAGAATGATCATGATGCCCTCATGTCCGTATTTTATTTTTATCGACACCTCTATCTCTAAACATGTGGACATATTTTTCGATTTCGGCTTCCGCTTGAGGACAAGCGAGGACTAAGCTTGGGGGAGTTGATACGTCCATTTTGCATCATGCTTTTATATCGATATTTATTGCATTATGGGCAGTTATTATACGTTATGTCACAATACATATGGCTATTCTCTCTTATTTTACAAGGTTTACCATGAAGAGTGAGAATGCCGGCAGCTGGGATTCTGGCTGGAAAAGGAGCAAATATTGGAAACCTATTCTGCACAGCTCCAAAAATCCTGAAAATCCACGGAAGTCACTTTTGGAATTAATAAGAATTATTGAGCGAAGAAAATACCAGAGGGGGCCCACACCCTGGCCAGGAGGGTGGGGGGCGCCCCCTACTGGGCGCGCCCCTGTCTCCTTGGCCCCCTGTTGGCCCTCCGGTGCCCATCTTCTGCTATATGAAGGCTTTTACCTTGGAAAAAAATCATAAGCAAGCTCACGGGACGAAACTCCGCCGCCACGAGGCGGAACCTTGGCCGAACCAATCTAGGGCTCCAACGGAGCTGTTCTGCCGGGGAAACTTCCCTCCGGGAGGGGGAAATCATCACCATCGTCATCACCAACGATCCTCCCATCGGGAGGGGGTCAATCTCCATCAATATCTTCACCATCACCATCTCCTCTCAAAACCCTAGTTCATCTCTTGTATCCAATCTTGTATCAAAACCACAAATTGGTACCTGTGGGTTGCTAGTAGTGTTGATTACTCCTTGTAGTTGATGCTAATTGGTTTACTTGGTGGAAGATCATATGTTCAGATCCTTAATGTATATTAATACTCCTCTGATCATGAACATGAATATGCTTTGTGAGTAGTTACGTTTGTTCCTGAGGACATGGGTGAAGTCTTTCTATTAGTAGTCATGTGAATTTGGTATTCGTTCGATATTTTGATGATATGTATGTTGTCTCTCCTCTAGTGGTGTTATGTGAACGTCGACTACATGACACTTCACCATTATTTGGGCCTAGAGGAGGGCATTGGGAAGTAATAAGTAGATGATGGGTTGCTAGAGTGACAGAAGCTTAAACCCTAGTTTATGCGTTGCTTCGTAAGGGGTTGATTTGGATCCACTAGTTTCATGCTATGGTTAGGTTTACCTTAATACTTCTTTTGTAGTTGTGGATGCTTGCAATAGGGGTTAATCATAAGTGGGATGCTTAT
The DNA here is from genome assembly GCF_018294505.1 of Triticum aestivum. Lineage (NCBI taxonomy): Eukaryota > Viridiplantae > Streptophyta > Magnoliopsida > Poales > Poaceae > Triticum > Triticum aestivum. The sequence goes on along the minus strand of NC_057795.1, from coordinate 399,463,010 downwards.
CCAAGAAAGGGATGTACCCAAGCACCGGTCCACCCACATATCAAATTATCAAAGTACCGAACGCGAATCATATGAGCGTGATGAAAACTAGCTTGATGATAATTCCCATGTGTCCTCGGGAGCGCTTTTCTCATTATAAGAAATTGTCCAGGCTTGTCCTTTGCTACAAAAAGGATTGGGCCACCTTGCTGCACTTTATTTACTTTCATTGCTTGTTACCTGTTACAAATTATCTTATCACAAAACTATCTATTACCTACAATATCAGTGCTTGCAGAGAATACCTTACTGAAAACCGCTTGTCGTTTCCTTCTGCTCCTCGTTGGGTTCGACACTCTTAATTATAGAAAGGACTACGCTAGATCCCCTATACTTGTGGGTCATCAGTGTCGAACTTAACGAGGAGCAGAAGGAAATGACAAGCGGTTTTTAGTAAGGTATTCTCTGCAAGCACTGAAATTGTAGGTAACATATAGTTTTGTGATAAGATAATTTGTAACAGGTAAGAAGCAATGAAAGTAAATAAGGTGCATCAAGGTAGCCCAATCCTTTTTGTAGCAAAGGACAAGCCTGGACAAATTCTTATAATGAGAAAAGCGCTCCCGAGGACACATGGGAATTATTGTCAAGCTAGTTTTCATCACGCTCATATGATTCTCGTTCGTTACTTTGATAATTTGATATGTGGGTGGACCGGTGCTTGGGTACTGCCCTTTCTCGGACAAGCATCCCACTTATGATTAACCCCTACTGCAAGCATCCACAACTACAAAATAAGTAGTAAGGTAAACCTTACCGTAGCATGAAACTAGTGGATCCAAATCAGCCCCTTACAAAGCAACACATAAACTAGGGTTTAAGCTTCTGTCACTCTAGCAACCCATCATCTACTTATTACTTCCCAATGCCTTCCTCTAGGCCCAAATAATGGTGAAGTGTCATGTAGTCGACGTTCACATAACACCACTAGAGGAGAGACAACATACATCTCATCAAAATATCAAACGAATACCAAATTCACATGACTACTAATAGCAAGACTTCACCCATGTCCTCAGGAACAAACATAACTACTACAAAGCATATTCATGTTCATAATCAGAGGGGTATTAATATGCATTAAGGATTTGAACATATGATCTTCCACCAAATAAACCAATTAGCATCAACTACAAGGAGTAATCAACACTACTAGCAACCCACAGGTACCATTCTGAGGTTTGGGTACAAAGATTGGATACAAGAGATGAACTAGGGTTTGAGAGGAGATGGTGCGGGTGAAGATGTTGATGGAGATTGAACTCCTTCCAATGAGAGGATCGTTAGTGATGACGATGGTGATGATTTCCCCCTCCCGGAGGGAAGTTTCCCCGCCAGAACAGCTCAACCGGAGCCCTAGATTGGTTCCGCCAAGGTTCCGCCTCGTGGCGCCGGAGTTTCATCCCCTAAGCTTGCTTATGAATTTTTTTCAGGGTAAAAGACTTCATATAGCAGAAGATGGGAACCGGAGGGCCACCAGGGGGGCCACGAGGCAGGGGGCGCGCCCAGTAGGGATGGGCGCACCCCCCACCCTCATGGCCAGGGTGTGGGCCCCCTCTGGTACTTATTTCGCTCAATAATTCTTATTAATTCCAAAAATGACTTTCGTGGAGTTTTAGGACATTTGGAGCTGTGCAGAAAAGGTTTCCAATATTTGCTCCTTTTCTAGCCCAGAATCCTAGCTGCCGGCATTCTCCCTCTTCATGATAAACCTTGTAAAATAAGAGAGAATAGCCATAAGTATTGTGACATAACGTGTAATAACAACCCATAATGCAATAAATATCGATATGAAAGCATGACGCTAAATGGACGTATCACCGTCATGCCCCTGTCCGAGACCTCAAGCACCTAACTGAGAAGGTGGATTGTATCATGGAAGTTCTTAAAGCCTGGAGCAACCAATCTATTGGTTCTATTACAAAAAGAAATGGCCAAGTGTAGAGGGAAACTAGCGGATCTGTTGAAGGACTATAACACAAATGAGCAGGAAATAAATATCATATCAGCAAAAATGGATGAATTGTTATTGCGGGAAGAGCTTCTTTACCTTCAGAGAAGTAGAGTTACTTGGCTTCGTGAGGGCAACCAAAACACCAAATATTTTCAGCGAAGGGCCTCATGGCAGAAAGAACAGGATCAAAAAACTTCGAAAGGCTAATGGCCAGTTCACGAACAATGAAGAAGGAATCAAAGGGATTGCAAAGGGGTTTTTCTGTGACCTGTTTAAGAAAACTCAAACGTTAACCCTACGGGTTTGCTGAATCATATTGAGACTTTGTTTACAAAGGAGATGGATGATAAACTAATGGAAGAGTTTATGGTAAAAGAGATCGGCGATGCCCTTTTTCAGATTGGTCCGCTAAAATCCTCGGGGCCGAACGGTTTCCCCGCGCGTTTTTACCAGTGAAACTGGGATGTTCTTAAAGAAGAGGTGGTTGGCGCTGTTAAGCAATTCTTTACGGATGGTGGCACACCGAGTGAGCTGAATACTACTACTATTGTTCGCATTCCCAAGACTAACCAAGCGGTGGAGTTAAAAGATTTTTGGCCAATCTCTTTATGCAATGTTATTTACAAAGTGGTGTCGAAGTGCATTGTGAACCGCTTGAGACCGCTCCTGGACGACCTTATTGGCATTGAACTGAGCGCTTTCATCCCAGGAAGGGTCATTAGTGATAACACTCTTATCGCGTTTGAATGCTTCCATGCCATCCAAAGGGGGAGAAACTCAAGTGACTCGTTCTGCGCATTCAAGATGGACCTATCAAAAGCTTATGACCGTGTGGACTGGAGGTATTTAAATGGTGTGCTCACTAAGTTGGGTTTCAACCCCAGATGGGTGAGCTGGGTCATGGCGTGTGTCACTTCTGTCCGTTATGCCATAGGAGTGAATGGGGAGCTTTCTGAGGAGTTCTCCCCTTCTAGAGGTTTACGTCAGGGTGATCCTATTTCTCCCTACCTGTTCATCTTTGTCGCTGATGGTCTTTCCAGATTACTAAAGAATGACACAATTAGGGGTGAACTCAGAGAACTAAAGATTGCTTGTTCTGCCCCTGGGATATCTCGCTTTTTTTTGCTGATGATATTACCCTTTTTTGAAGCAAATGGTCAACAAGCTTCAGTGGTAAAAAGGGCGATTCAGGAGTTTGTTAGGAGCAAGGCCAACTGGTTAGCCATGAGAAATGTTCCCTCCTTTTCAATTCTGAGTGCCCTGTAACCAGGGTGGAAGAAGTGAAGGAAGTTCTTAGTGTCCAAAATTGTATTTTCGAGGAGAAATATCTGGGGCTTCCCACACCAAAAGGGCGGATGAAGGCTGAGAAGTTTTAACCTATTAACGACAGGTTCAGCAAAAGGCTCTCGGACTGGAATGAAAAATATATGGCCATGGCTGCAAAAGAGGTTCTCATCAAATCCGTTGCTCAGGCGCTACTCACTTACACGATGAGTGTGTTTAAGATGCCATGAGTTTCCATGAAGATTATATGAAACTTGTTAGGCAATTTTTCTGGGGGGGGGGAGGAGCAAGGACAGAGGAGGGTTCATTGGGCCTCTTGGGAATGTTTGATCAAACCCAAAACCCTGAGGGGAATGGGTTTCCACGACACTGTTTGTTTCAACCAGGCTCTCTTAGCGCGACAAACTTGGAGATTAATCCAGTCGCTAGAGAGTTTATGTGCGTGCCTCTTCAAAGCAAGGTACTACCCTAACGGCAATGTCCTTGATACAATGTTCTTTGGTGAAGCATCACAAACATGGAGGGGAATCGAATTTGGTTTGGAGCTATTGAGGAAAGGAGTAATCTGGAGGATTGGAAATGGAAATTCCATCTATATTTGGAGGGACAATTGGATTCCTACAGATCGTCCCTAAAAATTCTTGGTAGCCGGAAACAGTCTAGGACTCGCAGAGTGTGTGACCTCTTCTTACCTGAGAGTAAGGGATGGAATGAGGAATTGGTGAGAGAGGTGTTTTGGCCAAATGATGCGGAGGTGATCTTAAAGATAAAGATTCCTACACTTGAGATGGAGGATGCTCTGGCTTGGCACTATGAATCGTCTGGGCATTTTTTTGTCCATAGTGCATACAAGTTGGCATATAATTTGAAGCACTGTAATGACAACCAAACCGGTAGTAGCACTTCTCCTAAGGGGGACAGGAATATGTGGAGGTTAGTGTGGAATGTTGATATCCCAAACAAGGTCCGGTCCTTTGGTTGGAGGTTGGCCTTGGATAATCTTGCTACAGAGCAGAACAATGCAAAAGGAATCTGGAGATAGATGGTATGTGCAATATATGTGGTATCGCGGATGAGAACAATTTTCATGCTGTGGTGGAATGTACCAAAGCCCAGGCTTTACAAAATTAGATGCGGGGGGTGGGATCTCCTGGAGGAAAAGGTTTTTAATTACAATGGGCCTGACTGGCTTCTAATCCTCCTTGCAAAAATCAAACCAAGGCATCGGGATTTGGTGCTCCTAGTGTTCTGGCGTGCTTGGTTCCTTCGAAATGATGTGGTCCACAACCAAGGGGATCACTCCATTATAGATTCGGTTAGATTCCTGTAGAACTACTTTGTTACTTTTTCAGTTAAATGCCTCGCTACTGGTGATAAGGGAAAGAAGCCAGTTGATGTGTCTACTCCCCGGAAGAGCCATATGTCAGTGTTGAACAATTCTGGACCAAGCCATGTGGGAAAGTCTAGTTGTACTAGACCTCCTGTGGGATGGCTGAAAGTAAACACGAATGTTGCGTTTCTAGCCAATTCGGGTGAATCTAGTGCTGGGTACATTATAAGAGATTACATGGGTAGACTTGTTAGAGCTCAGGGCGTAAAACTCCATGCCTTTGCGAGTGTCAATGAGGCTGAAGCTTGTGCGTGTGTCACTGGGCTGAGGCTTGCTCTTGAGTTGGGAAATGATAAGATCATCGTTGAATCTGATTGTGCTTCGGTTATTTCAAACATTTTGTCCCCTACAACCCCTTTAGCAGCTTGGAGAGAGCATTGTATAGTGATTAGGGAACTTCTGCAAGATAGATCGAACATTGTCTTTTGAAAGATAGCGAGAGATGGCAACAAGTTTGCTCATGAATTAGCAAAGCTAACCCAGATCAGTGGTAGGGGGGTTGTCCATATGGGCCAACTACCGTTGGATTTGGCGTTGCTGACGCTATCTGATTGTAATGATGGTGATGATATTTTAATATAATTGTAACCTTTCCCCTAAAAAAATGAACGAACGAAGTGATATATACCCGTAGGCGGATACATACCGGCACAATGTTAGCCACACTATGGCGAAACAGTAAAGGCTATCAATGTAGCAAGGGGCAGCATGCCGGTGATGTCCCCTATGTCGGTTGTCACATCTCGGTGCACCTTGCTCGCACCTTTGAGACGAGTTCTTGCACGCGTCCTCTATCCTGTGTCTTTGTCAGAAGCTTCCATAGCTGCAAGAAAGACACCAATTTGTATAGTATATCAGCCGGATGTTTGATGACCTGTCCCTCTATCAAGGTTTTATTTCTCGTGGTCCATAGTGACCAAGCAATAGCCCCAAAACCTAGCCATGAGATCCGCCTATCCCTTCCGGTGGTGGATGAAACCAACCGATAAAACTCCGAGAACCCACTCGGATTCCATGAGGATCCCGTCATCAACCGTACAATGCTCCACACGAATCGAGCCATGATGCATCAAAAAAGGATGCGATCATGATCTTTGCATTCACCACACCAGATGCATTTGCCATCGGCCGGGCCCTTCCTCTTCTGTACCTGGTCCCCACTTGTGATTCTGTTACGAGCCACTTGTCAGAATTTTTTTTAATTTTGGCTGGAAGCCTTGCCTTCCATATTCTAGATAAGTCACAAGGAGTCAAGGATTTGAAGATCTCTCTATACAAGGAACAGTGGAAAAAAGGCCAGATGGGGAAATACCCTTTGCCTGTATATACATCTGATATGAAAAAAATAGATACAAAAATAGTCAAAAGGTTCCTATTTTAAAAAAATAAACTTAACCTTCTGTTGTACTCTATGAAAAGTTCCGTAAAGAAAAAAACTCCCGTCGACTTCACGGCAAAAAAAGCAAAAATTCAAGGACAAAAGGTGTGAATAGTAACTTGTATAGTGTTGATTTGTTTTTTCCATCGAGAGTTCCATGAAAGTTAATTCTTTGCCAAACTTTTAATATGAGTACAACAAAAAGTCGTCTCTATTTAAAAAAAGATTTTTTTTACTTTTTAATAGTTTCTACTCTTTTTATATAGGGTGTATATGCACTGAGAGCCAAATGTGATTGTCCATATATCATGCTCTTATCTTACCACAATCCAAAGGCATGGCAAAATAATATCATAAAAATCTATTCCACATATGCACACACTGATGATTTAACATGCGGCATACCCGGGTCCACACACTCCACATGAAGTCCAACTTCCCTGCTACTCCATTCGTCCAAAAACCATTTGAGGGACAAGCTTTTTAGGACGGAGGGAATACTTGACATTGTTCATCATGTTTGGACTGAGGCTGGCCCGGGGCCCGACCCATTTCTGACGCTGCCCCTGATCCTTGCCAAGATTGATGTATCCAAGAAGTGAGAGCTGCAATGCTGGGTGCTTGGTCTATGCTTAGTGTTGCCTCCGTTTCTTCTCGATGGACTTTGCTTTATATTGTTGCATGTTGTAAAAAAAATCAAAATGAGGTTTACATATTTCATAGGATGACACAGTCGCAAAGGAAAAATTCTAGGGAGTTAAATTTGGGGAATGATTAGAACTGTTTCTCCTGATAGTTGAATTTATTAGGAGTTAGGTTTTGGGAGCGGGTTTCGAGGAATTAAGTTTAGTAACTATTGGAAAACGAGACAAGAATTTCAAGAAGGGGGTTGTAGAATGGTTAGATCTGAGGTATATCAGTTTAGTTAATCCTTTGATTGGTATCCAAGAATAAGAATGTATGAAAATATGAGAGAGTAGTTCTTTGTTTGGTTGTTTGGTGAGAAATTCACAAGGGTCAGCTATGGATAACATAAATTATGGTGACCAAACTACACTAAAAATCTTCAATAAAACAAGCCTCTTTCAATTCTCAGCCTCCCCCTCTATTATTAAATCGGTAAGAAATAAAATTTGTCATGTTCGATTCATCTAAACCGAACAAATTACTTCATAATTCTTAGCCCTTGATTTTTTTATCCCCTCCCTTCAATTGTGAAAATGCATCTAGGCCTATAAGTTAGTTTTAGTACTGATGGCGAAAAATTGAAGGGACTAATGAAACCACAATGTATGAACATATTTTAGTCCCCAATGCAAGGTCAAAGCAGTTAAAGGGACAATTTTCAGCTGGACAGACTACCAGAGCCAATTTTGGCTCGACAGTCCGGGTGTGTTCTTGTGCACTGGTCTTCGGTGATTCCTAGGCCAGACACGGGTTGGACATTCCCGCATGTTGTTCGAAAATTCTTGGTTTAAGTTGGGTATCTGTTGGAGTTTGACTGTTCCCAATATTGCCTCGGACACAGGTCGGGCTGTCTGAGGTCTTGTTTGACAATTTTAGACCTTTGGATGGTTCGAGATTTTCCAGGCAGCCAAGGGCCACATTGTCCAGCCTCGAGACAATGCACTATGCTTCCCCTTGTTTTCTATTGTTGATCATGCCTACTAGAGTTGGTTGGGCTATCCATGCCATTTTCAGCCAAATTGTCTGACTATCCCTTTACAGCTCAAAAATGGCTACCGCCCTAATAAGTCACCCTACCCCTTAGGCATGGGATTGACTACTTACTACAAATATTAGAAGTACAATTCCTAAACTCTCCAAAAGTGATCCCTTGATTCCCTAGTAGATTTGTGAGGGAATTGGTAGAAGAGCTAACCCTAATGAATATCCAAGCTTCCACTCTTTTTTCACCAACCACTTATGTATTTGAGCAAGTCTCGAGCTTTCCCCTTCGATCTTGATTCTATTGGAGGCTGGAGACTCTAGTAACTAGTGAGGATCCAAGTTTGTGGATTGCCCTAATGTTTGTGAAGGTTTGAGGCCTCCTCGAGGTCCACCACGAGTAGTTGGGCTTCTCCTTTTGTGCTGAATGGTCAAGGAGAAGTGAGCCTTGGTGGTGTTGAGAAACCTTTGTGGTCTCGCGGTATCCAATGGTGACTAGCTTCCATCCAATGAAGTGAACATTGGGATACACCTTCGTCTTTGCGTGCTTTCGGTTACTTCTTATCGAGCTCGTCTACTTTTTGTTTACTTTGGTCCCTTGAGCTTGCAAGCATCATATATGTTGTGCTCATCGTAGCTATAGGAGAACTATCATATGTCATAAATCCTAATTTGAAAATAAACACTATTACAAAAACAACCATTGGAGGTCATTTTTGTACATGGATCGAAGGCGGTTTTCCATCCTGCCACTAAGCCATCATCTCTAATGCTCATCTCAATGCAAGTGGTTTCAAAAACACATGCAACATTCACATACATGCAAATTTCTAACACTGCATCTAATCGCCTTGGTGGATTTAAGTAATTAATGTCAATGTGTCTCAATGAACTAATGCCTCCAACAAGTTTATTTCAGAAAAGTTCCTTGCGCATGCAACAAAGTAATAGAAGGTGATCCCCTATGAACTGCATCAAGACAAGTGTTGGACAAGCCGAAGGATTCCTCTTTTCATTTTAGTGATCCAAGATCACATTAAGTCCATAGGCATGACCATACTATCAAAAGGGGGTGAAGGTGTAATGATAAGTTTCTTCGCCACATGCTTGAATATCAACCTCCAAAACCCCAAGATTCCTTCAAATGTTCCACAATATCTACCTAGTTACATTCACCATGGAGCTTCCGAGCTCTTCTAGTCAGAATCACCGAGCCATTCACTAGATATATCTATCACATAACCCTTTCCATTCCGAATCACCAAAGCTTCTCGCAAACCTTCCATTATCATGTTGGAATTTTCAAATCAAACTAATCAATTTCTGAGGCGATAATAGAAACTTCACCACTAATGAAGCATACCCCTCAGAGCCGCCGAATGATCTTTGATGGGACACTCCAAATTGTTTGGAAGTTGCTTGTTCACTTTGGAGCTTCCGAGATGTGTAATAAAGTTGGTAACGATCAGATATCTTGTCCCTCCTATTTATACCCCACCTACCCCACTTGAAGCAAACCCCACTCCCATCATATGTTTTGAGAGATACTCCATCTACTTGTGCTGACTTCAAAGGGGTTTCTGCTCCAACCATTCAAGCCAATCATTGAGATCCAATCCACTCTTGCTTTCCATTCCTACTTCTTCAATCCAAAAGCCATATCTTTAGAGAGTTTGAGCGCGAGAGAAAGGCATTCATCAGCAAGCAACCTCTATCTTGTTACTTTTGGAGGGTGTGTGTGCCTCCTAGTTCGATTAGGTGTTTCGAAATCTTCAAATTTGTGAAGAACCCAAGAAGTTTGTAAGGGCTTGCAGATCGCCTACTTTACGAAGATCTACCCACTACTGCAAGAAGGTCCTAAGACGACACATGTATAGGAGACAAATCGACCAAACTGTGTGCGATGAATTAATCGCAAATGGTATGGTAATAAAATCATCACCAATAAACCGAACTATGTGTGATGGCGGATCCATCAAGCACGATTCGGATTAGAGTTGCGTGTGCAAATCATGGCATGTAGTTGATCCATACAAACTATTTGCATGAGCCAAAAAAACAGAAAAGGTTACCCAGATCAAGATGTGTGCAGTAGACGGCATACAGGTCACTCGGATGAACTATTTGCTGTGAGGAAAAAAAACACAAATGATTACCTAGGACAAGATGTGTGTGATAGATGGTATATAGGCCACTCAGATTAACTGCTTGCGATGATCCGGAAGAACACTAATGATTCGGCTTAATGAGATGTATGTGATACCGGTAAACAGGCAAATAATCAAAATTGTGTGGGAAGACCGATAATAACAAAGATGATTCCTGTTAATAAGTTGTGTGTGCTGTGGGCAAGCGTTTGCTGGTAAAAAAATTGTCAGCGATTGATGAAATCATCACCAACAAGTTTTGTAGTTTAATTCGTATGCGATGTGATTTCTTTGTCTGCACAACATCTATGCTCTCTCTACAGAACAACAACATATATACTTATAAAAATATAATTGCATAACCAAAATAAACATCCAATTACATAACTAACTACAAATAACATTTGCATACACATCAATAAATAGTTACATGCATACTAAACTAGGAGAAACGATCATCAAATTATTTACTTCTTGTGACGCTTGCCGCCACTACTCTTCTTATGGCTCGTTTTTTTATTAATTTTATTTTGAGCCCTTGCCTGTTGCAAGATGAAGACACTTCCTCATGTCAACGATCTACCTGTACATCTCATAGTTTCTGTACGCGTCCTTGGCCGCGTACTTTACACTACTAGGAAAAGGGCTATAGATGGGATGGACACTAATGGCGCACTGTACATGTGGTGCGCCATTACTAAATAGTAATGGCGCACCATGTGTTGGTGTGCCATTAGTGTGCAAATACTAATGGCGCACCACATCCCACGGTGCACCATTAGTATTTTTTTTTCAAAACTACTAATGGCGCACCACACCCACGGTGCGCCATTACTAATTTGGCCCAAACATTCCCCCGAATGCACCCCCCTCCCGTGGACCGCCTTTTCAGTTTCAAAAAAAAATAAAAGAAAATGATAGAAATGTCAAAAGAATAAAAGAAAATAAGATTCCCATGTGATATGTGGTTTAGTTGTTAGCAAAATTTACAAACATGAATTTTCGACTTTTTTTGCAAAATCTCTCGAGAATTTGTAAAAATGGGCATAACTTTTGCATACGAACTCGCATGAAAAAGTTTTTTATATGAAAAACCATCTACTCAAAAAGTTACATCCGAAATTAACTGGGGGAACCCCGTTAAACATTTTCAAAATCCTCAAAAACCTAACAAAAAAAAGATACGGGGCTTTTAAGATCTGGAGAGGCAAAAAAATTCAAACTTACTAATGGCGCACCTGCCCACGGTGCGCCATTACTATCTTCCTGCCTTCAAAATTCAAAATAAATCAAAAAAATAAAAAAAGTTACCAATGGCGCACCTGCCCATGGTGCACCATTACTATCTTCCCGCCTTCAAAATTCAAAATAAATCAAAAAAATAAAAAAAAGTTACTAATGGCGCACCTGCCCATGGTGTGCCATTAGTATCTTCCCGCCTTCAAAATTCAAAAAAATTCAAAAAAATAAAAAAAATAGTAATGGCGCACCTGCCCACGGTGCGCCATTACTATGCCGTATATATGGCTGGGCGTGTCCTCTCCTCCTTACCTCTTCATTCTTCTCCTCCACTCCACCTCTCCTCCACTCCTCCACTCCATCTTCCCTTCTCTCCTCCACCATACTACCCTCCTCCTCTCCGGCGACCTCCTCCTCCTCCTCTCCAGCGACCTCCTCCTCCTCTCCGGCGACCTCCTCCTCCTCTCCGGTGACCTCCTCCTCCCTCCTCTCCTCTCCTCCCCTCCCCTCCCCTCACGGTTTCTCCTCCCTCCTCTCCGGTGAGCTCCTCCTCCCTCATCTCCGGTGAGCTCCTCCTCCCTCCTCTCCGGTGAGCTCCTCCTCCCTCCTCTCCTCCCATCCCCTGATGGTTTCTCCTTCCTCCTCTCCGGTGCTCTAGTGAACTCCTCTCCGGCGACCTCCTCCTCCTCTCCGGTGATGTAGGCGAGCGCCTCTACGGTCACCTCCTCCTCCTCCTCTCTGGCGAACTCCTCTCCGGCAAAAGAACACGGCAAAAGAACGTACAAGATCCAAAAACGGGAACAAAATTTGGAATAATATCGTGCAAAAAAAACGAGCAAAAAATGGGCAAAAAAATCGCGATCCAGATCCAAATTCAAAATTAAAAAATAGCAATGGCGCACGGTGGGGGTTAGACGGTGCGCCACTACTATTTTCCCGCCTTCAAAATTCAAAAATACTAATGCCGCACCGTGGCCTATACTAATGGCGCACTAGTGGCCTATACTAATGGCGCACCGTGGCCTATACTAATGGCGCACCAGTGGTGCCCCATTAGTATACCAGATACTAATGGCGTACCACTGGTGCGCCATTAGTAAAAAAATACTAGTGGCGTGATACTAATGGCGCACCAGTAGTGCGCCATTAGTAGGCAAAACTGGTGCGCCATTAGTAGGCCTTTTCCTAGTAGTGTTACGTGTTTTTCATCCAGTCTCTGCACCTAGGGCACTATGCCAGACAAGCTTGTTCTTGTTGCACTAATCCTTTATGTTACTGTAGTAGGGGTCGATGATGGCCACGACAAAGTCAAGCAGGGAGTTGATGTCTACTACACAACCTTCTTCTTGTAGACATTGTTGGGCCTGCAAGTGCACAGGTTTGTAGGACAGTAGCAAATTTCCCTCAAGTGGATGACCTAAGGTTTATCAATCCGTGGGAGGCGTAGGATGAAGATGGCCTCTCTCAAACAACCCTGCAACCAAATAACAAAGAGTCTCTTGTGTCCCCAACACACCCAATACAATGGTAAATTGTATAGGTGCACTAGTTCGGCGAAGAGATGGTGATACAAGTGCAATATGGATGGTAGATATAGGTTTCTGTAATTTGAAAATATAAAAACAACAAGGTAACGAATGATAAAAGTGAGCGTAAACGGTATTGCAATGATAGGAAACAAGGCATAGGGTTCATACTTTCACTAGTGCAAGTTCTCTCAACAATAATAACATAGATAGATCATATAACAATCCCTCAACATGCAACAAAGAGTCACTCCAAAGCCACTAATAGCGGTGAACAAACGAAGAGATTATGGTAGGGTACGAAACCACCTCAAAGTTATCCTTTCTGTTCTATCTATTCAAGAGTTCGTAGTAAAATAACATAAAGCTATTCTTTCCGCTCAATCCATCATAGAGTTCATACTAGAATAACACCTTAAGACACAAATCAACCAAAACCCTAATGTCACCTAGATACTCCATTGTCACCTCAAGTATCCGTGGGCATGATTATACGATATGCATCACACAATCTCAGATTCATCCAACCAACACAAAGTACTTCAAAGAGTGCCCCAAAGTTTCTATCGGAGAGTCAAGAAAACGTGTGCCAACCCCTATGCATAGGTTCATGGGTGGAACCTGTCGTGGAATTAACATGTTAGATGTCCTCATGAAAGGACTTAGTCGTGGAGCCATCGCTACGGGTTAGCTTGAAGGTGTTAAACCGGACAAGGGACACGGGAGTTTTATACTAGTTCGGCCCCTTCGATGAAGGTAAAAGCCTACGTCTAGTTGTGATGGGATTGATTGGGTTTCGATGATCAGGGAGCGAATACGCTTTGCCTGAGTCTCGAGTTGTTGTCTGTTGTCCCTGAACCGCTGCCAAGTCGTCCCTTTATATACACAGGTTGACGCCCGGCCGGTCTACAGAGTCCCGAGGCCAACTCATACAAGGGTCCGGCTCGGTCTCTCCTTTCCTAACTTACAACACAAGTTTACATAACGATGGCGGTTTGCTATTATGGGCCCTAATCCGCCACTGGGCTCTGGGCCTCTAAGCTTCATAGTAAAACGCCATCTTCTGAGTCTTCATGGGCTTCAATACGGTTGAGGGTAAACCGTCCCTTCTTGGGCGGTTTATACTCAATAGTTATATCCCCAACATTAGGCCCCAGAGTGATTTGAATTTGTTCATATCAATCTTCAGTACTTAGAAAAATCCTGTGAACATCTTCCTTTGCTTCTCGTAAACCGCCATGACGTCTTGTTTTATAAACTTTGTTAAACCGCCGTGATGTCATCCTCAGGATACAGCAACGGATCATCATGACATCATCTCTGTAAAAAAACAAATAAAAAGATTCCCTTTGTTAATGTCAACCCGGAAATCGAGGCGACAGCTGCGCCACTTGCCGCTTTGGACTCCTCGATTTTTGCACCGGTCTTTATCTCCTTTCCCTATTATAAATAACCCCAACGGGCACTTCCATTCTTCCCCTTTCTCCTCATCTTCTTCCTCGCGACCGAAGAACTCCAGCGCCGCCACCGTCATCGATCTTTGAATCTGCACTGACTAAGGCCGCTGCGTCACCCTGTTTGTTCCAGAGACTCTGCCGCGTTCCTCCGCCGCCGAGTAGCCCTGGTAAGTTCGTTTCCTGTAACCCTAGATCTTCATTAGGGTTTTTGAGTTCATCCATGTCCGCCGCCGTTCCTTAGTTCTGCTGTAACCTTCTCTTTAGTCCGCTTACTGAGGGTGTATATCTACGCCTGCTAAGCTTTGATTTGTGGCTAGATTCATTTTGATAGTTCACCATCTCGTGGCTTCTTACCGCTCAAAACAGACTCTGTCTGGATCTTCCCTGTTCCTCTTAGCGCCATTGTAGGGTTCATGAAACTTTTCTTTAGTTATCCACGGTAGATCTAAAATTGTACTGCGATATTGTGAAACCTGTTTTTGTAACACTTAGTATATTTTGAACCCAGGCCCTTCTGCCTACGGGCGGTTTAACCTTTGATAACCAATCCGCCATATATCATTAGCCCTCTCTTAAACCGCCAACTGAACTTGAACAACAACTTTCTGGTTTAACACTGAATAATACTTAAACCATTTAATTTGTAAACCGGCCCTTACTTTCCCTTTCAGTTTCCTTCCGAGATGGCCAAACAATTCTCTGCTTGCAATTGGGTTCCGTCCTGGATTACAGAGACACAAATCAACGGATACGTCACCACTAGCGTTTTAGCCTCAAAAAGGGTCCTTCACTGGCGATTCACGGGCTCTGAATGCCCACCTGAACCTCAAGTTGGAGAAGTGATTGTATTTATGCAACACTTAGACCGGGGATTCAGCCCGCCCAGATCAAAAAATTTCCGGGATGTCCTCACAAGCTTCTAGCTCCATCCACAAGATATTGGACCGAATTCCGTGTCCAATATATGCAACTTTCAAGTATTACCTTCAAGAAGAGCCATCTGTGGAGTTGTTCCGGGATTTTTCCCACTTGAACCGTCATACAGAATTCTCTGATGGTCCCAACATAGAACTCGGTGGTGTTTCAATTCAAAAGAGGAAAGAAGCTGACTTCCCACATGCAAAAGATCACAGCCATCCTAAAGATTGGAACCAGACTTGGTTTTACTGCCGGAATACTGCCCCTGATGGAGAAAATCCTTTGCCGGGTTACCGTCTTCACCGGCTTAGCAACGGTCACCCATTAACTTCACGCTTGTCCGCCTCAGAATGGAAAAACTTTGCACCTCCAATCGCCAAGCTCCGGGCTCTCATGGCCAACAGTTTGACTGGCATTGACCTTGTCCGCTGCTGGGTATCTTGGGGCATTTTGCCTTTAAGCCACTACCCCGGATTGATGCATGAATATACTGGGAACGTCAAAGACCCTCAACGCTATCATGAAGTAGTAATGACGGATCTTGAGATTACTGAATCTGTGAAGAAGATGCTCGATGAAACAATCACTTCATGCAGTCAAACCGGGTTGCCCCCTTTTTGCGTCTCCAATCCACCCCCAGCGGTAAAGTTTATCTTAATATCTTACTGATTCGCCTCCGCTTTAACTATGTGCTAACATTTCTTTGCCTTGACATCACAGGCCAACAGCTCCTTCTGGAAACGGACTAAACCGGCCAGGGCTTGTGCCAAGACTAAGGCCACCAAAAAAAACTTCCAAGAAGAAAACCGCTGAGCCTTCTGATCCGCCCGAAGATGAGGAATCAGACGCAGAGGTAGAACTCGACTCACTTGGTTCCTTATTCGTACATCTTATTGACAATGATTATTCTCAGGACGATGCTGAAGCCAGCCACGCGGACCCTGTTGAGGTAATCACTCTTTCTTCTAATTCAGATCTTGTGCCGGTTCAAAGAGTTCGCCGCATAGTTCGGAAAGTAAAACACTCTCACCCCCTTGCTCATTTGGATCCAAAATTTTCTTTGAAGACACAACAAGCTACAGAACACCGCACAGCCCGGCACAGTGGCCAGCAAATCACCTCGTCCGGTTTACCAGATACACCAACCCCTAAACATCGTCCAGAGGTGATTTGTTCTCCTAAAAAACTTTATCCTTTGAAGGGTTTCTTCCGATACCCACTCAATCCGTCTGATCCGAATTATCAGGCATCTTCCAACTCGTTTGGCGGTTCATCAACCACTCAGCTGCCTCCCCTCAAGACCGTCGCTGGGTAAGTACACTATTCCTCAAGTTATTTCTTCATGCGTCGGTTTATCATATTCTAACTTTTGGATGTTGTAGCGCCAAGGCCAGATTAAGTAAGAAAGCCAAGACCGGCGGCCATACTGATGATGTTGATCCGGAGAAGACCCCAGAGAACGAGGGCGAAAATCCTGAGATTACCACAGACCACTCTGCTCTGCAAAATCCAGGTGCTGATGCTAACCCTCCAGGAGCTGAACGGGAGACACAGGTTGATACATCAACTCCTCATGCCACCCCTCCAAGTCTAACTGTTGATCCGCCAAGCCCTGTTACCAAACCACCGAGCCCTGCTGCCAAAGCGCCAAGCCCTGCTAAGGAGAATGTCAATCCATCAAGCCCCACCAATGATGATGATGTTGTTATTACTGGCATGGCATATACCACCCCAGGCAATCCAGTTGCTTTATCTAAGCATTCCGCCAAGGATGAATTTGCATTTATGAACAAGGGGAAAAGCAAAACCGACTTGTCAAACCATGCTGATTTATCTGCCCAGGACCTTCATTCTGGTTTCTTAAACCGTCTCTTCACCAGCCGAGACTATGAGGCCGGTTTGGTAAATTTGATGAAGGTGCGCTATGAGGTAAACCATTTGATTCTGTACCTTCATTGCATTTTAGCCCACAAGGGCCGGTTTGTCTTTTAGAAAGTCAAACCGGGACTTTGTATATTCCATACTGTGCTTTGTTAATTTTCCTTGTGTTAATGAAAACTTGTATTAATCCGTGGGACTTCAATAATCAGCAGAAAAATGACCCGCATTAGCCCCCAAGTGCCAAGTGTATAACTGGTTATATGCTTGGGACTTTCAAAAAGGTATTGACATGCTCTTCTTATTGTTGCAGAGTGAGATAAATCAACAAGTCTCTCAAATTGCCGATCTTCAAGAAAATCTGAAATCCCAACAAGTAGAAACCACCAAGGCCAGGGCCTTAACCACCATGGAGCAGCTCAAAGAGTGGTTCAAGTCCGAGTGAGCAAAATGGGATACTGAAAAGGCTGAATTGCTGAAGCGGGCAGAAGACGCTGAATCGGCTCTTAAACCGGTGACGGAAGAACTGACTGGATTAAAGCGCCAAGTCCATGCCATGACTTCTGCAATATTTGGTAAGCACTGTTTGCCAAGGCTTTATGAATATTCCGCTTTGAAATTTTGCCGGTTTAACGTGAAATCCTTAAACCGATGCAGGTAGCCGCATTGCTCATCTGGGCTCTGATATGCGGAAGAATCTCAAGGCCGCCTATACGCTGATTGAACAGTTGTATACCGGTGCCCAACGGGTTATCTGCGCAACTTCTTATGACAATGCGGCCCCGACACTGATCAAGGACACTCTGGCTAGGCTATCTATGATGCTAGCACAGATAGAAGAGGTGAAGCGATCCGCCGCCAGGGCTGGCGCCTTGCTAGCACCCACCCGAGCCAAGGCATGGATAGTTGATCTTGATCCGGTCGATATTGCCAAAGGCTTTCCCAGTGAACAAGAAAATGGGGCAGTGTTTGATAACGACGCCCTCAAACGTGTGACAAGGGAGATGCGTCCTCTGGCGAGTCAGTTGACAGATGAAGCAAACTTGACGGTTCACCGGTCCTTCTATGATGCTGACAACAAACGGGTTGAGGCTGTTATTCCGGAAGTGCAAAATCTTATTCCGCCAACCCGTAAGCACACTTATGCCCCTGACGTTGATCCGACTGATCTTATAAGTGAAGAGGCTATCTTTCAGGCCTTAACCCGGATTGACTGGACCACCACTGACTTCCAGCCACTGGATGGGGAGGAGGAGGTTGAACCGACGCCGGATGACCCATCCACTTCGCCTCAACATGGCGAGGAAGCTTGATCCGGCAATCCGGTTGATACTGCAGAAACTGTCTGGTTTAAGACAATTCCATATTTTGGGCCATGAAGCGCCTTGTAATAGGGTAGCAAAAATACTTTGATCTGCTGCCATCGTGGAGTAGGGAATACTTTATATGATCTGTCATGAATAGTTCAATGTTGCCTCATATATCATAGTATGCAATTCCTGTCTGTATAAAAAGAACTGTCCCGGCGGTTTACCGCCGGACGGGTCATAATGCCCAAGATAAAGCCTGATTGATAATCAAATCGTAAGTAATATGAAATAACTCATACCTGTGATGTGATATCATGTTAGTTGGTTTGCCAACTTTGACTGTAATATGGGTGAAGACCCAAATCTGTTATTTTGAATAACTCCATCATGTATTGATGGCGTCATGCCGGGTTATAATGAACCTCAGATGATCAAACTGGTGACGAGTAGTCAAAGCCAGGCTGGGTTATAAAACTCCGGTTTGATAATAAGGTCTGTCAACTTGTAGTTGAAAACCAAGCCAATTTAAGGAACACTGGGCTAATAAGGTGACTAAAAAGCCATACCAGGTCACAGACACCGGTTTAACATAGAATTTATCAAAAGAAAAATGACAAACACAAATAAAACCGTGTAGTCGAGGCTTTTCAAGGGCTGCCAGGCCCAAATTCGAGGCTTTTCATGGGCTGCTAGGCCGCTGAGTTAAACCATTTGACAAAGCCTTTTAAGATGGTCCTCCAACTAACCAATCACCATTTTAACTTTGACAAGTTCAGGGTCTCAATGAGAGTAACTGCCAAACGTTCGGAGGGTCATGCCAAGATTACCTGGATAGGAGTGACTTACTTGATGAAGGCAGGTTAACCCGGGGTTTTAGGTAAATATACCAGGCTTCCAAGCCGTGGGTCAATACCCAGCTACAAGGGTCCTTTCAAACTCCTTGGTATTTGACACAAGGAGCCCCCAAGTAACATGATGAGCTGTGCTCATTGGGTGCCTATGTTTGAGCTGTGCATAGCATCTAGACTCTCTTTGGCCCCTTGGGTGTGAAGCTCCCAAGCTGTATTGTGGCATGATAGCCGGTTTAACAGGTAGTACTCTGCTTTGTCAGCTGAAGCCCCCATGTGACTCAAAGGATATTTGAGAAAAAATAGCAGAGGCCCTGCTTTTAGCAAGGATGCTAGTTTACTTTATTGATCATAACATATACATTGTCGAAATATGTACATAAGAAAAGCCTATGGCTTAAGTGTAATAAGGCCGTAGGAGAGCTATGTTCCATGGCCGCCGGGTCTCCTCCTCAGGGTTGCGTGAGTTGTCTCAAACATCAATGAGGTAGTATGATCCGTTGTGCAGATTTTTGCTGACCACAAAGGGTCCTTCCCAAGGTGGGGATAACTTGTGCATGTCGGTCTGATCCTGGATGAGCCGGAGCACCAAGTTGCCTTCTTGAAAGGTTCTTGTCCTAACCCGACGGCTGTGATAATGCCGCAGGTCTTGTTGATAAGCCACTGATCGAGCCAGAGCCATGTCCCGTTTCTCATCTAACAGGTCCAGCGCCTCTTGGCGTGCTTGCTTGTTGTCCGCTTCAACATAATTAGCAAACCGGGGCGAGTCATGACGAATATCACTTGGGAGGACCGCCTCTGCCCCGTACACCATGAAGAAAGGTGTGTATCCTGTTGAACGATTGGGGGTGGTGTTGATGCTCCATAAGACAGAAGGTAATTCTTCCACCCAACAACCCGGCGTCCGCTTCAAGGGAATCATGAGCCGTGTCGGCGTTCTGGGAACAGGGGTCCCCAGACTTGCCTGCCTGCGGCCTGCGGCATGGCTCAAAGGGGGCCCAACACAGCCCATCTTCATCAACACAAGCTCAAGACCCTCGCGAGGGGCCAAGCCTCGCGGGGCGGACGACAAGGAGCTTCCTCAGGCACGGCCTCATCAGGCTGTCTCACGAGGAGGCGGAGAGTTCAAGGCAGGGTACCTCGGGAGGTGCCCATGACGCAAGCCATGACGACCAAGGGCGCCAGTCAGGCGCGAGCCCGCGTAGTGTCCTCCTTTCCTCTTTGGTGCAAAGGGAGCAAGCGCAGGCGAGAGCATCAAGCAAAGGCATCCATTTCGGTGCAACATGACCAAGACTAGTCCAACGGCAGGATGGAGGTCACCGTGGAGTCCAAGCCGGCGTCACCACTAGCGCCTTTGACAGGCGAGGACCAACTTTAGTCAGAATAAGTGTACCCACTGTTCCCCTTCAAAATGGCCGATTGTTGGCGCCCTTCCCGCTCAATATTTGGGAAGAGGCCCAGGGCCTTTGCCTATAAATAGGACTAGCCACCCCCAGGGTAGGGGAGGAGGATCATCATCTGGTATCTGGCATACATCTAGGATAGAAAGAGAGAAAGATAGGGTGACTGAACTCCTCCTAGCAGTTCATTGCACCAGCCAAGAACAGACCCTCGCGAGGCTGTTCTTCCTTGTATTGTTCATCATCAGCCCAAGAGGCAATCCACCACACCACACACTGGAGTAGGGTATTACACCACAATGGTGGCCTGAACCAGTATAAACCCTGTGTCTCTTGTGTTGGTCTTTTCGTAGTTTAGATCCCAGCGATTTAGTGAGGAGCAGGTAGGCAGAGGGCATAATCTCCGTGCGCACCCCTGTGTTCGAACCTCAAGGGTCTGCGGGAACCAAAAATCTGACATTTGGCGCGCCAGGTAGGGGTGCGCCGGGATCCACCTTCTGCCACTTTGCGTCCCGTCGCATCGTCATCACCATGTCCGGCGACCAGGTGGGCAACCCTGATCCCTGGGCGGCTTGGCCCGCCCACGCAGAGCCGCTCGCCCCGGGCGACCCCATGCCCCAGGCAGCTCACGGTCCGCAGGGCGCTACGGGCCGCGGGCAACGCGGACAGGCCCTGACGACCCTCACACCGCGATAGACGCGGTCGGCAGCAAGGGCCTCCAACCGCGCCGTGGCCACGACGCCGTACACTCGCCGGGAGCAGGTGAACTCAAGGGCCGCGCTCACGGTGGCCCGAGAGCTGCTGCAGTGCAGGCTGATGGAAGGCGGCCGCGACGTGCTGCTAGAGCGGGTGGCAGAGCTCCTGGGCTTCGCCGCCTCGGGGGCTCACCCCTTCTGCACCCAGCTCCCGCCTCAGGCCCAGGGCGGCCCGCGCGGGGGCACCACGCGCACTCGCGGACTCCAAGGCTACTCCAACACCAATGAAGCCGTCAACACCGGACCAACGACGACACCGACTCCACTCCCCGCCAGCGAAGAAGGACTCGTCGCGACCCACGGACCCAGTGGGCCGCCGCGCCACCACCCCCAAGTTGGCACATCAAGCAGAGCTGCATGGCATGCGGATTACTATGGCGTGACCTTCAGGATGATGGCCCCAGAAGAGTACGTGCCTCACATGATGGACCAAGGGCACCCGCGCGAGGGCGAACAAGGCTCGCTCCTCAGCCCAAGCTGGGGGGACGAGGCACCAGAAGCTGAGCTCTACCAGGAGTCCCGGGACGGCCCCACCGGCCATGCTGGAAGCGACGATTATGGGGTACCACTAATTCCTCGGGAGCAGGCATACGCTAATCATGGGTCGCAGGAGGTGCAGGTCGCTGCAACAAGCAGCTGCCCCACTCCCACAGTCTCCTACCCATCAGGAGGAGGGCATCGGGGGCTGCAGGGGAGGGGCCGGGATCCGACATCACCACCGCGGCGTTCGGAGCAAGGCGTTCCCAGGAGGTAGGCCCTCCGCTGGGGAGGTGCCTTAGGGCCTGCCCCTGGCGGAGGACCTGTGGTCGTCGGGGGAACCGCTGGCGACCGCTCTACCCCATCGACGGCGTCCTGGTTTCCGGTCGTCGTTGATGGCACTAGAGTGTGGCGCAAGGCGGGGCCCTCGTCTGGCGATATGAAGCAAGGCCGGTACCTGTGAAGAAGGCCCAGTGCCTGTGAAGCTCGCCGCCCTGTGACACTCTGACATAATAATGAGTGGGGCTGTACACGCCCCAGAGTCTCAGGGGTGCCGGCCTCAGGCCCTGGGGCTCCCTCCCACGCCCAGTGGCAGCACTTAGCTCCGCGCTGGTGAGAAGACGTCCAAGACTAGACTAGGTGCCGGACGCGGCCTTTTGTTTGCTTTCATTGCTTTTCACTTGGTTGTTGCTTTCCCCCGCTGGATTTAAGTTGGATTCGAATTTGAGATTTCCGTGTGTTTGGGGAAGGGGTGCTTAGTCTCGTTCGAGCAATCTCTCGCGTTTCAGTTACGACCTCGCTTCAGCTGCCTCTCCTCGCGAGCCCCTCGCGAGCCGGGTCTGGCCTAGCTTGCGCGCAGCCCAGACTGCCGCCGTCATGTTCTCTCAGGAGATCTTTCACTGCAGATCCTACGGATTCGATCAGGAGGCATTTAAGGCGCCACAGCCTCCCACAGGTTATCTCAGGACCCTCACGGGACAAAGGTAAACTAGCCAGCCGGCTCGTCACCTAGCCAACCACTTGGCGCGGGCATATGGGTGATGTAACATCCATTAGTACGCTGAACATAAGCTTTACATGAGGGGCACCCCCTCCCAAAATGCTCTTACAACCATCAGGTCGAAAGCCTGAGTTCTATTCATGCAGTGTAAGGAAACAGGAGCAAAGCGCGGTCAGTCGGATAAGTCCCCCAATGCATCCTCAGGAGCGCCAACCGAACCGTCGCTGGCGTCGCTGGCCTCACCATCGCCCTCTGTGTTGTCGTCAGCGGCGTCAGGGCCGTTCACCACGCCGCCCTCGTCGGCGGCCACGATCACGTCATCGTCATCTGAAGCGAAGGCCCTGACAAGAGCGTCCACGTTGTCTTCCACCCAGTCCACCAGGTCACCCCAGACAGCCTGGGGAACTGGGGCGATGGCGGCGTCGAGGTCGAAGTGAGGATCCATGTTCTGGAGATGGCTGAAGACGCGGGAAAAGGCGCGCTCGAGCAGGGCGCGGCTCCTCTCCTCCACCAACCTGTTGGCCCTGACCGACCTTGCCTCCAGCTGCGTCACGATGTCGGTGAAGAACTGAAGGTTGCCGACGTTGTTGATTGCGTGCGGCTCGCCAACGGCCGCCTCGCAGATGTTGCCCAAGGCCGTGTTGGCGCTCTCCCGAAGCGTGGTGAGCATGGGGGCGTGCTCTTGTTCCAGGAGCCACCGCTGACGTATCTCGTCCGCACTCTCGCACGCAATGGCCTCAGCCTCGTCCACCCATTGGCGAAGAAGAAGCACCTCGGCACGGGAAGTAGTCGACTCCCCCTGTGCCACCTCAAGTGCGGCCCGCAAAGCATCAGCCTGCCGCGTCGCCTCCTCCAGCTTGGCCCTCAGGACGGTGGTCCTACCTTCGGCTTCGATCCGGATCAACTCCAACCTCTCCTCGAACTCGCGCCCAAGGTTCAGGCGCACCGTCGCCACCTGACGTCCGACCTCCTCCGCGACGCGAGTCTCCCGCGCGGCGACATCATCCTCTGCCCATGTCACCGAGCACTCCCTCGTCTCCAGTCGCTCGTACTCGCGTGCACGCTCGGCGGCTTCCAGCGTCAGCGCCTCCTCATGCTTCTGGAGCTCCGCAGGGTCGCCGGAGACCACCTTCATCGACGCAAGAGCCGCCTCGCGCAGCTCCACCTGCTCCTCCAACGAGTAGCACCGGGCCAGGATTTCCCGTGCCCGCTCCTCCGCGGCCTCTCGCCGCCGGTCAGCTTCCCGGGCTTTGTCGATGGCCGGGGAACGCACCTCCCTAGAGGCCGCCAGCAAGGCCTTGGCCTCCTCATCATCGAGATCGCGCTGACGGTGCGCGAGGGCGACAGCCGCCTCCAGCTCGCGCCTCTCTGCAACCAGGCGCAGGCCCTCGGCCTCAAGGCGCGCGTCTTCATCAGCAAGCTCTTCACCAAGCAGACTCACCGCGTCAGCCGCCCTCCGGAGGAACCCTTGGCGAAGAGCGCGACGCTCCCGGGCGCGCTCAAGTACGTCTTCCACGCCATCATCCGCCCCAAGCAAGCGCCGGGGGGCATGGATCAGCGCTCCCCCTTCGGGCAGGGGGCTGGGGGCTGGCACCCTTGAGGCGACTGGGTACGCCTCGCCAGAAGCCCTGCCTGGAGCCAGTCCATCCCCAAGTGGAGAACGCTGGGAGTATCCCAGCCAATCACGGTCCACGGCCAGACGAGAAGCCCACGGCAGGCCGACTATGCCACGAGAAGGCTCGCGAAGGAAGGTCGCGAGGCGCGCGGGGCCGCGTTGCGCCTCGGGATGGTTCATCTCTCCAACCGGCCTCACCACAAGGGCTCTACTGCTCGGGGCGACCGGAGACGATGGAGAAGGCGAAGGCGGGGGGGGGGGATGGCTCCTTAGTCATCTCCGTGAGCTCCGAAGGAAGGGCCCTGCGGAGCAGGGATCAGGAAGGGCAACAGAAGAATCTGGAGCTAGGAAGGGAGAAGACTTACTCATCGATGGCGAAGTACTTTCTACGCTTCAGCAGGCGACAAGGGTAATCATCGCCCAGGGCCTCCCTTCTCTTCCGGAGGGCCTCAAAGTCCACACGGAAGCGACCCAAGAGAGCGCAGGGGTCAGCCTGTGACGAGGAGGAAATGTCAAGACGACCCGCGTCAAGGACGTCTGCCTGAGGCGCGCTACCGGTCGCCTCACCAAGAAGAGCAGCTGGGGCCTCGGAAGCCTCAGCCGCGGGCGCAGCAGGTGGCTGCTCGCCGCACTCAGCCCTGGCAGCATGGGCCTCAGGGGCCGCTCCCTCATGAGTGCTGCCCGGTGCCGTCACCTCGACGGGGGCACCCTCGGCCTCCAGAGGCTCACGCCTCCCTACTCCGCCACTTGAGGAAGAGTCGCCTCGGCCGACTGGAAGGGCGGCCACCGCCACTGGATTCGCACGAGGCCCCTGGAGGCCGGCGGGGCGCGGTCCCCATTCGTCAAAGACGGGCATCTGATTCACGAAGTCTCTCCTGCTCGAACATAGGTACAGCAAGGCTCCCCCTTGCTGGATGCTGCCGGGGTTGGGCTCCCCGGTCAGGACTAAGAGCACCTTCCCCAACGCTTCAGGCGTCGGGTCCTCTTCCTGGAGCCTCATACGGTCCTCGCGCCCGCTGAAGGCCCACATGTGGCGTGAGTGACGTTGGAGAGGGGCAACACGGCGTAGCAGGAACTCCTTCACCACCTTGGGCGCCATCACGCCGAGCGACCTCAAGAACTCGAAGCGACGCCAGACAAAGGCGAGCCGGGGGCTCACGAGCATCTCCTGGCCCCAGCCTGAGTTGGGGACAACAGGCGAGGATGGCTCCGTCAGCAGGGGGCTGGGCACCCCTACGTCCACATACAGCCACCGCTCGTGAAACCCAGGCGCGGGCGGAGGAAGACTGAAGTCAATTCTAGAAGCCGCCGTCTCAGGCACAACGACGAAGCTCACGCACCCCGAACATTGTGTCAGGACCCCGATCCTAAGTCACACTGATCTAGCATGTAACACATCATATCACTTTGCGGCCTCACGCACGGTATTCCCACGGGTGCCACCTTACCTGGCCCGGGACCGTTTGCGCCTTTTGGCTCACGTATATGATAGTGTCGCTAGCATCCATATGACAAAGAACCCGGGCTGACATGGCTAGTCGTAAACCCAAAGTGGCACAAACTTACAGGGACAGGCATCCGTGACCCAGCACCGAACGTGTCGGTCATCAGCGAGTGAATCCAGGCTGTAGCACTGGGCTACCAGGACTCCGGTGAACCGAGCTGTAGCGGGCTAACAGGACTCCGGTATTCATCGCGTGACATTTCCCCGAAGGGACAGACACAGGAACGAAGAAGGACACATGCCGACCAGCCTAAGTGTTCCGGAGCAGTAGCAAGCTACCATGGCTAGGTGGAAGCACTAGGAGACATTTCCCGGTAAGAGAGGCTACTAAAGATAAACAACTAGATAGTCAGATCCCACACATACCAAGCATTTCAATAACATACACACAATATGCTCGATATGTGCAATACAACATGGCATCACAAAATGACTCTACGACTCAAGTAGTTTATTCAATAGGCTCCGAGGAGAGAGATATTACAAACATGGGTCTCATGACCCAACAATCAGAGCATACAAGTCAAAGCACAAGCGGAAGCTTAACATGTCTGAGTACAGACATCTAGAAATGAAAAAGGCTGAGAAGCCTGACTATCTACCAGATCCTGCCGAGGGCACAAGATCGTAGCTGAGGTAACAAGCTAAACGTCGAAGACCATATGGAACTACTAGCGAGACTGAGGTCTCTCTGCAAAAACATAAAATAGGCAAACGTGAGTACAAATGTACCCAGCAAGACTTACATCAGAACTAACTACATATGCATCATTATCAGCAAGGGGATGGTGGAGTTTGACTGCAGCAAGCCAGCTTTGACTCGGTGGCTATCCTAAACTACGACTGCAAATAACTCTTTGAGGTGGCGCACACGAGTCCACATATTCACCATATCAATACACCACTATGGATTCGCTCCCGTCTCCCTACGAGAACGCCATCCATAGCACTCACGCTTATCTTGCGTATTTTAGAGTATCCACTTTCACTTGTCTATGAACTGTACAAGGGGTCCAAGTTTCCATATCCGAGGAATCCGACTATTCGAATAGATAATGATAACCCTGCAGGGGTGTACTTCTTCACACACGCTCTCGCCACTTACCGCCTTGTACACGTCATGTACCTCGGCAATCTTCAAGCGGAAGCCGGGCGAGGGAGTCGGCCACGACCTGACTAACCAAACAAGTCTCTAGTCCAGGTTTATCGCCTATTCGGGTTCCATCCGCGAGGAGATCCGGCCGGGGTGTCGCTCACGGCCCCAAACGATGTGAGCAGGGTTCCCAAGCCCACCATCCGGGTGCCACTTGGTACACCGGGCCATTGTGCCTAGTCTGTCCCAAGCCCACCTGTACCGGGTGCCACTTGGTAGACTACTAACACTACCTACAAACACCAGAAACTAGTTGCAACTCCTGGACAGAGATCATGTTGATTAATAAGTCGAGAGAGTCAATTAAGGATCCCAATGTGTGGTAGTAGCTGTTCATGGATCACAAACACAGAACTCAGTTCCTGAGGACGGCTGCAATGAGACAACCCACCATGTACTCCTACATGGCCTCTCACCGCTACCTTTACCAAATCGTGTTCACACACTTAGCTCACACACAGTAGGACATGTTCACATGCCTCTGATTCATCCCCGATGAATCAGACCTGACTCAACTCTAAGCAATAGCAGGCATGACAAACAAACATGAATGAGTAGGCACAACAGGGCTCAAACAACTCCTACTCATGCTAGTGGGTTTCATCTATTTACTGTGGAATGACAGGTCATGCAAAGGATAAAGGGGTTCAGCTACCGCAGCAAGTAACAGTTGAATCGTTGTTGTCCTAATGCAGTAATAGAGAGCAGGAGCGAGAGAGTGGGATTTTATCGGAATGAACAAGGGGTTTTTTCTTGCCTGGCACTTCTGAAGATAGCATTGAGTCTTCATCAGTGTCAACGGTCACAACGTCGGAACAACGTCTACCGAGGGGGAACAACACCGGCAAACACAGAAGAAACACGATCAATGCAATGCACAATATGATGCATGCTATGACATGGCAATATGAATGTGTTTTGTGCTAATGCAACTAAAACCAGATTAAATGAAGTTGGTTTGAATCCAAGATTCAAACTCAAACTCCATATGTGGATATTTAAATGCCATTAATATGATTTGTGCTAAACAGCATCTATAAGTTGTTCTAACATGCATGAAAATGATACAGATGGATAGATTGGATTTTTCTGATCATTTTTCATATATAATTTATTTAATTTGGAGTTACGATTGATTTTATATGATTTTTAGAAGTTTGGGGTATTTTCTGAAATAAATAAATCATTTCTTAATTTATTTTAATTCCAGAAAGTAATTATTGCGTCAGCATGACCTCATCCTGACCTCAGCAGGTCAACGGGCGCCGTCCAGGTCAAACTGACCTGTGGGCCCCGCGTGTCAGTGAGATTAGTTTAGTTAGAATTTAATTAAACTAAACTGGGTTAATTAACAGGGCTGGGCCCCACCTGTCAGTGACTCATCGGAGTCAACCAGGGCCCACCCGTGGTCAAAGCCAACGTCAGCTGCGCCGGCGTTTAGCCGCCGGCGAGCCCGACGCGGCGGCGAGAGTGGTTTTGGCCGTTTCGGCAACCAAACGAGCCGCGGAGGGTGGCTATAGGTAGCTGGGAACATGCCGCAACTTCTGGTGGAGTCGGTTGGGGTCGGGGTGGCCGGGGTTGGCGCCGGCGACGACCTAGGCGGCGACCGGAGTTCGGTTGCGCGCGAGATTGCGTTTCAGTTCTAGAAGAGCGGGGCAAGGGGCTAGGAGGACGCTACGCATCGCGAGGAGTAGGTTGGACACTCCAGGGTGACCATATGGTCACCGGAGCATCGTCGGCGGCGAGCTCAGGCGGCGGTGCATTCCGGTCATCAAGTGGGCGACGGCTACGGCAATCAAACGAAGAGGGGAAGAGGGGGAAACGGTGGCGGAGCTCACAGCGGTGCCGTAGGGATGGTTAGCGGGCTCGGGGACGCGCCGGAGTGGCCGAATCGACGGAGAAGGGCGCCGGTGTCAGGACCCCGACTCAATGCCACATCGATCTAGCATGTAACACCTCATATCACTTTGCGGCCTCACGCACGGTATTCCCACGGTGTCGCCTTACCTTTGCCCGGAACCGTTTGCGCCTTTTGGCACACGTATATGACAGTGTCGCTAGCATCCATATGATAAGGAGCCCGGGCTGACATGGCTAGTCGTAAACCCAAAGTGGCACAAACTTACAGGGACAGGCATCCATGACCCAGCATCGAACATGTCGGTCATCAGCGAGTGAATCCAGGCTGTAGCACTGGGCTAGCAGGACTCCGGTGAACCGGGCTGTAGCGGGCTAACAGGACTCCGGTATTCATCGCGTGACATTTCCCCGAAGGGACAGACACAGGAACGAAGAAGGACACATGCCGGCCAGCCTAAGTGTTCCGGAGTAGTAGCAAGCTACCATGGCTCGGTGGAAACACTAGGAGACATTTCCCGGTAAGAGAGGCTACTAAAGATAAACAACTAGATAGTCAGATCCCACACATATCAAGCATTTCAATAACATACACACAATATGCTCGATATGTGCAATACAACATGGCATCACAACATGACTCTACGACTCAAGTATTTATTCAATAGGCTCCGAGGAGCGAGATATTACAAACATGGGTCTCATGACCCAACAATCAGAGCATACAAATCAAAGCACAAGCGGAAGCTATCATGTCTGAGTACAGACATCTATAAATGAAAAAGGCTGAGAAGCCTGACTATCTACCAGATCCTGCCGAGGGCACAAGATCGTAGCTGAGGTATCAAGCTAAACGTCGAAGTCCACGTGGAACTACTAGCGAGACCGAAGTCTCTCTGCAAAACATAAAATAGGCAAACGTGAGTACAAATGTACCCAGCAAGACTTACATCAGAACTATCTACATATGCATCATTATCAACAAAGGGGATGGTGGGGTTTAACTGCAGCAAGCCAGCTTTGACTCGGTGGCTATCCTGAACTAAGACTGCGAGTAACTCTTTTGAGGTGGCGCACACGAGTCCACATATTCACCATATCAATACACCACTATGGATCCGCTCCCGTCTCCCTACGAAAACGCCATCCATAACACTCACGCTTATCTTGCGTATTTTAGAGTATCCACTTTCACTTGTCTATGAACTGATATAAGCAACCCAGAAGTCCTTTACCGCGGACACGGCTATTCGAATAGATGATGTTAACCCTGCAGGGGTGTACTTCTTCATACATGTTTCCACCACTTAGCGTCTGCACACGACATGTGCTCGGCAGACTTCAAGCGAAAGCCGACGTGGGTGTAGACCACGACCTACCTAAACACTCAAGGCTCTAGTCCAGGTTTATCGCCTATTCGGGTTCCATCCATGAGGAGATCCGGCCGGAGTTTCGCTCACAGCCCCAAACGATGTGAACAGGGTTCCCGAGACACCAAACGGGCGCCCGGTACACCGTGCCACGTGCCTACCGCATCACAGCCCACCCCTACGATCAGCGCTGCCCACGGCCTCCAGCATACTACAAACACCAGAAACTACTTGCAACTCCTGGACAGAGGACAAGGGTGGATAAGAAGTCGAGCGGGGTCATATTTCAGGGCCCAATGTATGGTAGTAGCTCAATCATGGATCACAAACACAGAACTCAGTTCCTACGGACGGCTTCAATGAGACAACCCACCATGTACTCCTACATGGCCTCTCACCGCTACCTTTACCAAATCGTGTTCACCACTTAGCTCACACACAGTAGGACATGTTCACACACCTCTGATTCATCCCTGATGAATCAGACCTGACTCAACTCTAAGCAGTAGCAGGCATGACAGACAAGCATGAATGAGTAGGCACAACAGGGCTCAAACAACTCCTAC
The DNA here is from genome assembly GCF_018294505.1 of Triticum aestivum. NCBI lineage: Eukaryota > Viridiplantae > Streptophyta > Magnoliopsida > Poales > Poaceae > Triticum > Triticum aestivum. Next base: position 399,432,277 of record NC_057795.1, on the reverse strand, counting down.
TCATGCTAGTGGGTTTCATCTATTTACTGTGGCAATGACAGGTCATGCAGAGGATAAAGGGGTTCAACTACCGCAGCAAGTAACAGATGAATCGGTGTTGTCCTAATGCATTAAAAGAGAGCAGGAGCGAGAGAGTAGGATTGTATCGGAATGAACAAGGGGGTTTTGCTTGCCTGGCACTTCTGAAGATAGCATTGAGTCTTCATCAGTGTCAACGATCGCATCATCGGTATCACGTCTATCGAGAGGGGACAAATACCGGCAACACAGAAGGGAACACAATCAATGCAATGCACAATATGATGCATGATCATGACATGGCAAAATGAATGTGTTTTGGGCTAATGCAACTAGCAACAGATTAAATGAAGTTGGTTTGAATACAAGATTCAAATTCAAACTCCATATGTGATTATTCAAATGCCATTTAATTGATTTGTGCTAAACAGCAGCTATAAGTTGTTCTAACATGCATGAAAATGGTACAGATGGATTCCTTGAATTTTTCTGATAATTTTTCATATATAAATTATTTAATTTGGAGTTACGGTTAATTTTCTATGATTTATTGAAGTTTTAGCTATTTTCTGGAATTATTAAATCATTTAAGATTATTTAAATTCCAGAAAGGAATTATTGCGTCATCATGACGTCGGCATGACGTCAGCAAGTCAAAGGCGTCGACCAGGTCAAACCTGACCAGTGGGGTCCACTGGTCAGTGACCCAGTCAGCTAACCAAGTTAGTTAGCCCTAACTAACTTAGTTAGCCGGGCGGGGCCCGCATGTCAGTGGCTCACCTAATTAACTAGGTTAATTAACACGAACTAACCTAGCACTAACTAAGCAGGCGCCTGGGCCCACACGTCAGGGGGTCAAACCCTGGGTCAAACCCGCCGGAGTTGTCCCGCGGCTTGTCGCCGGCGACGCCAGCAACGGCGGAGGGCGTCGGAAACGCTGCTCCGGCCACGGTTTGATGCGCGGGTGGGTGCTACGAGTAGCTGGCGATGTGGCGCATCCAACGGTGGCGGTGTTTGGTGCTGGGGTGGCCGGAGTTAACGGCGGCGAGCTCTTTTGCGGCCGCCGGAGTTCGGCTATCGATGGGAACTATGCCACAGAGCACGGGAGGAGCAGCAGTTGGGTGATTTGAGCTCCTTCGGATGCGCTGAGCGCGTTGGTGGGCTCATAAGCAAGCGGTGACGGCTGTGGCCGCGATGGCGCCATGGCCGGCAGCGAGGGATTCTCGGGCAAGGTGGTGGGGCTAGCTAGAGAGGGAGGTGGGGCACGGGAAGAGGGGGAATCGGGTCGAGGGCTCACCGCGGAGCTGCAGGGAGGGTTAGTGGGCTCGGGGGCGCGCCGGAGTGGCCGAATCGACGGAGAAGATCCTCGGCGGCCGGCGAGGGGGAAAACATCGGGGGCGGCGTTCCGGGGCTCTTCTGGTCGCGTGAGACGACGAGGAGGACGAGGGAGGACCGGCGGAGCTCTGGGAGGCGTCGGGGAGACGAGACGGTGGCTGTGGCCGCGCGAGCGCTGGTCGGCGGCGACGGCCTCCATTCGGTCGCGGGAGGGGAAACAGAGGAGCGAGGGGGAGGGAGGTCCAGAGAGCGAGGGAGAAGTGAGAGGGGGTCGGGGCGTCTCCGTGGCGTCGCGAGGAGGTCGGGGAGGCTGCCACGGCGAAGCAGGAGGTGGAGGCCTCCGCGTGCGCGCGTGCGTGCGGTGTCTGTCCTCCTGGCAGGGAGGAAGACGACAGGGGGGGGGGGGTGGAGATGGGCTGGGCTGGCCAGGTGGGGGAGCTGGGCCGGCTGGTGGGCTGCACGGGTGAGGCCAGGTAGGCCAGGTAAGTTTCTGTTCTTTTTATTTAATTCTGTTCTATTTTTCTTTTTATTTAATTCTTTTGCCATTGTTTTGAATTTAAAAATAATTCAAACAATGCCAAAGCTCCTCTGAATATTTTTATTTTGCTAGATGGACTTTTCCAAAAGCTCATAAAATATTTCAGGGATATTTGAAATTATATTCTAATTATATGAATATAATTCAAATTCAAATAGCTAATGAATTAAATCCAAAGTCCCAAAAATAATTCCTTAAAAATGTTCAATATTTTGGTTGGGACCAGAACCCTTACCAAAAATTATCAAACATTTAAGAAGAGCATTTTGGAGCAATGAATGAGATTTCTAGGGTTTTTGCCCCTCTTTTATTTAGGGTTTTGAGGCTTCCAATATTCCTCAATTCAAGTTTCAAAAACATAGACATGATGCACACATGAAGCTAGCCTAGAGCATTACCAGAAGCTAGGGATGTGACAACTCACCCCCACTAAACAAAAATCTCGTCCCGAGATTCAAGCGTAGGGTAGGGTGAAGGGGAAACGCAAACTAGTATAATCTTCATGATCCAGGGTGCACTTCAAATGAACGTTGATTTGAACACCATTTTGTCTTGAAGTCTTGCCTTGAAAAATCCTGTCAACATGACATGGAGGAAAGAAGGAGACTCTAGAAGGGTCGATCTCCTCGAAGATCGAACAACTCACGGAATGAGACATAAGACCATCTCTCAGGTTGAGACACGAGATACACATCAAGAGGGGTGGAAAGAAACGAATGACGAAGGTTCACTAGGTAGACAACAATTCCACACCTAAGAAGGTGGTAAACGATTGTCACGTAGCGAGGAGTTGAGTTGCCATGATACCATAACGATACACCTTAGGGAAGGTGACTCGTAGAGATATCCCCTTAAGTGGCAAAAAGAATTACTTTTGATTCCGAGATCATTGAAACTCTTTATACCAGCCTAAGGCAATTCTTGAGCGATCGTTTGGAGGGGGTCGGTAGAATGGCATACTCGGACTTGGATGATGTGGATTACCTTGTTGAAGACAACGTAGTGGATGAATTTGCTTATCACCAGAAATGGAAGAGACCCATGGTAGAATGGCACATTGGCGGTGCAAGCTGGGAACAAAATGCAAATGCTGGGAATGATTCTAGTAACTGGGGAAGAACCCAACAATAAAGAGTGAATTCACTGTTGGAGTGGTTATAGCATAACCGAGGAAATCTGGGGCAATCCCAGTTAGTGCCGATGATAACACATAGCGCTTGTGCGTGCTCTCAAGAACTTGAGCATTTCCACATTCATCAAGGTTTTACCAATATCCGTGTCAAGGATCCTGGCAACACATCTTGCTACCACGATGAATGATGATGGATGATGCAGATGCAAAGGAAGATAACACTTCTCAGATTTCATCTTAGCGAGGCCAAGGAAATAAAATCTGGATGATCGACCGAGAGACATTTAGCACTCCGCTTCTAATGTTCTTCTTGATGTGCTAGTGTAACCCATTCATAGATATGGTTTGATATCTAGAACATCAAGTAAAAGGTCGGACTTCGGGAGCAATAGAATCCATAAGGAACAGTTACGGAGGTAAATCCTACGAAATCCCTATGGGGGGGGGTGTGGCCAACTTCCTCAAACAAGATACTATAATAATAGGTCTACCGGATGGGTGTGTTGGCCACGACATCCACCTTACCGGTTATCGAGAGACCAATATTATAGTTCTTAGGGAAATGTTCCAACCATCACATCTGCCTGAGATTCAGATCTGGTTGGTGTCAGGATATTCCAGACCCATCGAGTCTAGAAAGAAAAATGAGAGTTTGCAACACAAATCGACGAGATGATGTTGCGGGATTCTCGGGAGGTGAACTACGATAGCAAGCTCCAAAACATGAGCTGGTTCTGCTACAAACATGTGAACACGTTGTCCCAGACAAACATGACCACGTGGTAGTCTTATAATAAAACACTACCGAGTTCAGGTGGGGAACCATCATTAATGACATCGAGGTCTCCACGCGTGGAAGTCCAAAGAGTTCACCTTGGACAGACTCCTTTATCTTTGAACAACTCAATCAGTGGCTTGGTGTGCTCGGAACACATATGGAATGAAGGTTGCAAGTCTCCAGACCACAGAATACTTCGCACGTATGCATGACTGACTTGGGATGATTCCAGAGGAAGCAAAACTAACTTTCTCAAATCCACGGCGGCAACTTTCACCAAATGCACGTGTATAAGAGGAAGTCACTCCTTTCATCAAACAAATACTTCATGAGTTAGCATGAAGAAATGCTTTCAAAAGTTTCCAACACTAGCTTAATGTTCAACAAAACCATGGAGGAGATAAGGATGTTGTCAATGGGCTCAACAACAATTCATCTGGGTTTCCTTTTAAAAGGAATTCCATAGTTAAGTGAACAAGTGATAGCATTGGTCAGACCCAAAAGTTATAATGGTGTATGCTCGAGGGATCAACCACGAGTAAGACAACATTATGAATATCGTTGGTTCTGGTCTGATTGGATGATAGCCCACACTCAAATCAAAGGATTGATAAGACAATAGGTCCAGCAACTGATCACAGGGACCAATCGATGAAGATATCATCTTTCTTCAACACACACTACACAAGATTATCCCTTTGGAACGAACTAAGTCAGGCAAGCTTTTATCCTCCAACTCTCCAAGTTGTTGTCTAGCTTAACCAACTAGCTCCGGGATATCCAACACAGATTTTTGGAGAAAGGGTGGTTCACAAGAAACCAACTTGATCACGAGCTCAACATAACAGTCAGGGAACAACCTGGTAATACTTCCGAGAAGATATTCGGAAAATCACGAACCACCGGTATGTTACTAAGCTCGAGAACAATCTTGCCTTTCAGGGCAAGACGATATGATCAAATGAGTGAGGACTTGACAAGATCCTAACTCATCAATCGAAGGGTGCACCAAAATAAGGACTAGGTAGCACGATCAATCTTAGAATGGTGATTCAATAACCAACATACTAAGAATAAAATTATTATCCTTTAACTACCAAGCAACGAGGTTGCTAGGAGTATTGATTTCACACATCACAATTCATTTGTCGGTATTCTGGTTGCATCAACACGGAACCGAGGAATGAAAAAGGATGGCGAGAAGTATCACTATGTCAAGAATTCACAAAAGGTGGTGCAATTCTCATGAAATTCCTGTCATAAAGAAGGTAATACTTCAGGGTAGAACAGAATCAAAAGCTGGATTGGCGTTTGATCTGCGGAATACAACTACTTTGACCCAATCCTAGATATGGATGAGGTACTGGAGTTTGTTTCTCCTAGTCATTCCGCGATAGAATGGCTTGACGGACCACAAGAGTAATAGGCATCGATAAACGAACGCACGCATACTCTTGACTATCAATTGATAGACGAGGGTCAGAATGCAACTAAAGAGAACAACTCAAAGGAACATATAATTTTCTGAGTTGTGGATGCATAGATTAGTATGTCGAACCAAGTTCAACATATTTCTTCCGGATAACCCATGCAGAAAGGTAGAACTGGCAGAGTCACAATATAGCATGGAGAACTCATAGAGGGCCTGTTGTGATCTTTTGATCCAACAAACTTCTGCCATAATGGTTCATGGTATTTGGAAGAGCGATATACCACGGACCTCGAGGACTATCGCAAAGGTTACTAATATACTAAAGGCACTAGAAATTACTATCAACATGGAGTAAGTAGAGTGAATCTCGGGTTCAAGAACCCAGGAATAGAATGCCTACTAACTAAATGGCATCACAGGATGCTTTCGATAATAAAGGCCAGAATCTTCACACTGGGAACACAAAACGTTGCTAGATTACTAGGTGACTCCCTAAAACACCTAGGTTCATAATAATTATTCCAACATATATGTCGAGGCAATAAGGTACCTCAACTCACTAATTTGTGTGATTAATCTGACTAAAGGCACATCGGAAACAAAAGGAAGGGATTTGCAAATGCATCAGACTATTTAGAAACCTGGAATGACTCGGACAGCATAACGGCTGTAAATGCTCAGAAAAGATTTGAGACATTCACAAAAATGGTGGCATAACCACTCAGAAGCACAATATCAAGGTTTCGAGATCAACAATTAACATACGAAAGTAGTAGGAACTGAACTCAAGCTTAAATCCAACAATCTTATAAGTCTACGGATTAGTAACACGTGATCCTGATGGAAAGAAGAGATAGCCTAGTTCTTAATCCCCGTAGAAGAGAAGATGATGACTCAGATCAGAAGGCCATGAGGTATAAGGAGTAAAAAGAGCCTTACGTTCCATCCCACAATCAATTCCCTTATATAACTAAAGAATTTCTAGACTCAACTTCGACCAGTTTGGCTTGGTAATCCTACAGGCAGTCAAGCTCTGATACCAACACTGTCAGGACCCCGACTCAATGCCACATCGATCTAGCATGTAACACCTCATATCACTTTGCGGCCTCACGCACGGTATTCCCAAAGGTGTCGCCTTACCTTTGCCCGGAACCGTTTGCGCCTTTTGGCACACGTATATGACAGTGTCGCTAGCATCCATATGATAAGGAGCCCGGGCTGACATGGCTAGTCGTAAACCCAAAGTGGCACAGACTTACAGGGACAGGCATCCATGACCCAGCATCGAACGTGTCGGTCATCAGCGAGTGAATCCAGGCTGTAGCACTGGGCTAGCAGGACTCCGGTGAACCGGGCTGTAGCGGGCTAACAGGACTCCGGTATTCATCGCGTGACATTTCCCCGAAGGGACAGACACAGGAACGAAGAAGGACACATGCCGGCCAGCCTAAGTGTTCCGGAGCAGTAGCAAGCTACCATGGCTCGGTGGAAACACTAGGAGACATTTCCCGGTAAGAGAGGCTACTAAAGATAAACAACTAGATGGTCAGATCCCACACATACCAAGCATTTCAATAACATACACACAATATGCTCGATATGTGCAATACAACATGGCATCACAACATGACTCTACGACTCAAGTATTTATTCAATAGGCTCCGAGGAGCGAGATATTACAAACATGGGTCTCATGACCCAACAATCAGAGCATACAAATCAAAGCACAAGCGGAAGCTATCATGTCTGAGTACAGACATCTATAAATGAAAAAGGCTGAGAAGCCTGACTATCTACCAGATCCTGCCGAGGGCACAAGATCGTAGCTGAGGTATCAAGCTAAACGTCGAAGTCCACGTGGAACTACTAGCGAGACCGAAGTCTCTCTGCAAAAACATAAAATAGGCAAACGTGAGTACAAATGTACCCAGCAAGACTTACATCAGAACTATCTACATATGCATCATTATCAACAAAGGGGATGGTGGGGTTTAACTGCAGCAAGCCAGCTTTGACTCGGTGGCTATCCTGAACTACGACTGCAAGTAACTCTTTTGAGGTGGCGCACACGAGTCCACATATTCACCATATCAATACACCACTATGGATCCGCTCCCGTCTCCCTACGAGAACGCCATCCATAGCACTCACGCTTATCTTGCGTATTTTAGAGTATCCACTTTCACTTGTCTATGAACTGATATAAGCAACCCAGAAGTCCTTTTCCGCGGACACGGCTATTCGAATAGATGATGTTAACCCTGCAGGGGTGTACTTCTTCATACATGTTTCCACCACTTAGCGTCTGCACACGACATGTGCTCGGCAGACTTCAAGCGAAAGCCGACGTGGGTGTAGACCACGACCTACCTAAACACTCAAGTCTCTAGTCCAGGTTTATCGCCTATTCGGGTTCCATCCATGAGGAGATCCGGCCGGAGTTTCGCTCACAGCCCCAAACGATGTGAACAGGGTTCCCGAGACACCAAACGGGCGCCCGGTACACCGTGCCACGTGCCTACCGCATCACAGCCCACCCCTACGGTCAGCGCTGCCCACGGCCTCCAGCATACTACAAACACCAGAAACTACTTGCAACTCCTGGACAGAGGACAAGGGTGATAAGAAGTCGAGCGGGGTCCATTGTTTCAGGGCCCAATGCATGGTAGTAGCTGAATCATGGATCACAAACACAGAACTCAGTTCCTGAGGACGGCTGCAATGAGACAACCCACCATGTACTCCTACATGGCCTCTCACCGCTACCTTTACCAAATCGTGTTCACACACTTAGCTCACACACAGTAGGACATGTTCACACACCTCTGATTCATCCCGATGAATCAGACCTGACTCAACTCTAAGCAGTAGCAGGCATGACAAACAAGCATGAATGAGTAGGCACAACAGGGCTCAAACAACTCCTACTCATGCTAGTGGGTTTCATCTATTTACTGTGGCAATGACAGGTCATGCAGAGGATAAAGGGGTTCAGCTACCGCAGCAAGTAACAGATGAATCGGTGTTGTCCTAATGCATTAAAAGAGAGCAGGAGCGAGAGAGTAGGATTGTATCGGAATGAACAAGGGGGTTTTGCTTGCCTGGCACTTCTGAAGATAGCATTGAGTCTTCATCAGTGTCAACGATCGCATCATCGGTATCACGTCTATCGAGAGGGGACAAATACCGGCAACATAGAAGGGAACACAATCAATGCAATGCACAATATGATGCATGATCATGACATGGCAAAATGAATGTGTTTTGGGCTAATGCAACTAGCAACAGATTAAATGAAGTTGGTTTGAATACAAGATTCAAATTCAAACTCCATATGTGATTATTCAAATGCCATTTAATTGATTTGTGCTAAACAGCAGTTATAAGTTGTTCTAACATGCATGAAAATGGTACATATGGATTCCTTGAATTTTTCTGATAATTTTTCATATATAAATTATTTAATTTGGAGTTACGGTTAATTTTCTATGATTTATTGAAGTTTTAGCTATTTTCTGAAATTATTAAATCATTTAAGATTATTTAAATTCCAGAAAGGAATTATTGCGTCATCATGACGTCGGCATGACGTCAGCAAGTCAAAGGCGTCGACCAGGTCAAACCTGACCAGTGGGGTCCACTGGTCAGTGACCCAGTCAACTAACCAAGTTAGTTAGCCCTAACTAACTTAGTTAGCCGGGCGGGGCCCGCATGTCAGTGGCTCACCTAATTAACTAGGTTAATTAACACGAACTAACCTAGCACTAACTAAGCAGGCGCCTGGGCCCACACGTCAGGGGGTCAAACCCCGGGTCAAACCCGCCGGAGTTGACCCACGGCTTGTCGCCGGCGACGCCAGCAACGGCGGAGGGCGCCGGAAACGCTGCTCCGGCCATGGTTTGATGCGCGGGTGGGTGCTACGAGTAGCTAGCGATGTGGCGCATCCAACGGTGGCGGTGTTTGGTGCTGGGGTGGCCGGAGTTAACGGCGGCGAGCTCTTTTGCGGCCGCCGGAGTTCGGCTATCGACGGGAACTATGCCACAGAGCACGGGAGGAGCAGCAGTTGGGTGATTTGAGCTCCTTCGGATGCGCTGAGCGCGTTGGCGGGCTCATAAGCAAGCGGTGACGGCTGTGGCCGCGACGGCGCCATGGCCGGCGGCGAGGGATTCTCGGGCAAGGTGGTGGGGCTATCTAGAGAGGGAGGTGGGGCACGGGGAGAGGGGGAATCGGGTCGAGGGCTCACCGCGGAGCTGCAGGGAGGGTTAGTGGGCTCGGGGGCGCGCCGGAGTGGCCGAATCGACGGAGAAGATCCTCGGCGGCCGGCGAGGGGGAAAACATCGGGGGCGGCGTTCCGGGGCTCTTCTGGTCGCGTGAGACGACGAGGAGGACGAGGGAGGACCGGCGGAGCTCTGGGAGGCGTCGGGGGGACGAGACGGTGGCTGTGGCCGCGCGAGCGCTGGTCGGCGGCGACGGCCTCCATTCGGTCGCGGGAGGGGAAACAGAGGAGCAAGGGGGAGGGAGGTCCAGAGAGCGAGGGAGAAGTGAGAGGGGGTCGGGGCGTCTCCGTGGCGTCGCGAGGAGGTCGGGGAGGCTGCCACGGCGAAGCAGGAGGTGGAGGCCTCCGCGTGCGCGCGTGCGTGCGGTGTCTGTCCTCCTGGCAGGGAGGAAGACGACAGGGGGGGGGTGGAGATGGGCTGGGCTGGCCAGGTGGGGGAGCTGGGCCGGCTGGTGAGCTGCACGGGTGAGGCCAGGTAGGCCAGGTAAGTTTCTGTTCTTTTTATTTAATTCTGTTCTGTTTTTCTTTTTATTTAATTCTTTTGCCATTGTTTTGAATTTAAAAATAATTCAAACAGTGCCAAAGCTCCTCTGAATATTTTTATTTTGCTAGATGGACTTTTCCAAAAGCTCATAAAATATTTCAGGGATATTTGAAATTATATTCTAATTATATGAATATAATTCAAATTCAAATAGCTAATGAATTAAATCCAAAGTCCCAAAAATAATTCCTTAAAAATGTTCAATATTTTGGTTGGGACCAGAACCCTTACCAAAAATTATCAAACATTTAAGAAGAGCATTTTGGAGCAATGAATGAGATTTCTAGGGTTTTTGCCCCTCTTTTATTTAGGGTTTTGAGGCTTCCAATATTCCTCAATTCAAGTTTCAAAAACATAGACATGATGCACACATGAAGCTAGCCTAGAGCATTACCAGAAGCTAGGGATGTGACAAGGGACCAGTATTATAGTTCTTGGGAAATGTTCCAACCATCATATCTGCCTGAGATTCAGATCTGGTTGGTGTCAGGATATCCAGACTCATCGAGTCTAGGAAGAAAAATGAAAGTTTGCAACACAATCGACGAGATGACGTTGCGAGATTCTCGGGAAATGGACTACGATAGCAAGCTCCAAACATGAGCTGGTTCTGCTACACACATGTGAACATGCTGTCCCAGACAAACATGATCACATGGCAGTCTTACAATAAAACACTACCGAGTTCTGGTAGGGAACCATCATCGGGGATATCATAGTCTTGTGCATTACCATGGATTAACACTTAACTCCTTTCCCTGAACAAATCAGTCAGTGGCTTGGGGTGCTACGGAACACACATGGAGTGGAGGTAATTAATCTACCAAACCATAGTATACTTTGCACATGCATGACTGACTTGGGACGATTCCAGAGGAAACAAAACAAACCTTTCTCAAACCCACGGCGGCCACTTGCACCAAATGCACATGAATTAGAGGAAGTCACGTCTTCCATCCAAGCATAGGCTTCACGAACGGAACACGAAGGCATTGCTTACAAAGTTTCCAACACTAGGTTGATGTTCAACATGAATCATGGGGGAGAGAAAATGCTGCTGATGGGCTCAACAGTAACTCATCGGAATTTCCATATCACTGGACTTCCGCCATCATGTGAACACGGTGGTAGTATTGGTCAGACCCGAAAGATATAATGGTGTATGCTCGAGGAACAACCACGAGTAAGACAACATTACGAATATCGTTGGTTCTGACTTGATTTGACGATAACCCATACTCAAATCAAAGTTTTTATAAGGCAATAGGTCCAATAACTGATCACAGGGACCAATCGCTGAAGATATCATCTTTCTTCAACTCACACAAACACCAGATATCCCTTTTGGAAAATGAACTAAGTTAGGCAAGCTTTTATCTTCCAACTCTCCAAGTTGCTGTTCAGCTTAACCAACTAGCTCAGGGGTATCCAACACGGATTCTTGGAGAAAGGGTGGTTTACAGGAATAAATCAACTTGATCACGAACTCAACATAGCGGTCAGGTGACGACCTGGTGATACTTCCGAGAAGATAATCGGAAAATGACGAACCACCGGTATGTTACTAAACTCGAGAACAATCTCGCTTTTGAGGGCAAGACGATATGATCAAATGAGCGAGGACTTGACAAGATCCTAACTCATCAATCAAAGAGTGCACCAGGAAATAAGGACTAGGTAGCACCATCTATCTTAGAAGGGTGATTCAATAACCAACATGCTAAGAATGAGAATAGTGTCCATTTACTACCAAGCAACTAGTTGCTAGGGGTATTGATTTCACACACCACGATTCACTTGTCGGCATTCCGGTTACAATAACACAGGAACCGAGGAATGAACAATGATGGCAAGAAGTATCACTGTACCAAGAGTTCATAGGATGGTGTGCAATTCCTACAATAATCCCGATATAAAAGACGGTAATACTCCAAGGTAGAACAGAACAAAAGCTGGATTGGCATTTTGATCTGCGGAGTACAATTGTTTTGACCCAATCCTAGATATGGATGAGGTACTGGAGTTTGTTTCTCCTAGTCATTCCAGAATAGGATGGCTTGACGGACCACAAAAGTAATAGGTATCGATGAACGATTGCACACATACTCTCAATTGATAAACAAGGGTCAGAAGACAACTAAAGAGGGACAACTCAAAGGAACATATGATTTTCTGAGTTGTGGATGCGTGGTTTAGCATGGCGAACGAAGTTCGACATATTTCTTCCGGATAACCCACGCAGAAAGGTAGAACTGGCAGAGCCACAATATATAATGGAGAACTCATCAAGAGCACTTTGGTTGTGATCGTTCAGTTCAACGAGGAACTTCTGCCATAAGTAGTTCATGGTATTTGGAAGAAGAAGATACCATAGAATTCAAGGACTATCACAAAGGTTACTAATAACCTAAGGGAGCTAGCAATTACTATCAACATGAAGTAAGTAGGGTGAATCTCGGGTTCAAAACCCCGGAATAGAATACCTACTACTAAGTAGCATCACGGAATGCTTTCTAGGATAAAGGCCAGAATCATCACGCTGGGAACACAAAACATGGCTAGACTACTAGATGATCCCCTGAGACACCTAGGGTCATAATAATAACTCCAACATAAAGGTCGAGGCAGTAGAGTACCTCAACTCAACAATTTGTGTGACTAACCTGGCCTAGAAAGACATTGAAACCAGAGGAAAAGGATTTTGCAAATGCATCAGACTATTTGGAGACCTGGGATGACTCGGACAGCATAACGGCTGTAATTGCTCAAAAAGATTTGAGACATTCACAAAATGGTGGCATAACCACCCAGAAGCACAATATCAAGGTTTCGAGATCACCAGAGACATACCGAAGTAGTAGGAACTGGACTGAGGCTTAAATCCAACAATCTTATAAGTCTACAGATTAGTAACACATGATCCTGATAGAAAGAGGAAAAGCCTAGTTCCTTAACCCCGTAGGAAAGATAAGATGACTCAGATCAGAAGGCCATGAGGTATAAGGAGTAAAAAGAGCCTTACGTTCCATCCCACAATCAATTCCCTTATATAACTAAAGAATTTCTAAACTCAACTTCGACCAGTTTGGCTTGGTAATCCTACAGGCAGTCAAGCTCTGATACCAACGCTGTCAGGACCCCGATCCTAAGTCACACCGATCTAGCATGTAACACATCATATCACTTTGCGGCTCACGCATGGTATTCCCACGGGTGCCACCTTACCTGGCCCGGGACCGTTTGCGCCTTTTGGCTCACGTATATGATAGTGTCGCTAGCATCCATATGACAAAGAACCCGGGCTGACATGGCTAGTCGTAAACCCAAAGTGGCACAAACTTACAGGGACAGGCATCCGTGACCCAGCATCGAACGTGTCGGTCATCAGCGAGTGAATCCAGGCTGTAGCACTGGGCTAGTAGGACTCCGGTGAACCGAGCTGTAGTGGGCTAACAGGACTCCGGTATTCATCGCGTGACATTTCCCCGAAGGGACAGACACAGGAACGAAGAAGGACACATGCCGGCCAGCCTAAGCGTTCCGGAGCAGTAGCAAGCTACCATGGCTCGGTGGAAACACTAGGAGACATTTCCCGGTAAGAGAGGCTACTAAAGATAAACAACTAGATAGTCAGATCCCACACATACCAAGCATTTCAATAACATAGACACAATATGCTCGATATGTGCAATACAACATGGCATCACAAAATGACTCTACGACTCAAGTAGTTTATTCAATAGGCTCCGAGGAGCGAGATATTACAAACATGGGTCTCATGACCCAACAATCAGAGCATACAAGTCGAAGCACAAGCGGAAGCTTAACATGTCTGAGTACAGACATCTAGAAATGAAAAAGGCTGAGAAGCCTGACTATCTACTAGATCCTGCCGAGGGCACAAGATCGTAGCTGAGGTAACAAGCTAAACATCGAAGACCATACGGAACTACTAGCGAGACTGAGGTCTCTCTGCAAAAACATAAAATAGGAAAACGTGAGTACAAATGTACCCAGCAAGACTTACATCAGAACTAACTACATATGCATCATTATCAACAAGGGGATGGTGCAGTTTGACTGCAGCAAGCCAGCTTTGACTCGGTGGCTATCCTAAACTACGACTGCAAATAACTCTTTGAGGTGGCGCACACGAGTCCACATATTCACCATATCAATACACCACTATGGATTCGCTCCCGTCTCCCTACGAGAACGCCATCCATAGCACTCACGCTTATCTTGCGTATTTTAGAGTATCCACTTTCACTTGTCTATGAACTGTACAAGGGGTCCAAGTTTCCATATCCGAGGAATCCGGCTATTCGAATAGATAATGATAACCCTGCAGGGGTGTACTTCTTCACACACGCTCTCGCCACTTACCGCCCTGTACACGTCATGTACCTCGGCAACCTTCAAGCGGAAGCCGGGCGAGGGAGTCGGCCACGACCTGACTAACCAAACAAGTCTCTAGTCCGGGTTTATCGCCTATTCGGGTTCCATCCGCGAGGAGATCCGGCCGGGGTGTCGCTCACGGCCCCAAACGATGTGAGCAGGGTTCCCAAGCCCACCATCCGGGTGCCACTTGGTACACCGGGCCACTGTGCCTAGTCTGTCCCAAGCCCACCTGTACCGGGTGCCACTTGGTAGACTACTAACACTACCTACAAACACCAGAAACTAGTTGCAACTCCTGGACAGAGATCATGTTGATTAATAAGTCGAGAGAGTCAATTAAGGATCCCAATGTGTGGTAGTAGCTGTTCATGGATCACAAACACAGAACTCAGTTCCTGAGGACGGCTGCAATGAGACAACCCACCATGTACTCCTACATGGCCTCTCACCGCTACCTTTACCAAATCGTGTTCACACACTTAGCTCACACACAGTAGGACATGTTCACACGCCTCTGATTCATCCCCGATGAATCAGACCTGACTCAACTCTAAGCAATAGCAGGCATGACAAACAAACATGAATGAGTAGGCACAACAGGGCTCAAACAACTCCTACTCATGCTAGTGGGTTTCATCTATTTACTGTGGAATGACAGGTCATGCAAAGGATAAAGGGGTTCAGCTACCGCAGCAAGTAACAGTTGAATCGTTGTTGTCCTAATGCAGTAATAGAGAGCAGGAGCGAGAGAGTGGGATTTTATCGGAATGAACAAGGGGGTTTTGCTTGCCTGGCACTTCTGAAGATAGCATTGAGTCTTCATCAGTGTCAACGGTCACAACGTCGGAACAACGTCTACCGAGGGGGAACAACACCGGCAAACACAGAAGAAACACGATCAATGCAATGCACAATATGATGCATGCTATGACATGGCAATATGAATGTGTTTTGTGCTAATGCAACTAAAACCAGATTAAATGAAGTTGGTTTGAATCCAAGATTCAAACTCAAACTCCATATGTGGATATTTAAATGCCATTAGTATGATTTGTGCTAAACAGCATCTATAAGTTGTTCTAACATGCATGAAAATGATACAGATGGATAGATTGGATTTTTCTGATCATTTTTCATATATAATTTATTTAATTTGGAGTTACGATTGATTTTATATGATTTTTAGAAGTTTGGGGTATTTTCTGAAATAAATAAATCATTTCTTAATTTATTTTAATTCCAGAAAGGAATTATTGCGTCAGCATGACCTCATCCTGACCTCAGCAGGTCAACGGGCGCCGTCTAGGTCAAACTGACCTGTGGGCCCCGCGTGTCAGTGAGATTAGTTTAGTTAGAATTTAATTAAACTAAACTGGGTTAATTAACAGGGCTGGGCCCCACCTGTCAGTGACTCATCGGAGTCAACCAGGGCCCACCCATGGTCAAAGCCAACGTCAGCTGCGCCGGCGTTTAGCCGCCGGCGAGCCCGACGCGGCGGCGAGAGTGGTTTTGGCCGTTTCGGCAACCAAACGAGCCGCGGAGGGTGGCTATGGGTAGCTGGGAACATGCCGCAACTTCTGGTGGAGTCGGTTGGGGTCGGGGCGGCCGGGGTTGGCGCCGGCGACGACCTAGGCAGCGACCGGAGTTCGGTTGCGCGCGAGATTGCGTTTCAGTTCGTAGAAGAGCGGGGCAAGGGGCTAGGAGGACGCTACGCATCGCGAGGAGTAGGTTGGACACTCCAGGGTGACCATATGGTCACCGGAGCATCGTCGGCGGCGAGCTCAGGCGGCGGTGCATTCCGGTCATCAAGGGGGCGACGGCTACGGCAATCAAACAAAGAGGGGAAGAGGGGGAAACGGTGGCGGAGCTCACAGCGGTGCCGTAGGGATGGTTAGCGGGCTCGGGGACGCGCCGGAGTGGCCGAATCGACGGAGAAGGGCGCCGGGGCCGAAGCTTGAAGATGATGATGATGGCGGCTGCTCGGGGCCCTTCTGGTCGCGTGAGACGTCGAGGAGGACGAGGGCGTCTTGGTGGAGCTTCTTGGCGCGTCGGCGGGGCATGGGGTGGCCGGTGGCCGCGGCTATGGCGAACGGCGGCGACGAGCTCCGCTCGGGCTGCGCGAGAGAGAGAGCAGAGGAGGGGGAAGGAGTCGAGAGAGAGCAGAGAGCAAGGGGAGAGACAGAGGGGGCTACGGGGCATATCCAGACGCGTCGAGGGCGCCTCGGTGGCAAGCAGGAGGTGGCCAGGGCGGCGTCGGCGCTCGCCACCGAGCTGCTTCGGTGCGAGGGGAGGAAGACGACAGGGGGGTTAGCGGTGGCAGGCTGGGCCGCACAGGAGCTGGGCCGGCTGGGCTGAGAGGTGAGCGCCAGGTAAGGTTTCTCTCCTCTCTGCTTTTCCTATTTCTGTTTTCTATTTTCTGTAGTTTGTTTTGATTTAGTTTTAGACACTAAATCATTTAATAAATTCTGTAGGTTTTTTATGTGGCTTGCTAAAATATATATAAAGCCACTCACAAACTTCCAGAATTATTGGAGTCATATTTAATATATATTAAATATAAATCCAAAGCAAATAGTTATTGGATTAATTCAAATGGCCAAAATAAATTTTTCTGTGACTCCAAAAATATTGGTTTGAATTTTACCTCTTACCAACATTTCTATGGGATAACAGGAACATTTTCTTGGACTCATTGAGAAGATTTAAATGTTGATCATTTTTAGAAGGTTTCTGAGGCTTTGAAAATTCCTCAATTCAAATTTCATTTAAATTTAAACATGATGCACACCTGGAAGCAAGCATAGGTCAGGCCAGAACTAGGGATGTGACACATTGGGAGGGGTCGACAAGGCGCAGAGAGAAGAAGTGGCGCAGCAAGGCAACCGAAGGGAGGATGCCCGTCATGGCCTCGCAGACGAAAGCGAAGACCGCAAGAAGAGTAATGGAGTCAGGACCCAGATGCATCATATGGATCTGATACTGGGAAAGCACGGCGTTGAAGAAATCAGAAAAGGGGGGAACCAATCCCGCCCACAGGGCGTCGGCGAAGTATCGGACCTCAGTGGCAATCCTGTCAATGGAGAAGCGGGACGCGGGCCAGGCCGTGGTCCTCCCGCATTCGTTGAAGATGGTGGCCAGGGCCGAGCTGACCTTGCCCATGCCCTCTTTGTTGATTATGATTGGCCGATCGACGGCGGGGGCCGCCGCCGACGATGAGCGAGGCGGCGGCATGGGCTTCTTCCCCCTTCCCTTCCTTGGCGGAGCCATGACGGCAGAAAAAGAGAGGGGGAAGGTTCAAGATTGGATTGGATGCGGAAACTGGAGCTCGAGAGGAGAAAGAACAGAGAGCGCTCAAGCAACGGAAGGGGGAGTGGCTGTGTGCGGCTACGAGTCCGCCTAGCATTGCATAAAATAAGGAAGTGTGGGGGAACGGTGCCGCCCACGTCCAATCAACCGCCACACCGTGCCCAAGACCGCAGGCTGTTAGGGCCCGCGACGCTTCACACTTGCCCTTTCACCTCTCTACTCGGCCAAGTCCGGGCACGCCGTGGGCCCGGGGGCTACTGTCGGCATTCTGGGAACGGGGGTCCCCAGACTTGCCTACCTGCGGCCTGCGGCGTGGCTCAAAGGGGGCCCAGCACAGCCCATCTTCATCAACACAAGCTCAAGACCCTCGCGTGGGGCCAAGCCTCGCGGGGTGGACGACAAGGAGCTTCCTCAGGCATGGCCTCATAAGGCTGGCTCACGAGGAGGCGGAGAGTTCAAGGCAGGGTACCTCGCGAGGTGCCCATGACGCAAGCCATGATGACCAAGGGCGCCAGTCAGGCGCCAGCCCGTGCTGTGTCCTCCTTTCCTCTTTGGTGCAAAGGGAGCAAGCGCAGGCGAGAGCATCAAGCAAAGGCATCCATTTCGGTGCAACAAGACCAAGACCGGTCCAACGGCAGGATGGAGGTCACCGTGGAGCCCAAGCCGGCGTCACCACTAGCGCCTTTGACAGGCGAGGACCAACTTTAGTCAGGATAAGTGTACCCGCTGTTCCCCTTCAAAATGGCCGATTGTTGGCGCCCTTCCCGCTCAATATTTGGGAAGAGGCCCAGGGCCTTTGCCTATAAATAGGACTAGCCACCCCCAGGGTAGGGGAGGAGGATCATCATATGGTATCCGGCATACATCTAGGATAGAAAGAGAGAAAGATAGGGCGACTGAACTCCTCCGAGCAGTTCATCGCACCAGCCAAGAACAGACCCTCGCGAGGCTGTTCTTCCTTGTATTGTTCATCATCAGCCCAAGAGGCAATCCACCACACCACACACTGGAGTAGGGTATTACACCACAATGGTGGCCTGAACCTGTATAAACCCTGTGTCTCTTGTGTTGGTCTTTTCGTAGTTTAGATCCCAGCGATTCGGTGAGGAGCAGGTAGGCAAAGGGCGTAATCTCCGTGCGCACCCCTGTGTTCGAACCTCAAGGGTCTGCCGGAACCCGAAATCCGACAAGCCGGAGTTTAATACCCTTCAGAATTTCTTGGTTGGCTCTCTCTGCTTGACAGTTGGACTGAGGATGCGCCACAGATGCTAAGCCAAGCCAGATGTGCTCTCTCTGATAGAAATCTTCCATCTCACCTTTAGAAAGGTTTGTGCCATTATCCGTGATGATGCTGTGTGGAAAGCCAAAGCGGAAGATAATCTTTTTGAGAAACTGAACTATCGTAGCCGCATCACACTTGCTGACAGGCTCCGCTTTAACCCACTTGGCGAATTTATCAACCGCCACCAATAGGTGGGTCTTCTTATCCTTGGAACGTTTGAAGGGTCCCACCATATCAAGCCCCCAAGTGGCAAAAGGCCAAGTGATAGGAATCATCCATAGTTCTTGAGCCGGAACATGAGCTCTGCGTGAAATTTTTTGACAAGCATCACATCGCTTTGCCAGATCCTCCGCATCAGCATGAGCAGTCAGCCAGTAGAACCCATGTCTAAAAGCCTTTGCAACCAGGGACTTTGAACCGGCATGATGACCACAATCCCCTTCATGAATTTCCCGTAGGATCTCTTGGCCTTCTTCCGGAGAAACACAATGCTGAAATACGCCTGAAACGCTACAGTGGTGTAACTTGCCATTGTGAATAACCATGGACTTGGATCGCCGGACTATCTGCCGAGCCAGAACTTCATCATCCGGTAACTCGCCCTGGTTCATGTACGCCAGATATGGAATCGTCCAATCCCGCACAACGTGTAAAGCGGCCACCAACTGAGCCTCCGGATCAAGAACAACCAAGTCCTCTTCTGTAGGCAACTTAACAGACGGATTATGCAAGATATCTAAAAAGGTATTGGGAGGTACCGGTTTGCGCTGAGATCCAAGCCGGCTTAAAGCATCTGCTTCTTCGTTTTTGCGCCGATCGATATGCTCAACCTGATACCCTTTGAAGTGACCCGCCACAATATCCACCTCACGTTTGTAAGCCGCCATGAGTGGATCCTTAGAATCCCAAGTACCAGAAACTCGCTGAGCCACCAGATCAGAATCACCAAAACAAGAAACTCGACTTAAGTTCATATCTTTAGCCACCCGGAGACCATGGAGTAAAGCTTCGTACTCAGCTGCATTGTTAGTACAAGGAAACATCAAGCAGAGAACATAGCAAATTTTATCACCTCGAGGGCAAGTAAGGACAACTCCAGCCCCCGAGCCCTCCGATTACCTGGATCCATCAAAATGAATAGTCCAGTATGTATTATCCGGTTTGTCCTCTGGTGCTTGCAACTCAGTCCAATCATTGATAAAATCCACAAGTGCTTGGGATTTGATGGCTGTTCGAGGCACATACTTCAAACTGTGTGGACCAAGCTCAATTGCCCATTTTGCAACCCGGCCAGTGGCTTCCCTGTTTTGAATTATGTCACCCAAAGGAGCAGAACTAACCACTATGATGGGATGGCCTTGAAAGTATTGCTTGAGCTTTCGACTTGCCATGAAGACTCCATACACCAACTTCTGCCAATGTGGATAGCGTTGTTTTGATTCAATCAGGACTTCACTGATGTAATACACGGGTTGTTGAACCGGATACTCCTTCCCAGCCTCCTTACGCTCAACCACAATTGCCACACTGACCGCTCGGGCATTGGCAGCCACATACAATAGCAAGGGTTCATTATCAACCGGAGCTGCAAGAACCGGCGGTTCAACCAACTGCCTAACTCCTCAAAAGCCGCATTAGCTGCGTCACTCCAGACGAAATCGTCTGTCTTTTTCAACATATGATACAAAGGAATTGCCTTCCCTCCCAAACGGCTGATAAACCGGCTAAGGGCTGCAATGCGACCTGCCAGACGCTTAACATCGTTGATACACTTCGGTTTAGCCAGGGATGTAATCGCTTTGATTTTTTCCGGATTAGCCTCAATGCCTCTGTTGGATACCAGAAAGCCCAAGAGCTTGCCTGCCAGAACACCAAAAACACATTTATCCAGATTGAGCATCATTTTGTTAACCCGAAGATTGTCAAACGTCTCCTTGAGGTCATCTATCAGTGTTTCCTTCTTCTTGGATTTTACCACAATGTCATCCACATAAGCATGAACATCACGCCCAATCTGTGTGTGCAGACAATTCTGCACACAACGCTGATAAGTTGCCTGGGCACTCTTGAGGCTCCAAAGGGAGTGATGAGGGCTGTCTTCTCCTGGTCCTTAACTGCCATCTTGATCTGATGATAAACTGAATAAGCATCCAGGAAACTCAGGCGCTCACATCCCGCCGTCGCATCAATAATCTGATCAATACGCGGGAGAGCAAAGGGATCGGCCGGACAAGCTTTATTCAAATCGATGTAGTCCACACACATACGCTAAGTGTCGTTTTTCTTGAGAACAAGCACCGGATTGGCCAACCATTCAGGGTGAAATACTTCAACGATAAACCCAGCAGCCAACAGCCGGGCTACCTCTTCACCAATTGCCTTGCGTCTTTCCTCATTAAAGCGACGAAGAAATTGCTTGACTGGTTTAAACTTGGGATCAATATTAAGAGTGTGCTCAGCGAGTTCCCTCGGTACACCTGGCATATCAGAAGGCTTCCATGCAAAAATGTCCCGGTTCTCACGGATGAACTCGATGAGCGCGCTTTCCTATTTCGGATCCAGATTTGTGCTGATGCTGAACTGCTTGGACGAATCGCCAGGAACGAAGTCAACAAGTTTAGTCTCCTTAGCCGGTTTGAAATGCAGGGTTGGGTCATGCTCAGTGGTGGGCTTCTTCAGAGGGGTCATGTCTGCCGGATCAACATTTTCCTTATAAAACTTCAGCTCCTCTGTAGCTCAAACCGACTCAGCATAGGCAGCATCACCTTCCTCCCAATCCAAAGCGATTTTACGACTTCCGTGAACCGTGATGGTCCCCTTGTGACCCGACATCTTGAGCTGTAAGTAAATATAACATGGCCTCGCCATGAACTTTGCATAAGCCGGTCGCCCAAACAGTGCATGGTATGGGCTCTGGATTTTCACCACTTCAAAGGTCAATGTCTCAGACCCGGGAATCATGCTCATCACCAAACACAACCTCCAAAGCGATCTTACCAATAGGATATGCTGATTTACCTGGCACCACACCATGAAAAACAGTGTTGGACGGTTTAAGGCTCTTGTCTGTCAACCCCATGCGAAGGAAGGTCTCATAATACAAAATGTTGATACTGCTTCCTCCATCCATGAGTACCTTGGTGAACTTATAACCTCCTACCTGAGGTGCCACCACCAAAGCCAGGTGACTCGGATTGTCAACCCGGGGCGGATGATCCTCCCTACTCCATACAATAGGTTGTTCCGACCACCGCAGATAACGTGGTACTGCCGGTTCAACGGCATTAACTGCCCTCTTGTGAAGCTTCTGATCACGTTTGCACAAACTAGTGGTAAACACATGATACTGCCCACCATTCAACTGCTTTGGGTGACTCTGGTAACCCGACTGCTGCTGATTTCCTTGATTATTCTGCTGGTTATTACCACCTTGGTTGTTCTGGTTACCTTGATTATTCTGAAATCCAGAGCTTGACCCGCCGCCGCCATGAAAACCTGGACCTGAACCGCATGATGGACCCGGATCATACCGGAAAAGATCAGAGTTTTTGAACTCCTTCATAATGTTACAATCCTTCCAGAGATGTGTTGCAGGAGCTTCCTTGGTCCCATGCTTCGGGCAGGGCTGATTCAACAAACGCTCCAGATTCATTCCGCCACTGCGCTGGGGCGGTTTACCTTTATGACGCTGCACATTAGCGTTAGCTACAAAATTTGAATCCGCTTTACGCTTACCGTTGTTCCCATGGCCACCTTGGTTGTGCTGCTGTCCCTTGGCACCGCCGTTCTTCTTTCCCTTCTCCGGTTTCTCCTCATCAGAATCGGGATCCTTGGTATTATCAGAATTGGCATATTTGACCAAGGCGGCCATGAGGGTGCCCAAGTCATCGCAATGGCGCTTGAGCCGTCCCAACTTCATCTTTAGTGACTTAAACCGGCAATTGTGTTCCAGAGTGATGATTGCCCGACCAGCGTTAATCCAGTCTGAAGAATGCAAAACTTCTGAAATCCGGCGCACCCAATGAGTGGTTGACTCGTTCTCCCCTTGGACACAGGCATCCAGATCCACAATAGACATGGGCTGTTTGCAGGTGTCTTTGAAATTTGCTATAAACCGGGCCTTCAACTGATCCCACGATTCGATGGAGTTAGCTGGTAAGTTTTTCAACCAAGTACGGGTTGTCCCTTCCAACATCATCGTGAAATACTTTGCACAAGCCGCTTCATCCACGTCCAGCATCTCCATTGCCATCTCATAACTTTCAATCCACGCTTCTGGTGGTTGATCCGCCGTGTAATTCGGCACCTTACGTGGACCCTTGAAATCTTTAGGCAGCCGCACATTGCTTAGAGCCGGAATGAGACACGGCACTCCCCAGGAGCTAAAGGCTAGCCCGGTACAACGGTCTACTGACGCCGTGGGTTGAATCGGGGCAGGTTGATAATGACCCACATGCTGTGCTGCCAAAGCGGCCTCCCTTCATGCACTGCCATTATCCACCACATCCTGAGCATTTACTTCACCACGTGCCAGATTGGGCCTTTGGGGAACATTCCGGTGTCGTGCACTGCTAGACACTTCCGGTTCATCCATGTGCCTGCTGTAACTTTTGCTCGGACAAGGAGTGGAATGAATTCTATCCCGACTATAAGAATAAGCCTGCTGCTGCACCACGGCGGTTTGAAGAAGATCTCTGGCCCGCCATGTCTCAATCGCTGCCAGTGAGTCACCCTCCATTGGAATAACTGCCAAGCGATATGCTGCAGCAATCATATTATCCAAAGGACTTCAGAAGTGACCCGGCGGAGTAGGCACATATTGCGGCGGGTTATTTGTTCATCGAGGTGGTTCCATCATTCGTAGTTGATCTGTTGCTGCCCTCGGCGCATCAGTCCGGTTTGTGGCTACCGGATTACTTGGCCCAGCCCTGGCGTGTTGAAAAGATTCACTCCCTCGTAGAACGATGGCAGACGCGACCGGTACTTTCTTCGCATTACGTCATGTGTTGCATTCTGATCCAGCAGGAGTCGGTAGTTCTGCGCCTGTATTTGCTGCAACTGGGCATCCAAAGCGGCCCGTTCCTCAGCCAACCTAGCATCCTCCGTTGCTAGATCCTCCTTGGCCTGTGTTATCTAGTCCTTCAGCCTCGCAATATTCGCATTATGCTGATCCTGCGTCTCCGGGGTAACTGCCATGGTCAACTAGGTAGCCCAGGCATCCATCAAACCGGAGAGGACTTGGGCCGGTCGGCGCGCCGGGCCTCCTGCCGCGGCTGCTGATCCGGTATTCATTGCTGCTGTGGATGAAGATTACAGAGTGGGCTGTGTTCCAGCCATGAAAACAGGAACCCGGCTTGGTGGTTCAAAAAGATCCAGAATACTGTTACCATCGGAATATCCTTCATACACACCATCCTGAACTTGGTATAGGGACTCGGTTTCACCAGTGGATGACTCGTCATCGGAATAAATAACCGTCTCGCCTTCAGACACCGGTTCAGATCCGATCCCATGGATACATCCTATGAACGCACGCTTTATGGCGGGTTTCACCTGGGCTGGGTTTGCACGCCGAGTCGTCTCGACTAGGTCGGTGTAGACGTCTGGCTCAGGGCCCGGTTCACCGATCTTGCCAATGAAGACGTGAATTCCGCCAAAGGGGACCCAGTACCCGCACTTGATTGAGCCGGCCTCGGGGCCCCATCCTTCGTCGTCGATGTAGAGCTTGCCGCGACGACTCTTGGTCATCCGGCCGATCACGTACCCCTTAAGTCCTTCAGAGCAGCCCTTCAAGAACTCGACACCATCGTGCGATAGCCCCACGGTGGGCGCCAACTGTCGTGGAATTAACACGTCAGATGTCCTCATGAAAGGACTTAGTCGTGGAGCCATCGCTATGGGTTAGCTTGAAGGGGTTAAACCGGACAAGGGACACGAGAGTTTTATACTAGTTCGGCCCCTTCGATGAAGGTAATAGCCTACGTCTAGTTGTGATGGGATTGATTGGGTTTCGATGATCAGGGAGCGAATACGCTTTGCCTGAGTCTCGAGTTGTTGTCTGTTGTCCCTGAACCGCCGCCGGGTCGTCCCTTTATATACACAGGTTGACGCCCGGCCGGTCTACAGAGTCCCGAGGCCGACTCATACAAGGGTTCGACTCGGTCTCTCCTTTCATAACTTACAACACAAGTTTACATAACGATGGCGTTTGCTATTATGGGCCCTAATCCGCCACTGGGCTCTGGGCCTCTAAGCTTCATAGTAAAACGCCATCTTCTAAGTCTTCATGGGCTTCAATACGGTTGAGGGTAAACCGACCCCTCCTGGGCGGTTTATACTCAATAGTTATATCCCCAACAGAACCCGTAAGTTGGTCACCAAAACATACATCAAGTGGCACGTGATATCCCATTGTCACCACAGATAAACACGACAAGACATACATCAAGTGTTCTCAAATCAAAGACTCAATCCGATAAGATAACTTCAAGAGGGAAACTCAATTCATCACAAGAGAGTAGAGGGGGAGAAACATCATAAGATCGAACTATAATAGCAAAGATCGTGATACATCAAGATCGTGCCATAGAGAGAACACGAGAGAGAGAGAGAGAGAGATCAAACACATAGCTACTTGTACATACCCTCAGCCCTGAGGGTGAACTACTCCCTCCTCGTCATGAATAGCACCGGGATGATGAAGATGGCCATCGGTGATGGGTTCTCCCTCCGGCAGGGTGCCGAAACGGGCTCCCGAGAGGTTTTTGGTGGCTATAGAGGCTTGCGGCGGCGGAACTCCCGATCTGTCTTCTCCGTGGATGTTTTTAGGGTACGTGGGACTATATAGGCGAAAGAAGTCGGTCGGGGGGGGGGGGGGGGTGCTCGAGGGGCCCACGAGACAGGGGGCGCGCCCAGTGGGGGGGGGGGCGCCCCCTATCTCCTGGCCTCCTCGAGGATCTTCTAACGTGAACTCCAATTCTCCAGGATCATATTCTTCCAAAAAAATCACGCTGCCGAAGGTTTCATTCCGTTTGGACTCCGTTTGATATTCCTTTTCTTCGAAATACTGAAAAATGCTATAAAACAACAATATGGGCTAGGCCTCCGGTTAATAGGTTAGTCCCAAAAGTAATATAAAAGTGTATAATAAAGCCCATAATCATTCAAAACAAATAATAAAATAGCATGAATGCTTCATAAATTATAGATACGTTGGAGACGTATCAGGAGTCCTTCTCCTTCGTGCTGCCCTAGACCCTGTGCTGGCCTTGGATGTTGACAAGCTTCTAGCATGCCAAGCCCGAAGTCTCGAGCACCTTTATATCGTTGATGGTTGCTACTTGTGAACTGCGTTGGGATTTCCTTGAAGTGGAGAGGATGATGCAGTACAATAGAGATAAGTATTTCCCATAGTTAAGACCAAGGTTATCCATCCATTAGGAGAACCAAGCAACACCTCGTTAGCACCACCTGCACAAAAATAACAAATCCTTGCAACCCAACGAGAACAAGGGGTTGTCAATCCCTTGACGGTTGCAAGCAAGATTAAATTGTATGGTGTTTGATAGATAGATCGGAATAAAATACAAAATAAAATAAATAAAGTAAAAACACGAGAAGGTATTTTTGGTTTTAATATATGATAAAAGATAGACCTGGGGGCATAGTTTTCACTAGATGCTTCTCTCTTGAAAATAGCATACAGTGGGTAAACAAATTACTGTTGGGAAATTGATAGAAAAGCAAATAATTATGACGATATCCAAGGCAATGATCATATATAAGCATCACGTCCGAGACAAGTAGACCGACTCCCGCCTGCATCTACTATTATTACTCCACACATCGACCGCTATCCAGCATGCATCTAGATTATTAAATTCATACAGAACGGAGTAACGCCTTAAGCAAGATGGCATGATGTAGACAAGATAAACTAATGTATGAATATACCCCATCTTTCAACCCTTAATAGCAATGATACATACGTGTCATGTCTCCTTTCATTGGGATTGAGGACCGCAAGATCGAAACCATTACAAAGCACCTCTCCCATTGCAAGAAAAATCAATCTATTTGGCCAAACCAAATCAATAGATCGGAGAGAAATACGAAGCTATAGTAATCATGCATAAAAGAGTTCAGACCATGGATAGATCTGATCATAAACTCACAATTCATCGGATCCCAACAAACACACCGCAAAAAGTGATTACATCAAATAGAACTCCAAGAACATCAAGGAGAACATTATATTGAAGAACATCGAGAGAGAAGAAGCCATCTGGCTACTACCTATGGACACGTAGGTCTGTGGTAAACTATTCACGCATCATTGGAAGGGCAACAAGGTTGATGTAGAGCCCCTTCGTGATTGATTCACCCTCCGACGGAGTACCAAAAAAGGTCCCATATGGGATCTCTCAAGAATAGAAGCTGGCAACTGCGGAAAAAGTATTTCATGGACTCCTCTGTTGGTTTCCCGATTTTAGAGAATTTATAGAGGCAGAGTTAGGTCAAGTGGATCTACATGGGCCCCACAAGCTACCAGGGCACACCCTACCCCCCTAGCCACGCCCTAGTGCCTCGTGGGCCACTGCTCCATCTTCTCGTCCCTCCCGAAGCTTCAGGGTCTCTTATGTCCAGAAAAAATCACCAAAAAGTTTCATGGCATTTGAACTTCTTTTAGTACTCATATTCTAAAAAACCAAAAAAGGCAAAAAACAACAACTAGCACTTGGCACTAAGTATTTCCTAAGTTAAGAACCAAGGTATCAATCCAGTAGGAGGAACACACAAGTCTCAAATAGTTGTACCTACACAAACAAACAAATACTTGCACCCAACACGATAAAGGGGTTGTCAATCCCTTCATGATTTCTTGCAAGGATGAGATATGATGGTGATAGATATAAAAGATAAGTAAAAGTGCAAAATAAAATAAAAGTAAATAAATTGCAGCAAGGTATTTTTGTGTTTTTCATTTTGTAGATCAAAAAATAATATGATAAAATATAGACCCGACACTGGTACGCGTCGGTGCTATACAAACGATTTTTAACCCCTTTCCATGATGGCATTTGGAACCGTCGCCAAGTGAGTGTGGGCGATAGGGGGACCTTCCCACACGACCCAGAAACCGTAGGGGATAGGCCCTCCTGGCACACAGGCTGGGGCAAAATGAGCTCGTGTGCGACCGAGCGAGGCATCAAAACCCAATCGTTTCCGTTCGTATGTACATCCCACATGGTGAATCCTAGAAAAACATTTCCGTTTGTATGTATATCACACACAGTCAATCCAAGGAGTACATTTCCCTTCTTATGTACATCCCACACAGTCAATCCAGGGAAAACGTTTCCGCTCATATGTACTGTCACGCCCAATATGCGACCCTATCCAAAAGGAACTCGAAGGTCCCACCAAGGATAGACCCGCATATTGAAACGCTTTTGCAAGGTGGATATCATTACATCAACATTACATAATAGATGGGGATACATACAAGAGGCATACAATGCCACACGAATACAACATCACAATACATCAGAGCATCATCCGACTACGGATGAATCACAAACAGAAACTCAAACGACATCCACCCTGCTAGCCCAGGCTGCCGACCTAGAACCTATCCCCTGATCGAAGAAGAAGCAGAAGAAGAATTCAACGCAAGCAAGCATCGCTCTCGCGTCATGATCATCGTATAACCTGTACCTGCAACTGTTGTTGTAGTAATCTGTGAGCCATGAGGACTCAGCAATCCCATTACCATGGGTATCAAGACTAGCAAAGCTTAAAGGGAAAGGAAGGGGTAAAGTGGTGAGGCTGCAGCAGCGACTAAGCATATATGGTGGCTAACATACGCAAATAAGAGCGAGAAGAGAGCAAACAGAACGGTCGTCAACTAGCAATGATCAAGAAGTGATCCCGAACTCCTACTTACGCCAAACATAACCCAGAAACCGTGTTCACTTCCCGGACTCCGCCGAGAAGAGACCATCACGGCTACACACGCGGTTGATGCGTTTTAATTCGGATCTGGTGTCAGGTTATCTACAACCGGACATTAACAAATTCCCATCTGCCTATAACCGCAGGCACGGCTTTCGAAAGATTATACCCTGCAGGGGTGTCCCAACTTAGCCCATGACAAGCTCTCGCGATCAACGAAGGAATAGACCTTCTCCCAGGAAGACCCGATCAGACTCGGAATCCCGGTTTACAAGACATTTCGACAATGGTAAAACAAGACCAGCAAAGCCGCCCGATGCGCCGACAATCCCGATAGGAGCTTTACATATCTCGTTCTCAGGGCTACACCGGATGAGCAATCCGTACAACTAAAACCAGACCTCAAGTTTCCCTAAGGGGGCGCTGCAAAGGGCTCTAGTTCGGACCAACACTTAGACAAGCACTGGCCCGGGGGGGGGGGGGCTATAATAAAGATGACCCTTGGGTTGGCCGACCCAAGGGAAAGGGTAGGTGGTGGTGAGGCAAATGGTAAAACCAAGGTTGGGCCTTGCTGGAGGAGTTTTATTCAAAGCGAACTATCAAGGGGGTCCCATAAATTACCCGACCGCGTCAGGAACGCAAAATCCGGGAACATAACACCGGTATGACGGAAACTAGGGTGGCAAGAGTGGAACAAAACACTAGGCAAAAGGCCGAGTCTTCCACCCTTTACCAAGTATATAGATGCATTAATAATATAAGAGATATTGTGATATCCCAACCAAAATCCTGTCCACCATGAAGAAATCTTCAACTTCACCTGCAACTAGCAACGGTATAAGAGGGGCTGAGCAAAAGCGGTAACATAGCCAATCAATGGTTTGCATAGGAAAGGTGTCAAAGGTTAGAGGTTCATGGCAATTTGGGAGGCTCGATAAACAGATGATAGGTAGCGCAGCAAAGCGATAGAACGAAGCAACTAGCATAGCAATGATAGTAGTGAGATCCAGGGTAGCGGTCATCTTGCCTGAAATCCCGCAAGGAAGAAGAACGAATCCATGAAGAAGACGAACGGATGAAGCCGAACCAAGCGTAGACGAACAAATCCTCACGATCACAACGAAATGGGAACTATCGAGAAGAAGCACACAACATGGTAAACACACCACACATAGACAAGACATGATGCACAACAAGCATGATGCATGACAAGGCTACATGAAGCTACTCATGGCAAGAGATGACGCAAACAAGAGCAACACATCAAGGCAAGTTTAAATGAGGCCGGGAACAACATATAACAATTCCGGCAAGTCCTCATATGCAAATTTCGAAATTGGTCCAGATCTGAATAAACATTATGTTCAAGTAGTTAAACAACAAGTTAAGATGCACCAAGATGATCTACACGAGATTCTAGTCAAGTTACATATAAAGTTCATTTAGTTCGGAGCTACGGCCTAGAAGATATGAGCAAAACAAGTTAAACATGGCATTGATGCAAAATGCACCCAAACATCAAGCAAACACCTCAAAACAAGGATGCAACATGATAATATGAAACTACATGCAATTCTAAGCAAGTTTCATATAGAGCACACTCAAAACGGAGCAACGGTTCAACACATACACTCCATACAAGTTTAAAGGACAAGCTGTCCAAAACAGCAACTAGGCATATTGCAAGCATCGAAACAACATGCTACAGCATCCCAACATGATAACAAAAGGCATGGACATGATGTACATGTAAAGCTTTACAAAACATGAACACTAAGCTATCTCCAGAAAACACTAGAACATGCTCAAACACACATGGTAAGATTGCAAGTTAAAACAATTTCAGACTTTGCAGAAAATAACATCACGATGCAATGTTCAGAGCTATCAAACAACATGTTACAGGAACTTATCATGGCAAACAAAGGCATGGCATGAATCTACTGATTTCATAGATCAAAAGTCCCTTACTGACTATAAGCCAAAAAGGATCAGAAAATAGGATGGCAGCCACGTAAACATAGCAAGTTATTATACAGATTCATACATGGCAGGAACATAATTATGAAGGCATGTAGATGAGTTTGTGCAACTCAATACAGATCATTACATGGCATGGCAAGGCACCCAACAGTAAGAAGGCATGTTTGTGAAGCTAAGCATGGCAATAGCAAGGTCATAGGGTGCATGGATCACTAGCAAAACACATGGGAACAAGTGAACTTAATGTAAACAGGCTGACAGCAACATTATGAAGCAACTTTGGAGCAAGATATGGACAAGGTACAGCAACCTATAAATGCAACCAGGGGCATGGATGGATAGAGGATGACATGTAGATCAAAACATATTTATAGAACATCTTCATATTATGCATAGAATGATTAGTAGCAACATGTTTATATGGCATCACGAAACAACAGATTCAACCTAGCAAAACAGCAACATCATGAACACTACTTAACAAGCTCGATACACTCACCACAAGTCATTGCATGACAAGATAATCATAGCATCATCAAGAAGACATGTTTGTGAAACAAACCAAGTCAAGAACAAGTCCATAGCATGCAAGGATCAACTATAGCAAGCTTGGCCAAATTGAATAACATGTAAACAATCTGCGAGGAAACATTTTGAAGCAAAAGTAGAGCACTCAAATGACATGCTAGACTACTCCATAATTGCAACCAGGACCATGGATGGATAGACAATAACCTCATGTTCAAAACACCCTTACTGAAGTATCTCTAAATATGCATGGATCTCTCTATAGCATCATGTTTACATGGCATCAAAATTACAGTAGAACAGGGACTAAAATCAGCAACATCACGATGCCTAGTTTGCATGCTTGTGCTAGTCACCACATTGATCACAAAAATACATGGTAAGCACCTCTGTAAATAAGACATAGCATAGTTCAAAACACATGTAGACATCAACCTCATAGGATGCACACATCAATCATGGCAAAAATGACAAAAGAGCTCGTTCTGATAACAGACATCAGAAAACATCATGAAGCACTCTTACAACGATGATTCAGGCATCAAAATGACCTCAAATGAATATGATGCAATGGAATGAAATGATGTACTCGTTGATGCGAACAATTTGACATATTACACGCATGAAATGGAGCTACGGATGCAGAGATACGATAGGTCAAACATAGCATGAAAATTACTGAAAATGGCAGGAACATAATTATGAAGGCATGTAGATGAGTTTGTGCAACTCACTACAGATCATTACATGGCATGGCAAGGCACCCAACAGTAAGAAGGCATGTTTGTGAAGCTAAGCATGGCAATAGCAAGGTCATAGGATGCATGGATCACTAGCAAAACACATGGGAACAAGTGAACTTAATGTAAACAGGCTGACAGCAACATTATGAAGCAACTTTGGAGCAAGATATGGACAAGCTATAGCAACCTATAAATGCAACCAAGGGCATGGATGGATAGAGGATGACATGTAGATCAAAACATGTTTATAGAACATCTCCAGATTATGCATAGAATGATTAGTAGCAACATGTTTATATGGCATCACGAAACAACAGATTCAGCCTAGCAAAACAGCAACATCATGAACACTACTTAACAAGCTCGATACACTCACCACAAGTCATTGCATGACAAGATAAGCATAGCATCATCAAGAAGACATGTTTGTGAAACAAACCAAGTCAAGAACAAGTCCATAGCATGCAAGGATCAACTATAGCAAGCTTGGCACGAAACCGGTTAACATGTTGCTACAGAGAGATCCATGCATAATTTGAGATACTTCAGTAAGGGTGTTTTGAAAACATTGATTTGCTCTATCCATCCATGGTCCTGGTTGCAATTATGGAGTAGTCTAGCATGTCATTTTTGTGCTCTACTTTTGCTTCAAATTGTTTCCTGGCAGATTGTTTACATGTTATTCAATTTGGCCGAGGTTGTTGTAGTTGGTCCGGGTATGCTATGATGTTGTTTCTTGCCATGTATAGCTTCTATGTCATGTCTTCTTGATGGATGTATGCTTAGTTTATCATGAGATGCTCTGTAGTGAGTGCATCGAGCTCACGAAGGTGCCTTCGTAATTATTTCAATGCCATGCTATGTTTGCTGAAATCTGTTAACGAAACTTGCTATGTTTACGTGGGTGCCATCATATTTTCTGATCCTTTTTGGCTTATGGGCAGTAAGGGACTTTTGATCTATGCTTTGAGTAGATTCATGCCATGTCTTAGTTTGCTATTATAAGTTCCTGTAGCATGTTGATAACCTGCTCTGAACATTGCTTCGTGCTGCTGTTTATGCCATGTCCAGCCTGATAATTTTTTGCACTTTCTCCATGCTTGTTTGAACCTGTTATGATGTGATTTAGCCGTAGCTCAGTGTTCCTCTTTTGTAAAGCATCTACTGTAGATCATTCGATACCAACTTGCTATAGACATACCCGGTTAACCGTTGGAGTACCAAACGACCTTCAAATGGCACGAAACTTGACAGGCGGTCTACCGGTGGTATACCAAGGCCACTTGGCAAGACTCGGTCCATTCCGAGAACGTTTAACACCCACTCACAAACAGAGAGAAGAGAGGGACGCCGGAGGACATAGGAGTGCCAGATGGCAAAACGGACAACGGGGAAAAGGCTCGGATGCATGAGACGAACACGTATGCAAAATGAAATGCACATGATGACATGATAAAATGCAACACACAAGCAAATGACATGGCAATGACGACGAATAACTGGCAGACACCTGGCGCATTGGATCCGGGGGGTTACATGTACATCCCACACAGTCAATCCAGGGAAAATGTGTCTGTTCATATGTACATCCCACACAGTCAATCCAGGGAAAACGTTTCCGTTCGTATGTACATCCCACACAAGTTTATGTATAGGCTCGTGTGTGATAGGTGTAACTATCACACATGCTTTGCCTTGGTTAACCATTTTCTTTTATCAACTACATCACACACGATTTGATGAAGAAAACTGCGTGGCATTGGGCTATCCATCACATGCGCTTTTACTTCTAGAACCGTTTGCAAAGTTCCATGACCCATTTAGCAGGTTTATTAGTTTACAATTAATAATTCCAGTATTACGCAAATTCATATCGAACAGCTGTTTGCCAATTTCATATCAGGCACATAGATATATTTTAACATCACAGTACGATAGCTACCTGAAAATAGCACAATACAACATATAGCTAGTTCAACTGCATAAGAACAATATTAGAATAATATATTCATTTCCCTAATCGAGATCATCCAGGCTCATCTTATCCAACTCTGCTTTCAGTTCAGTAAGAACCTGTTTTGCACTGGCCAACTGGGAAAGTGCCTCCTCCTTCGCCAACACCATCTTAGCAAAGTCTTATTTAAAAAATCTGAGCTCATCCTCCACCTTCCTCTTTTTATCCCGCATTTTCAAATATTTTTCATATTGACAGCACTTTCTCTAAGCCTACCTCTGTTCTCTTCCTGATACATGCTCCAGAGCTTTGCTAGGCACATCTTCAAAGACTGTGGCCACTCTTGATCAACCCACTCCAAGTAAGAACACTTTCATTCATCCTATAATATTTAAAACTTGATCAGTAACAATTGTAGGGAAAATGGGTTTAGAGCAACATAGAAAATCACCAATACTTATTTTGAAAAACTGAAGAAACATGTTAATTATGACATATCTTCTCAAAAAGATCAATGTGCAAATGAATTAATTGCTACTGAGACAACAACCAAATTCTGAAACATCAGAAGCTATAATTAACTACAACAACTCTACAAGTTCTTACTCATGTACTATAAATAACAAATTGAACATTTTAAGAGGAAAGTAAATATAACTGCAACAGCATAGCTACAGTGTTTGGTTGACAACAAATTGATACTAACAGGTGTGTTCATGCACAAATTTAATAACATAGAACTAATAGCACTAAGGCCGTCCACTATGTAGGCCAAAACCGGTGTAAAGACAACTGTTGCTACATCTCGCACCGGTGCCCTGCACTGGCAAGCTGATGCAGCGGAAAAAAATCAGGGACCTGAACACTGGAGCACCTAGTTGCTCTAATGCCCAGTTCCTTCGTGCCATAAAGATTTAGTATTTTACTACTTGGTTGCTCGGATGTGTGGACAAGTTGGCTGCACAAAATGGAAGGGGGGTAGATATTTCGGCGGTAGGCCAAAAATTTCGAAATGTGGAGGGAAACTTTGTGCGCGGTGCCGCCGGTCACCATTCACTTTGAACGATAGTGTGCATCACAAATGATTCTTCTGCTTTACGCGAATGGGATGAGTTTGATATTTCAAATTTTGGTGGAAATTTCCCCGGGTACGTCATTGCATAATTTAACATCGCTTGCTAATTTGGGCACACAAAAGAGCGTACAACACACATACCATACTTATTGAATCGAGCAATTTTAGTAATTAAACAGAGCTAGTTGACCTAAACATTGCTCTAACAAAAGACCAGCATTAAAAACAAAGCCTAAGTACGCATAATTTTAACAAATACGCCGCTGCGCCGGCCTATGCATCGCCGGTGTGAGATGAGACATCGATGACTTGTCCTCGCGACATGCCGCCATTGGAGTACTCTGCGTCCCCCTGCTGAAGTCGACCGCGTCCTCGTCCTCGGCGCCACCCTCAAGGTTGTAGTACTCGTAGTAGTGGCTGCGCCAGAGCTCGTGTTGGTACTCCACCGCTGATTCCTCGATGGATAGACTCTTCTCTACCTCGACCTGGGCCACACGCAACTCCTCCTCCTGGCGCTCCTCGATCTCCGCTGCCTCCTGCATCTCCAGCTCCTGCTCGGCGACCTTATGAGGAAGCAGGTGCTCCATGGTCATCGTCAACTTTTCAGACGTGGGTTGTATGCTGGGTTCCGAGGTGGCCTAGAATATCTTGGCATGGATGACCTCGACCTGGGCTAGGGCGACATCGACGGCGTAGACGATAGCTCGAGTGCACTCAGCGTTTGTAGCTATCATCGCAGCAGCAGCTGCTGCAGCTGTCTCGACTGCTGCAGCTGCCCTGTCGGCTGCCGCAGACGCCCTCTCGGCAGAAGCAGCCACGCTTAATGCGGATGCAGTGGCACTCTCAGCGTACGCAGCCGCGCTCTCGGCGCAGGCGGTGACGCTCGGGGGGGGGGGGGGACGTGGCCATCATACGAGCCTTCACGAAGTGTTTCCACAGCGTCATCTTTGCAAGAAGGGGGTGCGGGAATGGGGATTGGGATTCATGAATTCAGGGGTTGCCGGCACTGGAGCAGATGAGTCGATGAAGCTTAAGGAGGAAGACTTAAATAGAGCTAGAAATTTTCATCGCAAACGGTTCCTACAAAACAACTATGTGTGATGTTGTAGATAATTTTTATTAGCTGTGAAAGACGAATTTGGAGTAAAGTGGCAAGGGATGGTGTTTTAAATGTACGAGAAAATTCGTACTACTAATACAACTGTCATGTCAAATTTTGGAAAATTTCAGGGGTCAGTTGTCCTTTTAAGACATTTAAGTGATTTTCATGCCATTTAATGACCGTAATTGAAATTTGAACTACATGTACATGCAACAGCTAACCATAATGGTTTGAAAAGTCATATTTTGTGTACTTATGTGCGATTTAATAACATGTGCAGTAAATTTGAAGGAATTTTCAAACATATTGGTCTCACGGCATGGACACATGCATGGAGTGCCATGGCATTTTAAATCCAAAAAATTAAAACACGATCAGAAAAACATGAAACCTTGCTTGATGTAATGTCATGCCACCAAGATGATGTGGTAAAAAAATTGGTCTGTTTGACGAAAGTTTGGACACACACCCCTCACAATCTGGAGCAACTCACTAGAAGGCTCACGGTTTCGAGAGGGAACAATGCATGTTTGATGACATTTTACAGCCTTTAAATTTTTTCTATGTTTAACATGCACTAATACAACTGTCATGTGAAAATTTGGAAAATTTTAGGGGTCATTTGACCTTTTAAAGACATTTAAATGATTTTCTAGCCATTTAATGACTGTAATTCAAATTTGAACTACATCTACATGCAACGGCTAACCATAACGGTTTGAAAAATCATATTTGTGTACCTGTGTGTGAGTTAAAAAACCATCAGACGATGTAAATATGTGGTGTTCAAAAAAGAAAATGTAAAATCTGGCAGGACAACCGGCCCCACACGATTGGCACTCTATTTCACGCCTCGAGGTTTGGAAGGTGAGTGGCAGGCGTTATTAATCAGACACTGTTCTGTATTGGGAACAATCAGCTATTATGTTCACACATAGATTTTGCTGCGGAAATCGTGTGTAATTCAAACTACAATACTCTTAAATTCCGGCGACCGGCATGTGTAGTGTTCCCGTCAATCTAGATTCCGACCACCAATAATACTACCTTGCTCACATCGTCCCACCTGCATTCTCATCTACATCCTCCCCTTTCTCACCCTCTCTCTCTCTCTCTCTCTCTCTCTCTCTCTCTCTCTCTCTCTCTCAAATCTCTGCCATTGTGCCGCCTCCCGAGGATGCTCCACTACTACAAAAAGGGCTATAGATGGAATGGCCACTAATGGCGCACCTGTGATGTGGTGCGCCATTACTATATTCTAATGGCGCACCATGTCTCGGTGCGCCATTAGTAATATATTACTAATGGCGCACCTGGTGTGTGGTGCGCCATTAGTAGTTTTGAAAAAAAACATAAATTTTTTTTGTTACTAATGGCGCACCGTTGTATAGTGCGCCATTACTGATTGACATAGTAATGGCGCACCACATCCGTCGTGCACCATTAGTAGTTTTGAAAAAAAGTAAAAAAAAAATAAAAAAAAATTGTTACTAATGGCGCACCATGTCTTGGTGCGCCATTACTAGTTTTAACTAGTAATGGCGCACTGTCCACTGGTGCGCCATTACTAATTTTTTTCAAAAAAAATTCAAAAAAAATATCATTTTTTATTTTTTTTCAAAACTAGTAATGGCGCACCATGGGTGTGGTGCGCCATTACTAGTTTAACTAGTAATGGCGCACCACCCCACGGTGCGCCATTACTAACTTGCCCCAACACCGAATACACCCCCCCCCGTGGATCACCTTTTCTTTTTTAAAAAAATAAAAGAAAATGATGGAATTGTCAAAAAAATAAAAGAAAATAAGTTTCCCATGTGATATGTGCTCTAGTTGTTGGGAAAATTTACAAATATGAATTTCCACTTTATTTGCAAAATCTCTCTGGAAATTTGTAAAATGGGCATAACTTTTGCATACGAACTCAGATGAAAAAGTTTTTTATATGAAAAATCATCTACTCGAAAAGTTACATCCAAATTTAACCGGGGGAACCCCGTTAAACATTTTCAAAATCCCCAAAAACGTAACAGAAAAAAGTTACGGGGCTTTCAAGATCTAGAGGCAAAAAAATTCAAAAAATTTCAAACTTACTAGTGGCGCACCGTGGATGTGGTGCGCCACTAGTAACAGAAAAAAATTGGTTTTGAATTTTTTTTCAAAAAATGATACGTAATATGACCGGGAAGTTTGAAATATTTTTCAAAATTTCATCATAGTCATGAACATGAACAAAGTCCTAGACATCAACAAGGTATAACAGGATTGATATGCTAGATATATCAACAAGTGCCTGTGAAGTGAGCTGTTGCTGGGGTTGGATAGAACTCTGAAGTTAAGCGTGCTTGGGCTGGAGTAGTGTGAGGATGGGTGACCTTTCGGGAAGTTTGACCACGAAGTGCGATTTGACCCGTGATGCCGCCTGGAAAAAGAAGGCGATGGAGCTTTGGGGGCGGGTGAGGGAGTCCTGGACTAGGCAGTCCTCGGGCGTTCGGCCTATTCAATATGGGCCGGACTGATGGGCTATAAAGATGAAGGAAGAAGACCAACTCTCATGTTGGGTTAGGACTCCTGTATGTGTGAACAACAAGATTAGGTGTTCGGATATACTATTTCCTTTCTCTGTAAACTGAC
Organism: Triticum aestivum; assembly: GCF_018294505.1. Taxonomy (NCBI): domain Eukaryota; kingdom Viridiplantae; phylum Streptophyta; class Magnoliopsida; order Poales; family Poaceae; genus Triticum; species Triticum aestivum. Next base: position 399,393,259 of record NC_057795.1, on the reverse strand, counting down.
TCTGTACAACCCTAGGCCCCTCTGGTATCTATATAAACCAGAGGGTTTAGACCGAAGGCAGGAACACAATATTCATAGGCTAGACAAGCTAGGATTTAGCCATTACGATCTCAAGGTAGATAACTCTTGTAACCCCTATACTCATCGAATACAATCAATCAGGACGTAGGGTTTTACCTCCTTTAAGAGGGCCTGAACCTGTATGTGTGAACAACAAGATTAGGTGTTCGGATATACTATTTCCTTTCTCTGTAAACTGACTCTATACAACCCTAGGCCCCTCTGGTATCTATATAAACCAGAGGGTTTAGACCGAAGGCAGGAACACAATATTCATAGGCTAGACAAGCTAGGATTTAGCCATTACGATCTCAAGGTAGATCAACTCTTGTAACCCCTATACTCATCGAATACAATCAATCGGGACGTAGGGTTTTACCTCCTTTAAGAGGGCCTGGACCTGGGTAAACATTGTGTCCCTTTGTCCATTGTTACCATTGATCCTCAGACACATAGATTGCCCCCCCTACCCTAGATCTGCCGGTTTTGACACCTACATTGGTGCTTTCATTGAGAGCTCTGCTGTGTTGTCAACAGAAGGACTGATGGGGTGCCTCTTCATCAATTATGATACTGTGTCCAGGGAGACTTTTCTCCCCAAATAGGTCTTTGTGTTTGGCGGCTTCGTGCTATGTGCTGACTCGGACGGCCCCTTGAGCAGGTCAATAGTTATGCCCCCGGTCACCAGATCAGGTTTGGGAACTTGAATTACGTCGCTGATATTTGAGGGGATCTGATCTTCAAGGGGTTCGCAGACCCGACTGCTGCTCCCCACCCTCATGAATAGGGCCCTTCGGATGTTCTATCAGATCCCATCCAGGGGTCAATACTCACACCTGCCTCGGCCTTAGATCCGGGGCAGATCGCATCGTCCGACTACGGGAGGATCGACCCCGTCAGACTCTCTCCTATCATGGAGCTCTCAGCCGGAGACGCAAATGCGATCATCCCGTTTGTAACCCCGAAGTCAAACGGGACTCTCCCAACCATCAGAGAGCCAGACTCGCCTCTGGATGATAACTCCGAACTATCGAGGTCTGTGTCCATCAGGCTCGATCAAGCACCCGGCCTCGCAGATCCACACACTTCTATCTAGCTTTCGCTCTTAGACGAAGCACTAGGCTTAACACAATCCCTCGCCATTACGGAAGCCTTGCCTCCGAACTACACCCAGCTCAAGCTAGGGGCCGAGGTCGGGGAATTTTACACCCCACCCACCAACCATTTAATAGCCACTGTCGAGGATTTAACCGACATGCTAGACTACGCCTCCGAAGACATCGATGATGATGTCGACACCGAACAAAGACAAAACCCACCTGTTACGGGGCGTTGGACAACCACTTCTACCTACGATGTATACATGGTGGATACTCCTGACGAAGAGGACGACGATGGCATTCAAGATCCAGGCAAGGACAAGCCCGTCGATGAACCACCAAAGCGCCGGCATCAGCGGTGCCGCTCACGATCGCGTAGGGAAAAGGATAGTACTACCAGCACCGGAGATAATGAAACCCCGGACAACGCCGAAGACCACGACCACCCCGTCGAGCCCATGTCCGAACAGGACAAGAGGGAGGAGGGTTAGTACAACCCTGAACACGCTGATCACGAGGACTCGGAGGACATCAACTACTTACCTGCCTCCGAAGAGGTTGTAAGCCTCGGTGACGAAGATTTCATCGTCCTAGAGGAACCCCTCGAACAAGAACGCTTCAAGCGACAACTCATTGCCACTGCGCGGAGCCTAAAAAAGAAACAACACCAGCTTCAACCTAAACAGGACACACTCAATGATAGAAGGACTATGGTCCTAGCCGCCGAAGAGTACGACCTTGAGCGACCAGTAAAGAGCTACCCCAAGCGTAGGCTGCTGCCACAATTCGATGATGAAGCCCTCGAGCCAATTCCGTCGAAACACAATTATGCTGATAAACTAGACCGACCACCACGTGGACGGGATAAAACGGCTTACCACGCTGAACACCAGCCCGCACCACCTCACCGTAGAGGCAAGGAGATAGCAGCGCCGGACTACACTTATGACCTATGTCAGGACCTGGCCAATAAAGTCGGTCAGACAAGATCAATCTGTGAATCCAGAGGACGTGCTCTAGCACGAGCTTACGGCAACAAAACCTGGCGCGATCAACATCATCAAGTTCGAGGTTTTCACCAAACACAAATGTCATCTGAACTACGTCGCGATGTAGCTAGGTATAGAGGTGCCGCACACCCTATGTGCTTTACTGATGAAGTAATGCAACACCAATTTTCGGAAGGGTTTACACCCGTAAACATCAAACAATACGATGGAACAATAGACCCTGTTGTCTGGATTGAAGATTTTCTTCTCCACATTCACATGGCTCGCAGAGATGACCTCTATGCCATCAAATACCTCCCTTGAAGTTGAAGGGACCAGCACGACATCGGTTGAATAGCCTCCCAGAGAACTCCATTGGGAGCTGGAAAGATTTAGAAGACGCTTTCTGGGGCAACTTTCAGGGCACTTATGTCCGGCCTTTGGATGCCGATGACCTAAGTCACATAGTCTAGCAACCCGGAGAGTCAGCTCGCAAACTTTGGAATCAGTTCCTCATTAAAAAGAACCAAATTGTGGACTGTCCAGACGCCGAAGCCTTAGCGGCCTTTAAACACAACGTCCATGATGAATGGCTCGCCGACACCTCGGGCAGGAAGAGCCGAAAACCATGGCAGCCCTGACAACACTTACGACCCGCTTCTGCGCGGGCGAAGATAGTTGGCTAGCTCGTAGAAGAAACAGTTCCAGCGATCCCAACACCTCTGAGGCCAGGGATGACAATGGCAGGCCACACCGCAAAAAAAACATACATCGGAATAACAACGACGACACCGAAGACACGGTAGTCAATGCCAGATTCAGTGGTTCCAAATCCGGTCAGCAGAAGAAACCTTTCAAAGGCAACAGGGCGGTCCATCCAACTTGGATAAAATCCTCGAGAGGCCCTATCAGATGCATTGCACCCCCGACAAGCCTGCTAACCACACCAATAGAATTTGTTGGGTTTCCAAACAGACGATAAGTTAAATACCAAACACAAGGGGAAGGGACCTCCAAGCGAGGACGACGATGAGCCCCGTCAGCCAAACACCGGGGGTTAGAAGTAGTTCCCCCAAAGTAAAAACAGTGAACATGATCTACGTCACTCACATACCCAAAAGGGAGTGCAAGCGCGCACTAAGGGATGCCTATGCCGTAGAGCCTGTCGCCCCAAAATTCAATCCATGGTCAGCCTGTCCGATCAGCTTTGATCGCAGGGATCACCCAACCAGTATCTGTCACGGGGTGATACGTCCATTTTGCATCATGCTTTTATATCAATATTTATTGCATTAAGGGCTATTATTACACATTATATATCAATACTTATGGCTATTCTCTCTTATTTTACAAGGTTTACCATGAAGAGGGGGAATGTTGGCAGCTGGAATTCTGGCTGGAAAAGGAGCAAATATTGGAAACCTATTCTGCACAGCTCCAAAAATCCTAAAACTCCACGGAACTTGTTTTTGGAATTAATAAGAATTATTGAGCAAAAGAAACACCAGAGGGGGCCCACACCCTGGCCAGGAGGGTGGGGGCGCGCCCACCCCTACTGGGCGCGCCCCCTGTCTCCTGGCCCCCCTGGTGACCCTCCGGTGCCCATCTTCTGCTATATGAAGGCTTTTACCCTGGAAAAAATCAGACGCAAGCTTACGGGATGAAACTCCGCCGCCACGAGGCGGAACCAATCTAGAGCTCCGGCAGAGCTGTCCTGCCGGGGAAACTTCCCTCCAGGAGGGGGAAAATCATCACCATCGTCATCACCAACGATCCTCTCAACGGGAGGGGGTCAATCTCCATCAACATCTTCACCAGAACCATCTCCTCTCAAAACCCTAGTTCATCTCTTGTATCCAATCTTGTATCAAAACCACAAATTGGTACCTGTGGGTTGCTAGTAGTGTTGATTACTCCTTGTAGTTGATACTAATTGGTTTATTTGGTGGAAGATCATTTGTTCAGATCCTTAATGCATATTATTACTCCTCTGATCATGAACATTAATATGCTTTGTGAGTAGTTACGTTTGTTCCTGAGGACATAGGTGAAGTCTTGCTAGTAGTAGTCATGTGAATTTGGTATTCGTTCGATATTTTGATGAGATGTATGTTGTCTTTCCTCTAGTGGTGTTATGTGAACATCGACTACATGACACTTCACCATTATTTGGGCCTAGAGGAAGGCATTGGGAAGTAATAAGTAGATGATGGGTTGCTAGAGTGACAGAAGCTTAAACCCTAGTTTATGCGTTGCTTCGTAAGGGGCTAATTTGGATCCATATGTCTAATGTTGTGGCTAGGTTTACCTTAATACTTCTTTTGTAGTCGAGGATGCTTACAATAGAGGTTAATCATAAGTGGGATGCTTGTCCAAGTAAGGGCAGTACCCAAGCACCGGTCCACCCTGAGGGAGTCCTGGATTTGGGGGTATCCGGACAGCCGGACTGTGTACAATGTCCGGACTATTGAAGCGTGAAGATACAAGACTCAAGACTTTGGCCCATGTCCGGATGGGACTCTCCTTTGCGTGGAAGGCAAGCTTGGCGATCCAGATATTGTGTTTCCTTCCTTGTAACCAACTCTATGTAAACCCTAGCCCTCTCCGGTGTCTATATAAACTAGAGAGGTTGGTCCTTAGAAGGCCGATCACAATTACAATCATACCATCATAGGCTAGCTCTTAGGGTTTAGCCTCTACGATCTTGTGGTAGATCTACTCTTGTACTACCTATATCTTCAATATTAATCAAGCAGGAAGTAGGGTTTTACCTCCATCGAGGGGGCCCGAACCTGGGTAAACATCTGTGTCCCTTGCTTCCTTTTACCATCAGCCTTGACGCACAGATCGGGGCCCCCTACCCGAGATCCGCCGGTTTTGACACCGACATTGGTACTTTCATTGAGAGTTCCTCTGTGACGTTGCCGCAAGGCTCGATGGCTCCTTCAATCATCATCAACGACGCTGTCTAGGATGAGAATTTCCTCCCCGGACAGATCTTCGTGTTTGACGGCTTCGCACTGCGGGCCAATTCGCTTGGCCATCTGGAGCAGATCGACAGCTACGCCCCTGGACACCAAATCAAGTTCGAAAACCTGAACTACACGGCGGATATCCGCGGAGACTTGATCTTCGACAGATTCGGGCCCGCGCCAGGAGCACCGGACAGTCATGACGAGCATGGCCTGGACCTGCTGTCGGACAACGCTCGGGATATCGCCCCTGCAGTAGCCCCGGACTCAAATCCGGAGCAGGCTGCGTTGCCTAGGGACGGAGGGATGGACCCCGCTCCGCAGGCTGTACCCTCATCGGCGGTGGAGCCGAACACAGGCCTCGCTTCTCAGGAGGCCTATGACTCCGGACCCCCGGATTCATATCCGGTTGTAGGTTCCAGTCCGCGCATTCCCGAGCCCGCCGAGCCCGGTTGGGCTCCGGTAATGGAGTTCACCACTGCAGACATCTTTCAGCACTCGCCCTTTGGTGACATGCTGAACTCATTAAAGTCTCTCTCTTTGTCAGGAGGCTCTGGGCCGAACTATGTCCGGCTTGAGTGGGAAGCAGGTGACAACGGAATTCGCTGCCCACCCACCACCCACTTCATTGCCACGGTCGATGATTTAACCCACGTGCTAGACTTCGACTCCGAAGACATCGACGGTATGGACGACGATGCAGGAGAATTACTGGAGCCACATCTCATAGGACGGTGGACGGCCACCTCCTCATACGACATATATATGGTGGACACTCCGAAGAAAACCAATGGCGACGAGGCAACGGGGGATAACCCCCCCGGAGGAAAACCAAAGCATGGGCGCTTTTGGCGCCACTCCAAGCCACACCATACCAACATCGGCCCCGGAGACGAAAGCAATCCGGATGGCGCCAAAGAGGAATACAACCCTGATTGGCCTACCTTCAAGAAGGCTGGACCGGTCATGATGGGATACTTGGAGAGGGACAACCATACACCCCCCTCCAACGATGAGGTAAGCCTCGGCAATGACGAATTCATCATACCAGAAGATCCAGTGGAACAAGTTCACTTCAAGCGACGGCTCATGGCCACGACAAGGAGTCTGCAAAGGAAGCAAGAGTAGCTTAAAGCTAACCAATACTTGCTAACGGATAGGTGGACCAAGGTACTGGCCACCGAAAAGTACGGACTCGAAAGCCCCAGCAAAAGCCATGAACCACACAATCGGCTACCTCAACCTAAGCAGGAGAACCCAAGGCACACACCCCGACATCCACACATCATTACGGCCCAAGACAGCAAAAGGGATACACGAAGAGGCACCCTCAGGCCTCGGCGCAATGGTCATAAACGGCAAGTAAAGGAAACTGGTGCCAGGTCCATCAACTCTCGATCCGGTCAACGGACAAAGAGCAGCTCAAGCCTATTCGGCTCGAGCCACATACTCGATCAACCATGTGAAATTCATGGTACTCCTAGAAGGACGGCAAAGCATACCAATAGAGAATGCCGGATCCTCAAAACAAAGCGGCTGGTCGTATGCCAGAAACGACGATGGGATGCGTCTAGTCAAGAGACCCCCAGAGTATAAAAGTACGGCCGATTGCCCCCGATCACACCGAGCACAACAATTCAATTGCCGCACCCCTAGACCTAATAGTCCAGGGGCTCCATAATACATAAAGCCCTCGCTGGTATGAAACCACAAATAACATCTTTTCAAAAGATGCCAGGTGTAAAGGCCAAGTCTATTGGCCCACCATTCTAATGGTTGTTCTCGGATCAACAAAAAATGCCACGCCAAAGATTAATTCTTCGGCACCCTCCCCTCGTGCGGTAATTAACCGTATGATAACGGGACGAACCACGTTGGCTAGATTCCACGTGGTAAACCATTAGGCCAACACCGTGTGATATAATCACACTTATAGGCAAGGCCGAACTACGCACTTAGAGCGGAAACCACACAACTGCCGGAGTAGCAAGTCGTGCATGCCTATCAAAATTTTGATATGACAGCCAACTATCCGGACACCAACTGAGGAGTCCGTGCTATTTCATGGTATAACGCCTGGGGTCACCAGGGTCCGATCAGGAACCCTTAGACCAACCACAAGAGGACGCTCAGCTGCCTCATAGCATTTGCCTTTACAAACTAACTTTGACTCAGAACAGGATTGACAGCGTGGAATCAGCCCGGACACACGATGGCGGGAACATGCAGGTAGAAGGCAGTTCGGATTCACTCTTGATCCACTCACAACCCCCTCCAGTCCGGCCATCACAGTTTCCGCCAAAAACACCTCTTTTCATACATCGTACCCATATGCATAGACATATCATCCTACTACAATGACTAGATTTAAAAAACACTTATCGACCGGCATTTATCGCCGATGCCTCTTTGCCAAAAATGGCAGCCACGCTTCGTGTTACGCCCGATTATGCCAGGGGCTGCACAATACGGCAATAAAGTCCGACCACCTTTTCGGTCGCTCGACACCCCGAACTTATAGCACTGTATGCATCAGCTCCGAATCATGTCTTGGGTCATTGGTTGGGTTTGCCCGACTCCCATGTTTTGGTACCTTACGTTCCGTTCTATCGGCTAAGGTAGCGCTGGGAGAACTACTGCGATTGTGTCCCGGTTCTGTCGGACGAGCACCACAGTAGAGAAAGCCAAAAACCGACTGTCATGATGGAGTGAGAGCTGGTCAGCTGTTCGAGAGGTTGTAAAATCCTTAAAGATTTAGTCCGCACAATGCCATTATAAATGCAGAGTGCGATGGATCGGTCTTCCGATCAGGCGCCAATAGAGCCCCTAGTTCGGCCTTCCGAACACTAGGGGCTGCGCCGACCATAGTCGAATTCCTATGGCTAAGTGATAGTAATAAAACCGTATAGTCCAATTGCCTGGTTCGCGGCGAGAAACACCTCCTTCAAAGGACCTAACTATGGGATAAAGAGCATCCAGATATACCCCGAACACCCCTGTATTCTTTTCTGCATGGGGACAGAAGCCGATGACTGGCCAACTCTCAGGATGTACATACAATAAAAAGCCGCACAGGAAGAACATATGTTCAAACAAAACATGCAATATATAATAAAAATACCATTATCCCATATTACAGAAAGTGGCAAGAATGCCCTCAGGGAAATATAATGTCTTTGGCACACTTATCTGCCGCAAGAGGGGCCCCTTTCAGCACACCTTCATAGTATAGCTCGGGCTTGTGGTGATCCTTACCCTTCGGCGGCCCCTCAGTCATCAGCTTCTCTGCATCAAGCCTCCCCCAATGCACTTTTGCACGGGCAAATGCCATGCGTGCGCCTTCTATACAAACTGATCGCTTGATAGCATCAAGTCGAGGACAGGCGCCCACAATCCGCTTGACGAGTTCGAAGTAACTGCTTGGAATCGGCTCCGCAGGCCACAACCGGACAACTAAGTCCTTCATGGCTAGTTCGGCCGCCTGGTGCAGTTCGACCAGTTGTTTCAGCTGATCGATAAATGGCACCGGATAGTTCGGCGCCAAATACTGCGACCAGAAATCCCTCTCCGCAGACTTCTTCTCCTCGGTTCGGTAGAATTGGGCGGCATCTGATATGCTGCGCGGAAGATCCGCAAAAGCCCCTGAAAAAATAAGAATTCAGCTTGCCGCTTAGGATTCTTCCCATTATCATGTACAAAGGGCTAAGAATACAGAAGGCCTCACCAGCCGCAACTTTCCGGGCCTCCTAAAGGTCCCGCGCAGCACCTCGGGCTTCTTCCCGAGCACCTTCCGCAGCCTCGAGAGCTTGGGCAAGTTCGGATTCTTTCCCTAGTACTCTGCTCCAAGCCCTCGCTTTTCTTCACAGCTTCCTGGAGCTCTCGCTCAGCTGCGATGACCCTGGCCTCGTGTTTTTCATGAAGCGCCTGTTCGGCCTCAGCCTTCTTATTGGCATCAGCCACAACCTTCTTTAGTGCCTCGTATTCGGCACTCGCTCCTAGAGCATACAATACAAATACTTCTCACTATGCACAACTATTCATTATTGCCAACTTCAAGACAAATGTTTTCAACATACCTTGCTTGTCTTCTAGTTGCTTCTTCACGCGGCCGAGTTCTTCCTCGGCCCGTGCAAGGCTTTGCTTCAGTTCGGACACTTTTGCATTATAAGCGGCCGTCCTCTTGGCAGAAGCCTGTTTTCACATCAAGGGGTATACGTCATTCACATAAGCTCCCGCGAAGGCGGAAGATTTGTTCCCCTGCCCAGCTCCGTCTTCTCCGCTGGACAGTGTATCAAGGGCTACTACTCATATTATGACAATTCCTCAAAAGTTTCTTAGGAAACATACCTCAAAGGCCTTTATAAGGCCAAAGCAGGACTCGTTCAGCCCGCTCTCGGCGGACTGAATCTTCTCAACCACTGCGCCCATGAGGGTCCGATGCTCATCGATGATAGACGCGTTCTTTAACGTTGTCGATAGACCACCCGGCAGCTCTACTTGAACAGAGGATGCCGGCGGGGTAGGCAGGCCTCCCACCATCGAAGGTAGCTGTTCGCTCGATTCTGGAACCTTAGAGGTCCCGGGGGCCTTATCCGCCCCCGTGTGTCCGGCTCCAAGGATAAGTCCTCCCTGGTCCGGGTCCTGTCAAGATGACACCTTAGTGTCGCGCCTGGACTTTGGGGAAGGGGCCTGCGGAGGCGTCTCGCTCGCCAAGGCGTTTGAGCCCAGCGAATCTTCCGATGAGGACAGTCTGGCGCGAGACCTCGTCGGGCTGCGCAAAATATGGCAACTGTTAAAGCTACTATATCCAGAAACAATCCCGGACGCATATGCGTGTGTGGATTCCGTATACTTATGACTTCTCCAGGGGCTGGGCCCTGGGATTCCACTCCGGGCTGCTGTCGGCAGCCGCGGTGGATGTCTCTGGGAGGGAACCTTTCCCCCTCTTGGGCGATTCGGCCTCCAGGGACGGGGAAGCGGCACACTTCCTCCCACCTTCAGAGTGAGGCTCGTCCTCCTCTGCTTCCTCCTCTTCGCCTTCCGTAGAAGGAGAGTCGCTTGAATCTTCGGATTTTGGGTCCGAAGCCTCGCGGAGACGGAGGCCACTCCGGGTCTTCTTGACCTTCTTGGAGGCCTCCTTCTTTGGCGCCTCGTAAGGCGCGGGGACCAGCATCTTTGACAGAAGAGGTCCGGCCGGTTCCTCCGGCAGTGGGGCCGGACAATGTATTCGCTCCACCTTCTTTATCCATCCCTGAGGTCATAATGAAACACGATTAAGATGTCTCCCTCATGACATGCCAGCCGAAGCATGGATGGACAGTGTGGTTGTAACTTACCGAACTTGCAGAATGGGATAATTGATACCCACGGTCCTCGGTGGGGCCCAGCCACGATTTGCCGAACTTGAAGAGCACCTTCCAGATATCCTTGTGGGAGGAGTCATAAAGCTCCTGAAGGGTTTGGTGCTCGGTGGGGTCGAACTCCCACAGAGTGCAAGCTCGGTGCTGACAGGGGAGAACTAGGCAAACTAGCATCACCTGGACTACATCGACGAGTTTGACGTCCCTGTCAACCACACTCTGAACGCGCGTCTGGAGTAGTGACAGCTCATCGGGCGAGGACCAGTTCGGGCCCTTCTTGGGCCAGGACATGAGTCGCAATGGAGCTCCGAATCTGAACTCTGGGGCTGCTGCCCACTTTTTGCCGCGTGGTTCGGTGATATAGAACCACTGCTGCTGCCACTCCTTGACATAGTCGTTGAAGGCACCCTTCGGCCAAGCGGCCTTGGGCATCTTGCTTACCATGGCACCGCCGCACTTGGCATGTTCGCCACTCACCACCTTGGGTTTCACATTGAAAATCTTCAGCCACAGGCCGAAGTGAGGTGGGATCCGGAGAAAAGCCTCGCACACAACGATGAACGTCGAGATATTGAGGAAGGAGTTGGGGGAAAGATCATGAAAATCGATCCCGTAGTAATACATGACTCCCCGAACAAATGGGTGAAGGGGAAACCCGAGTCCACGGACTAAATGGGGAAGGAACACGACTCTCTCGTGAGATTTCGGAGTGGGGACGACCTGTCCCGCCGGTGGGAGACGGTGGCCGATCTTCTGGGCCAGATACCCGGCTCCCCGGAGCTTCTTGATGTCCTTCTCCTGGACGGTCGAGGACATCCATCTGCCTCCTGCTCCGGATCTGGACATCTTTGGAAACCTCTCTTCAATGGAGAAGAAGAGTGCTTGGGCGTTGGGGCTCAAACAGAGGGGAATGAGCTAACGGAAGGAGAAGGCGTGGGTAAAGAGAAAGAAACCTAACCTCTTTATAGGTGCGGGAAATGCTTTTTGCGCCTCCCACTTGCTTGGTGGAACCCGTCTGCCTCCCACTCGCCGCGATTAGCGGCGCGGTTGGATTACCCATACCCGTGTTGATGAGAACCCCGTGATAAGGGGACATGATCTCTGCTTTGACAAGACGTGTCAAAGAAACCGCCTCGCAATGTGCGCTGTGGCTGGTTGTGGAAGACGGTTTGAATAATGATCCGACCGTAATAACATGTCACGTCGTCTAAAAAAGTTGTCAGCAGATTGCATTTGTGAAATATCATTCTCTCTACAGCGGTGTGTAAAGATCATTTTTGTGGATCCGGACATGATTCAAGTGTTCGATGATTACTTTGGAGTATTCGGAGGAGGAACCCGCCTTGCAATGCCGAAGACAATACTGCACGCCGGACTCATCATCATTGAAGCCTGGTTCAGGGGCTACTGAGGGAGTCCTGGATTAGGGGGTATCCGGACAGCCGGACTGTGTACAACGTCCGGACTATTGAAGCGTGAAGATACAAGACTCAAGACTTCGGCCCGTGTCCGGATGGGACTCTCCTTTGTGTGGAAGGCAAGCTTGGCGATCCAGATATTGTGTTTCCTTCCTTGTAACCGACTCTATGTAAACCCTAGCCCTCTCCGGTGTCTATATAAACCAGAGAGGTTGGTCCTTAGAAGGCCGATCACAATTACAATCATACCATCATAGGCTAGCTCTTAGGGTTTAACCTCTATGATCTCGTGGTAGATCTACTCTTGTACTACCTATATCTTCAATATTAATCAAGCAAGAAGTAGGGTTTTACCTCCATCGAGAGGGCCCGAACCTGGGTAAACATTTGTGTCCCTTGCTTCCTGTTACCATCAGCCTTGACGCACAGATCGGGCCCCCCTACCCGAGATCCGCCAGTTTTGACACCGACACACCCACATATCAAATTATTAAAGTACCGAATGCAAATCATATGAGCGTGATGAAAACTAGCTTGACGATAATTCCCATGTGTCCTCGAGAGCACTTTTCTCATTATAAGAAATTGTCTAGGCTTGTCCTTTGCTACAAAAAGGATTGGGCTACCTTGATGCACTTTATTTACTTTCATTGCTTGTTACTCATTACAATTTATCTTATCACAAAACTATTTGTTACCTACAATTTCAGTGCTTGCAGAGAAAACCTTACTGAAAACCGCTTGACATTTCCAGCTGCTCCTCGTTGGGTTTGACACTCTTACTTATCGAAAGGACTATGATAGATCCCCTATACTTGTGGGTCATCAAGACTCTTTTCTGGCGCCGTTGTCGGGGAGCGTAGCGCTTTTGGTGAGTGGAACTTGGTAAGGAAACATTTATATAGTGTGCTGAAATTTTCTTTCACTTATTACTATGGAAACTAATCCTTTGAGGGGCTTGTTCGGGGTATCTTCACCCCAACCAGAAGAGCAAAGAGTTGCTCCTCAACCTACTGAACCTATTGAAAATATTTACTTTGAGATTCCGTCGGGTATGATAGAGAAACTGCTAGCTAATCCCTTTGCAGGCGATGGAACATTGCATCCCGATTTACACCTTATCTTTGTGGATGAAGTTTGTGGATTATTTAAGCTTGCAGGTATTCCAGATGATGTTGTCAAAAGGAAGGTCTTCCCTTTATATTTGAAGGGAGATGCATTGACATGGTATAGGCTATGTGATGATAAGGGATCTTGGAATTATAAATGATTGAAGTTGGAATTTCACCAGAAGTTCTATCCTATGCATCTTGTGCATCGTGATCGTAATTACATATATAATTTCTGGCCTTGCGAAGGAGAAAGCATCGCTCAAACTTGGGGGAGGCCTAAGTCAATGTTATATTCATGCCCCAATCATGAGCTCTCCAGAGAAATGATTATTCAAAATTTTTATGCTCGGCTTTCTCTCAATGATCGCAACATGCTCGATACTTCCTATGCTGGTTCTTATATGCTGAAGACTATTGAATTCAAATGGGACTTATTGGAAAGAATTAAACACAACTCTGAAGATTGGGGTTCCGACGATGGTAAGGAGTCAGGTATGACACCTAAGTTTGATTGTGTTAAATCATTTATGAATACTGATGATTTTCGTGGATTTAGAGCTAAATATGGACTTGACTCTGAGATAGTAGCTTCTTTCTGTGAATCTTTTGCTACTCACGTTGATCTCCCTAAGGAGAAGTGGTTTAAATACAATCCTACCATTGAAGTAAAAGTAGTTGCACCTATTACAGTTGAAGAAAAGACTGTCACCTATAGTGATCCTATTGTTCCTACTACTTATGTTGAGAAACCTCCTTTTCCTATTAGGATAAAGGATCATGCTAAAACTTCGACTGTTGTTCGTAAGAGTAATACTAGGACTTATACACCTCCTGAGCAAATCAAAGTTAAACCTAGTATTGCTATGGTTAAAGATCTCTTGGATGATGATTGAGATGGGCATGTTATTTATTTCTATGCAGAGACTGCTAATATTGTTAGACCAGATACTAAGATACATAGACCTGTGGTAGGCATGCCTGTTATTTCTGTTAAAATAGGAGATCATTGTTATCATGGCTTATGTGATATGGGTGCTAGTGCTAGTGCAATACCCTATGACTTATATAAAGAAATTATGCATGATATTGCACCCGTTGAATTGGAAGGTATTGATGTTACTATCAAACTTTCCAATAGAGATATTATTTCACCAATTGGGATTGTTAGAGATGTTGAAGTCTTGTGTGGGAAGGTTAAATATCCTGCTGATTTTCTTGTTCTTAGTTCCCCACAAGATGACTTTTGTCCCATAATTTTTCACAGACCCTTCTTGAATACAGTTAATGCTAAGATTGATTGTGAAAAGGATACTATTACAATTGGCTTAGAGGGATTGTCTCGTGAGTTTAATTTTGCTAAGTTTCATAGACAACCTCATGATAGAGAATCAACTAGTAAGGATGAGATTATTGGTCTTGCTTCTATTGCCGTGCCTCCTACTGATCCGTTAGAACAATATTTTCTAGACCATGAAAATGATATGTTTATGAAGGAAAGAAGGGAAATAGATAAAGTGTTCCTTCAACAGGAACCTATGCTGAAACACAACCTACCCGTTGAAATTCTAGGGGATCCCCCTCCACCCAAGGGTGATCCCGTGTTTGAACTCAAACCATTACCTAATAATCTCAAGTATGCTTACCTTGATGAAAAGAAAATATATCCTATTATTATTAGTGCTAACCTTTCAGAGCAAGAAGAAGAAAGATTATTGAAAACTCTGAAATAAGCACCGTGTTGCTATTGGATATACTCTGGATGATCTCAAGGGCATTAGTCCCACATTATGCCAACACAAAATTAATTTGGAGGACGATGCCAAACCAGTTAGAGATCCTCAACGGTGACTAAATCCTTAGATGAAAGAAGTGGTAAGAAAGGAGTTACTAAAGCTCCTTGAGGCAGGTATAATTTATCCCGTTGCTGATAGTGATTGGGTAAGCCTTGTCCATTGTGTTCCTAAAAAGAGAGGTATTACCGTTGTTCCTAATGATAAAGATGAATTGATCCCGCAAAGGATTATTACAGGTTATAGGATGGTAATTGATTTATGTAAATTAAATAAAGCTACTAAGAAATATTATTTCCCTTTACCTTTTATTGATCAAATGCTAGAAAGACTGTCCAAACACACACATTTCTGCTTTCTAGATGGTTATTCTGGTTTCTCTCAAATACCTGTAACAACGAAGGATCAATCTAAAACTACTTTTACTTGCCCTTTCGGTACTTTTGCTTATAGACGTATGCCTTTTGGTTTATGTAATGCACCTGCTACCTTTCAAAGATGTATGATGGCTATATTCTCTGACTTTTGTGAAAAGATTTGTGAGGTATTCATGGATAATTTCAACGTCTATGGATCCTCTTTTGATGATTGCTTGAGCAACCTTGATCGAGTTTTGCAGAGATGTGAAAACACTAGTCTCGTCTTGAATTGGGAAAAGTGCCACTTTATGGTTAATGGAGGCATTGTCTTGGGGCACAAGATTTCTGAGAGAGGTATTGAAGTTGATAAAGCTAAAGTTGATGCTATTGAAAAGATGCCATGTCCCAAGGACATAAAAGGTATAAGAAGTTTCCTTGGTCATGCCGGTTTTTATAGGAGGTTCATTAAGGACTTTTTAAAAATCTCTAGGCCTCTGACTAATTTATTGCAAAAAGATATTCCTTTTGTCTTTGATGATGATTGTGTAGAAGCATTTTAAATACTTAAGAAAGCTTTGATCGCTGCACCTATTGTTCAGCCACCTGATTGGAATTTACCCTTTGAAATTATGTATGATGCTAGTGATTATGCTATAGGTGTTGGTCTAGGGCAAAGAGGTGATAAGAAATTGAATGTTATCCAGTATGCTAGTAAAACTCTTGATACTGCCCAGAGAACTTATGCTACTACTGAAAAGAGTTCTTAGCAGTTGTGTTCGCATGTGATAAGTTTAGACCTTATATTGTTGATTCCAAAGTTACTATTCACACTGATCATGCTGCTATTAAATATCTTATGGAAAAGAAAGATGCTAAGCCTAGACTTATTAGATGGGTTCTCTTGCTCCAAGAATTTGATTTGCATATTGTTGATAGAAAGGGAGCTGAGAACCCCGTTGTAGACAACTTGTCTAGGCTAGAGAATGTTCTTGATGACCCACTGCCTATTGATGATAGTTTCCTGATGAACAATTAGCGGTCGTTAATGCTTCTCGTACTGCTCCTTGGTATGCTGATTATGCTAATTACAATGTTGCTAAATTTATACCACCTAGTTTCACATACCAGCAAAAGAAAAAGTTCTTTTATGATTTAAGACATTACTTCTGGGATGACCCATACCTTTATAAAGAAGGAGTAGACGATGTTATTAGACGTTGTGTACCTGAGCATGAAAAGGAACAGATCCTATGCAAATGTCACTCTGAATCCTATGGAGGACACCACCCTGGAGATAGAACTGCACATAAGGTATTGCAATCCGGTTTTTATTGGCCTACTCTCTTCAAAGATGCTCGTAAGTTTGTCTTATCTTGTGATGAATGTCAAAGAATTGGTAACATTAGTAGACGTCAAGAAATGCCTATGAATTATTCTCTTGTTATTGAACCATTTGATGTTTGGGGCTTTGATTATATGGGACCTTTTCCTGCCTCTAATGGTTACACACATATTTTAGTTGCTGTTGATTATGTTACTAAGTGGGTAGAAGCTATTCCAACTAGTAGTGCTGATCATAACACTTCTATTAAAATTCTTAAAGAAGTTATTTTTCTGAGGTTTGGAGTCCCTAGATATCTTATGACTGATGGTGGTTCACATTTTATTCATGGTGCTTTCCGTAAGATGCTTGCTAAGTATGATGTTAATCATAGAATAGCATCTCCTTATCACCCACAGTCTAGTGGTCAAGTAGAGTTGAGCAATAGAGAGCTCAAATAAATTTTGCAAAAGACTCTGAATAGATCTAGAAATAATTGGTCCAAGAAACTTGATGATGCATTATGGGCCTATAGAACTGCATACAAAAATCCTATGGATATGTCTCTGTATAAAATGGTTTATGGAAAAGCTTGTCACTTACCTCTTGAACTTGAACATAAAGCATATTGGGCTATTAAACAGCTCAACTATGACTTCAAACTTGCCGGTGAGAAGAGGTTATTTGACATCAGCGCACTGGATGAATGGAGAACCCAAGCCTATGAGAATGCCAAGCTATTCAAAGAAAAAGTCAAATGCTGGCATGATAAAAGGATACAAGAGCATGAGTTTAACGTAGGTGATTATGTGTTATTATTCAACTCTCGTTTAAGATTTTTTGCAGGAAAACTCTCTCTAAATGGGAAAGTCCTTATGTTATCGAGGAGGTCTATCCTTCCGATGCCATAAAAATCAACAACTTTGAAGGCACAAGTCCAAGGGTGGTGAATGATAACCCACAAGTGTAGGGGATCGCAACAGCTTTCGAGGGTAAAGTATTCAACCCAAATTTATTGATTCGACACAAGGGGAGCCAAAGAATATTCTTGAGTATTAGCAGTTGAGTTGTCAATTCAACCACACTTGGATAACTTAGTATCTGCAGCAAAGTATTTAGTAGCAAAGTAGTATGATAATAAAGGTAACAGTAGCAAAAGTAAAGATAATAGTTTTTGGGTTTTTGTAGTAGTTGTAACAGCAGCAACGGAAAAGTAAATAAGCGAAGAACAATATATGAAAAGCTCGTAGGCAATGGATCAGTGATGGATAATTATGCCGGATGCGATTCCTCATGTAATAGCTATAACATAGGGTGACACAGAACTAGCTCCAGTTCATCAATGTAATGTAGGCATGTATTCCGTAAATAGTCATACGTGCTTATGGAAAAGAACTTGCATGACATCTTTTGTCCTACCCTCCCGTGGTAGCGGGGTCCTAGTGGAAACTAAGGGATATTAAGGCCTCCTTTTAATAGAGAACCAGAACAAAGCATTAGCACATAGTGAATACATGAACTCCTCAAACTACGGTCATCACCGAGAAGTATCCCGATTATTGTCACTTCGGGGTTGTCGGATCATAACACATAATAGGTGACTATAGACTTGCAAGATAGGATCAAGAACTCACATATATTCATGAAAACATAATAGGTTCAGATCTGAAATCATGGCACTCGGGCCCTAGTGACAAGCATTAAGCATAGCAAAGTCATAGCAACATCAATCTCAGAACATAGTGGATACTAGGGATCAAACCCTAACAAAACTAACTTGATTACATGGTAAATCTCATCCAACCCATCACCGTCCAGCAAGCCTATGATGGAATTACTCATGCACGGCCGTGAGCATCATGAAATTGGTGATGGAGGATGGTTGATGATGACGACGGTGACAAATCCCCCTCTCCGGAGCCCCGAACAGACTCCAGATCAGCCCTCCCGAGAGAGATTAGGGCTTGGCGGCGGCTCCGTGTCGTAAAACGCGATGAAACTTTCTCTCTGATTTTTTTCTCCCCGAACGTGAATATATGGAGTTGGAGTTGAGGTCGGTGGAGGTCCAGGGGCCCACAAGATAGGGGGGCGCGCCCTAGGGGGGGGGCGCCCCCTGTCTCGTGGACAGGGTGTGCCCCCCCTGGTGTATTTCTTTCGCCCATAAATTCTTATTAATTCCAAAAAGTGCCTCCGTGGATTTTCAGGACATTCCGAGAACTTTTCTTTTCTACACATAAAACAACATCATGGCAGTTCTGCTGAAAACAGCGTTAGTCCGGGTTAGTTTCATACAAATCATGCAAGTTAGAGTCCAAAACAAGGGCAAAAGTGTTTGGAAAAGTAGATACGTTGGATACGTATCAACTCCCCCAAGCATAAACCTTTGCTTGTCCTCAAGCAATTCAGTTGATAAACTGAAAGTGATAAAGAAAAACTTTTACAAACTCTGTTTGCTCTTGTTGTTGTAAACATGAAAAGCCAGCATTCAAGTTTCAGCAAATATTATGAACTAACCATACTCACAATAACACCTAGGTCTCACAATTACTCATATCAATAGCATAATCAGCTAGCGAGCCATAATAATAAAACTCGGATGACAACACTTTCTCAAAATAATCATAACATGATATAACAAGATGGTATCTCGCTAGCCCTTTCTGAGACCGCAAAACATAAATGCAGAGCACCTTTAAAGATCAAGGACTGACTAAACATTGTAATTCATGGTAAAAGAGATCCAGTCAAGTCATACCCAATATAAACCAATAGTAATGAATGCAAATGACAGTGTGCTCTCCAGCGGGTGCTTTTTAATAAGAAGGGTGATGACTCAACATAAAAGTAAATAGATAGGCCCTTCGTAGAGGGAAGCAGAGATTTGTAGAGGTGCCAGAGCTCGATTTTAAAATAGAGATTGAATAACACTTTGAGCGGCATACTTTTGTTGTCAACGCAACAACTATGAGATGGCTGTATCTTCCATACTACATGCATTATAGGCAGTTCCCAAACAGAATGGTAAACGTTTGTACTCCCCCAACAACCAACAAGCATCAATCCATGGCTTGCTCGAAACAACGAGTGCCTCCAACTAAAACAAGCCCTGGGGGAGTTTTGTTTAATTATTTTGATTTGCTTTGATCTTTTTGGATCATGGGACTGGGCATCCCGGTTACCGGCCCTTTCTCGTGAATGAGGAGCAGAGTCCACTCCTCTTGAGAATAACCCACCTAGCATGGAAGATATAGGCAGCCCTAGTTGTAACATGAGCTGCTCGAGCATACAAAACAGAATTTCATTTGAAGGTTTGGAGTTTGGCACATACAAATTTACTTGGAACGGCAGGTAAATACCGCATATAGGAAGGTATAGTGGACTCATATGGAACAACTTTGGGGTTTAAGGAGTTTGGATGCACAAGCAGTATTCCCGCTTAGTACAGGTGAAGGCTAGCAAAAGACTGGGAAGCGACCAACTGAGAGAGCGACAACAGTCATAAACATGCATTAAAATTAATTCACACCGAGTACAAGCATGAGTAGGATATAATCCACCATGAACATAAATATCATGAAGGCTATGTTGATTTGATTCAACTACATGCGTGAACATGTGCCAAGTCGAGTCACTCAATTCATTCAAAGGAGGATACCATCCCATCATACCACATCATAATCATTCTAATAGCATGTTGGCACGCAAGGTAAACCATTATAACTCATAGCTAATCAAGCATGGCACAAGCAACTATAATCTCTAAATGTCATTGCAAATATGTTTACCTCATAATAAGCTGACTCAGAAACGATGAACTCATCATATTTACAAAACAAGAGAGGTCGAGTTCATACCAGCTTTTCTCATCTCAATAAGTCCATCATATATCGTCATTATTGCATTTCACTTGCACAACCGAACGATGTGTATAATAATAAGAGTGCATGTGCATTGGACTAAGCTGGAATCTGCAAGCATTCAACTCAAAAAGAGAAGACAAGTAATATGGGCTCTAAGTTAAATAAACAATCATGCATATGAGAGCCACTAAACATTTTCAATATGGTCTTCTCGACCCCCAAAGGAAATAAAATAAAGTAAAACTATTTACACGGGAAAGCTCCCAACAAGTAAGAAGAGGAACTAGAAATCTTTTTGGGTTTTCATTTTAATTCTAATACAAGCATGGAAATTAAACTAACTAATTTTTTTTAGTTTTTCTCAAGGTTTATCAAACACATAAGAAGAAAACTAGAAAAAGAAAATTAAAGTAGCATGGATAATACAATGAAAGAGTATGAGCACCGACAACTAGTGTGTGAACATGAATGTAAAGCCGGTGAGAAATACGTACTCCCCCAAGCTTAGGCTTTTGGCCTAAGTTGGTCTAATACCAAGGACCGCTGCTAGTCTCCCCGGTGTAATGGGAGGTGTAATCAGGATACCACTGGCTGGTCATCTCCGGATCCCACTGGACAGATGATGCACGATAAGGGTCCAATTCAGGTTCAGGCTCAGGTTCAGGTTCTGGAGTAAAAGCTTGGGCTCGATGATTGTTCACCGCTTCCAGTGTGACAAGAAAATTTTCTGCAAGCAAATCAAACAACAGAGGCGCAGGCAAAATAATAATCTCAGTATGTTTCTTATTAAATCTAAGTTTATACAAGAGCATCTTCTCTTCATTGTCAACAATAAACTTGTGTGCTACCATGCTCTTGTAATCTAAAATGTGAGGAGGCAATTTTATCTCCTCTTTCTCATGATGCCTAAGGGGTATCTGAAAATGTCTAGCAAGACGTGCAACATAGATACCTCCAAATATGGGGCCTTTTGTATGATTCAGGGCTAGCCGTTTAGCAACTATGACACCCATACTAAAAGTATTGTGTACAAGCAAATCATGTTGAAGAATGATAATATCAAGAACGCTCAAGTTTCCACTATTTCCACGACCAATCAAGCATCTACTAGCAAATATGGCAAAGTAGCGTAAAACAGGAAAGTGTATGCTAGAGACTTTTGCCTCGGAGCCCTTCTTTGGCTCCTCTACAACTATAGTTTTAACAAAGCCATCCACATCTTCACGATGGGGTTCCTCTAATTCTCCCTCATAAGGTATCCTACACACCGCGCAAAAATTACGTAAAGACATTTCTCTGAATTCATCATATAAATGAAATGATACTGCAGGCGGTGACTTCTTAGGATAATAATAAAAGTTTTGCACGAAAGTATTGGTGAGTAAGAGATACTGATCGATCCGGTCGTTGATGAAACCGGTGAGGCCTGCAGTCTCGATCAAAGAATAAAAATCTTCATGAATTCCAGCTTCTTTCAAGAAATCATCGCATGGCCATTCACACGACCGCACTTCCGCTAAGCGAGGAAGATTATACTTGGCTTTTTCCTTCTCTTTGGCTTGTTTTTCCTGAGAGCTTTGGCTAGAAGAGCCCCTCAAAAGTTTCCTTAACATTTTCTGCAAAATTCTGAAATTTTAGTAACTTCAAAATAAAAGTAAGTAAAACTAAACAAGATTGGTAGAAACTACTCCTACAAGTGCCTAGAGCCTATATCATGCATTAGAATTGCTTGGGACCTCATAAATTTAACATGCAAGCTCAAGAACATGGTCACCTATGCAGCAAAAATTTGCAATGAATAAAGCACTAGAACAAAAACTAATTGGACCAATGGAGGAGTCACATACCAAGCAACAATCTCCCAAAGCAGTTTTGTGAATGGAGCTTTGAGCAAGGAGATCGAAAATCGCAGCAAAATGAGCTAGAACTCGTGCTTGAGCTGGATGGGGATTTTTTTGGGTAGAAGATGAAGTGTGTGGGTGCTGGCATAAGTGGAGGGGGGCCACCAGGGGCCCACGAGACAGGGGGCGCGCCCTATAGGGGGGGCGCGCCCTCCACTCTCGTGGCCTGGTGCTTGCCCCTCCTGCAGTGATTTCAGTGCCTAAAATCCTCAAATATTCCATAAAAAATCATACTAAATTTGCAGGGCATTTGGAGCACTTTTATTTTCGGGATATTTTTATGCACGGATAATTCAGAAAACAGTCGGATAATACTATTTTTGCTTTATTTATTCTAAATAACAGAAAGTAAAAAGAGGGTACAGAAGGTTGTGCCTTCTAGTTTCATCCATCTCGTGATCATCAAAATGAATCCACTAACAAGGTTGATCAAGTCTTGTTAACAAACTCATTCCGAATAACACGGAACCGGAGAAATTTCGAATAACACTAAGTTACCTCAACGGGGATATGAAAATCCCCAACAATAAGAATATCATACTTTTTCTTGACAATAGGGAGAGGAAATTCAAAACCTCCAATAATAATAGTAGGAACTTTTCCAATAGAATTGATGCTATGAACTTGAGATTGTTTCCTCGAAAAGTGTACCGTATGCTCATTACCATTAACATGAAAAGTGACATTGCCTTTGTTGCAATCAATAACAGCCCCTGCAGTATTCAAAAAGGTCTACCAAGGATAATAGACATACTATCGTCCTCGGGAATATCAAGAATAACAAAGTCCGTTAAGATAGTGACATTTGCAACCACAACAGGCACATCCTCACAAATACCGACAGGTATAGCAGTTGATTTATCAGCCATTTGCAAAGATATTTCAGTAGGTGTCAACTTATTCAATTCAAGTCTACGATATAAAGAGAGAGGCATAACACTAACACCGGCTCCAAGATCACATAAAGCAGTTCTAACATAATTTCTTTTAATGGAGCATGGTATAGTTGGTACCCCGGATCTCCAAGTTTCTTTGGTATTCCACCCTTAAAAGTGTAATTAGCAAGCATGGTGGAAATTTCAGCTTCCGGTATCTTTCTTTTATTTGTGATGATATCCTTCATATACTTAGCATAAGGATTTACTTTAAGCATATCAGTTAAGCGCATACGTAAGAAAATAGGTCTAATCATTTCAGCAAAGCGCTCAAAATCCTCATCATCCTTTGTCTTGGATGGTTTAGGAGGAAAGGGCATGGGTTTCTGAACCCATGGTTCTCTTTCTCTACCGTGCTTCCTAGCAACAAAATCTCTCTTATCATAACGTTGATTCTTTGATTGTGGGTTATCAAGATCAACAGCAGGTTCAATCTCTACATCATTGTTTTTGCTAGGTTGAGCATCAACATGAACATTATCATTAACATTATCACTAGGTTCATGTTCATCACCTGATTGTGTTTCAGCATCAGAGATAGAAATATCATTGGGATTCTCAGGTGTGTCTACAGTAGGTTCACTAGAAGCATGCAAAGTTCTATCGTTTTTCTTTTTCTTCTTTTTAGAAGAACTAGGTGCCTCTAAATTATTTCTCTGAGAATCTTGCTCGATTCTCTTAGGGTGGCCTTCAGGATACAAAGGTTCCTGAGTCATTCTACCAGTTCTAGTAGCCACTCTAACAGCAAAGTCATTTTTATTATTTAATTCATCAAGCAAATCATTTTGAGCTTTAAGTACTTGCTCAGCTTGAGTAGCAACCATAGAAGCATATTTGCTAATGAGTTTGAGTTCACCTTTAACTCTAGCCATATTATCGCTCACGCGTCCTATCTCGAAAGCATTATTCTTTAACTCTCTACCAACATAAGCATTAAAACTTTCTTGTCTAGCCATAAAGTCATCAAATTCATCTAAGCATGGGCTATGAAATTTAGTAGAGGGGATTTCAACTTTATCATATCTATAGAGAGAATTTACCTTTACTACCTGTGTCGGGTTATCAAGACAATGTGGTTCTTCAACAGGCGGTATATTAAGACCATGTATTTCTTCAATAGGAGGTAAATTCTTAACATCTTCAGCTTTAATACCTTTTTCTTTCATTGATTTCTTTGCCTCTTGCATATCTTCAGGACTGAGAAATAAAACACCTCTCTTCTTCGGAGTGGGTTTAGGAATAGGCTCAGGAGTTGGCTCAATTGGTTCAGGAATTGCCTCAGGAATTGGCTCAGGAAGAGTCCAATTATTTTCATTAGTCAACATATTATTCAATAGTAATTCAGCTTCGTCGACTGTTCTTTCCCTGAAAACACAACCAGCACAACTATCCAAGTAGTCCTTGGAAGCATCGGTTAGTCCATTATAAAAGATATCAAGTATTTCATTTTTCTTGAGAGGATGATCAGGCAAAGCATTAAGTAACCGGAGAAGCCTCCCCCAAGCTTGTGGGAGACTCTCTTCTTTGATTTGCACAAAATTATATATTTCCCGCAAGGCAGCTTGTTTCTTATGAGCAGGGAAATATTTAGTAGAGAAGTAATAAATCATATCCTAGGGACTACGCACACAACCAGGAGCAAGAGAATTATACCAAGTCTTAGCATCACCCTTTAATGAGAACGGAAATATCTTAAGGATATAATAATAGCGAGACTTCTCATCATGAGTAAACAGGGTAGCTATATCATTCAACTTGGTAAGATGTGCCACAACAGTTTCAGATTCAAGGCCATAAAAAGGATCAGATTCAACTAAAGTAATAATCTCAGGATCAACAGAGAATTCATAATTCTTATCAGTAACACAGATAGGTGAAGTAGCAAAAGCAGGGTCAGGTTTCATTCTAGCATTAAGAGACTGCTGCTTCCATTTAGCTAATATTTTCTTATGATCATATCTATCATTGCAAGCAAAGATAGCTCTAGCAGCTTCTTCATTCATAACATAACCCTCAGGAACAACAGGCAATTCATAATCATTGGGAGAACCTTCATCATCACTATCATCAATAATAGCATCTTCAATAATTTCATTCCCCCTAACTCTAGCAAGTTGTTCATCAAGAAATTCACCTAATGGCAAAGTAGTATCACGCACAGAAGTAGTTTCATCATGCATAGCAGAAGTG
Organism: Triticum aestivum; assembly: GCF_018294505.1. NCBI lineage: Eukaryota > Viridiplantae > Streptophyta > Magnoliopsida > Poales > Poaceae > Triticum > Triticum aestivum. Next base: position 399,367,892 of record NC_057795.1, on the reverse strand, counting down.
GCATCATCAATAACATGCGACATATCAGAATTCATAGCAGTAGCAGGTTTAGGTGTCGCAAGCTTACTAATAACGGAAGGAGAATCTAGTGCAGAGCTAGATGGCAGTTCCTTACCTCCCCTCGTAGTTGAGGGCAAAATCTTGGTTCTGTCGTCTTTCAAGTTCTTCATAGTGATCAACAGATATAAATCCCAAGTGACTCAGAGAATAGAGCTATGCTCCCCGGCAACGGCGCCAGAAATTAGTCTTGATAACCCACAAGTGTAGGGGATCGCAACAGCTTTCGAGGGTAAAGTATTCAACCCAAATTTATTGATTCGACACAAGGGGAGCCAAAGAATATTCTTGAGTATTAGCAGTTGAGTTGTCAATTCAACCAGACCTGGATAACTTAGAATCTGCAGCAAAGTATTTAGTAGCAAAGTAGTATGATAATAAAGGTAACGGTAGCAAAAGTAAAGATAATAGTTTTTGGGTTTTTGTAGTAGTTGTAACAGTAGCAACGGAAAAGTAAATAAGCGAAGAACAATATGTGAAAAGCTCGTAGGCAATGGATCAGTGATGGATAATTATGCCGGATGCGATTCCTCATGTAATAGCTATAACATAGGGTGACACAGAACTAGCTCCAGTTCATCAATGTAATGTAGGCATGTATTCCGTAAATAGTCATACGTGCTTATGGAAAAGAACTTGCATGACATCTTTTGTCCTACCCTCCCGTGGCAGCGGGGTCCTAGTGGAAACTAAGGGATATTAAGGCCTCCTTTTAATAGAGAACCGGAACAAAGCATTAGCACATAGTGAATACATGAACTCCTCAAACTACGGTCATCACCGAGAAGTATCCCGATTATTGTCACTTCGGGGTTGTCGGATCATAACACATAATAGGTGACTATAGACTTGCAAGATAGGATCAAGAACACACATATATTCATGAAAACATAATAGGTTTAGATCTGAAATCATGGCACTTGGGCCCTAGTGACAAGCATTAAGCATAGCAAAGTCATAGCAACATCAATCTTAGAACATAGTGGATACTAGGGATCAAACCCTAACAAAACTAACTTGATTACATGGTAAATCTCATCCAACCCATCACCGTCCAGCAAGCCTATGATGGAATTACTCACGCACGGCGGTGAGCATCATGAAATTGGTGATGGATGATGGTTGATGATGACGACAACGACGAATCCCCCTCTCTGGAGCCCCGAACGGACTCCAGATCAGCCCTCTCGAAAGAGATTAGGGCTTGGGGGCGGCTCCGTGTCGTAAAACGCGATAAAACTTTCTCTCTGATTTTTTCCCCGAACGTGAATATATGGAGTTGGAGTTGAGGTTGGTGGAGGTACAGGGGGCCCACGAGATAGGGGGCGCGCCCTATAGGGGGGGCGCCCCCCTGTCTCGTGGACAGGGTGTGGTCCCCCTGGTGTATTTCTTTCACCTAGAAATTCTTATTAATTCCAAAAAGTGCCTCCGTGGATTTTCAGGACATTCCGAGAACTTTTCTTTTCTACACATAAAACAACATCATGGCAGTTCTGCTGAAAACAACGTCAGTCCGGGTTAGTTTCATTCAAATCATGCAAGTTAGAATCCAAAACAAGGGCAAAAGTGTTTGGAAAAGTAGATACGTTGGACACGTATCTGTGAACGGTCAAAGAATTAAACATTATATCTCAGGTAATCCTATCAATGTTGAAACTAATATTGTTAAAATCGTAACCCCGAAGGAATACATAAGGGACACTTTTCGGAATGTTCCAGACTCCAAAAAGGAATAGGTATGTGGTATGATAAGTAAACCGACTCCAAAACAATTCTAATGGCATTTTTTATTAGTTTTGGAATATTTAAGAATTTTAGAAAGAAATAAGTAGTTCGGGAAGGACACGAGGCCTCCACAAGAGTGGAGGGCGCGCCCACCCTTCCTGGGCACACCCCCGTGTCTCGTGGCCACCTCGTGTGCCTCCCGGACTCCGTTTTCTTGCACGTTACGTATTTTGGTCGGTAAAAATTCATTATATAATCTCCCGAAGGCTTTGACCACCGTATTACACAAATATCCTCTGTTTTCATTTTGAGTTGTTTCTGTTACAGATCTAGAGCACCATGACGTCGCCTTCCTTCAACAATGAAGATAAGGATGCTTGGCTATTGAAGATAGAGCTGAAAAGGGAAGAACCGGAAGATATCAACAAGGATGAAGGGATCAAGAAGGCCATGGAGGTTCAAGCTCTGGCGGTGAAAGAAGAAGACACCCCTCAACCCTTACCTAACCTCTTTACTCCAACTGAGATTGAAGCTTTTAGGATGATTGAGTTAGCTCGCATAAAGAATAAGTATCTCACACAGGAGAATATTTTGCTAAAGTATCATATCGCCAGACTCAAGGGCATCATCCGCAAGTTGGAGGAGCTTTTACGCTCGATGTGCGATTATCCACCATCATCATCACCACCTCCATCACCTCCGAGGAGATAATCACATGGGTATGGGCACTTCCCTTGGCAACTGCCAAGCTTGGGGGAGGTGCCCCGGTATCGTATCACCATCACACTTCTATCTTTACTGTTTTATTTAGTTTGATCCTTTTAGTAGTATCTTGATCTAGTAGATTGAAGTTTAGTATCAAGTAGTTTTGAGTTTTGCTTTGTGATCTCTTTATGTAATTGAGTATGTGAGCTATCTATAATAAAGATTAGTGTTGAGTCAAGGGCTTTGCTATCTTGCTATGATCTTGAGAAAGTAGAAGGAATAAAAAGAATAAAAGATCTCATGTTGATCTTATGGATAGTAATGACTTCACACATAGAAAGTATGCGGCATAAAAGTTGTTGAGAGTTGACAAACGTAGTTTTGGTCATCGTTGCAATTAATAGGAAGTAATAAGGAAAGAGAGGTTTCACATACAAATATATTATCTTGGACATCTTTTATGATTGTGAAGCACTCATTAAGTATGACATGCTAAAAGAGTTGACGTTTGACAAGGAAGACAACGTAATGGTTTATGTTTTCTCACATCTCAGTTAAAGTATATTGTCATTGACCTTCCAAACATGTTGAGCTTGCCTTTCCCCCTCATGCTAGCAAAAATTCCTTGCACTAAGTAGAGATACTACTTGTGCTTCCAAATATCCTTAAACCCAGTTTTGCCATGAGAGTCCACCATACCTACCTATGGATTGAGTAAGATCCTTCATGTAAGTTGTCATGCTGCAGGCAATAAAAATTGCTCTCTAAATATGTTTGACTTATTAGTGTAGAGAAAATAAGCTTTAAATGATCTTGTTGTGGAAGCAATAAAAGCGACGGACTGCATAATAAAGGTCCACATACAAGTGGCAATATAAAGTGACGTTCTTTTGCATTAAGATTTTGTACATCCAACCCTAAAAGCACATGACAACCTCTGCTTTCCTCTGCGAAGGGCCTATCTTTTACTTTATGTCTTGGCTTTATGCTTGAGTCAAGGTGATCTTCACCTTTCCCTTTTTCATTTTATCCTTTGGCAAGCTCCTCATGTTTGAAAGATCTTGATATATATATATATCTAATTGGATGTAAGTTAGCATGAACTATTATTGTTGACATCATCTAAAGGTGAATACGTTGGGAGGCAACACAATAAGCCCCTATCTTTCTCAGTGTCCGACTGAAACTCCATAACCACAAGTATTGTGTGAGTGTTAGCAATTGTAGAACACTACATGATAGTTGAGTATGTGGACTTGCTAAAAAGCTCTATTCTTGACTCTTTCTGATGTTATGACAAATTGCAATTGCTTCAATGACTGAGATTATAGTTTGTTAGTTCCCAATGAAGTTTCCGAACCATACTTGACATTGTGAATTGATTGTTACTTGAGCATAAGAAATTATATGATAAAATCTATATATGTTGTTGTTATAAGAATAATCATGATGCCCTCATGTCCGTATTTTATTTTTATCGACACCTCTATCTCTAAACATGTGGGCATATTTTTCGATATCGGCTTCTGCTTGAGGACAAGCGAGGTCTAAGCTTGGGGGAGTTGATACGTCCATTTTGCATCATGCTTTTATATCAATATTTATTGCATTATGGGCTGTTATTACACATTATATATCAATACTTATGGCTATTCTCTCTTATTTTACAAGGTTTACCATGAAGAGGGGGAATGCCGGCAGCTGGAATTCTGGCTGGAAAAGGAGCAAATATTGGAAACCTATTCTGCACAGCTCCAAAAATCCTAAAACTCCACGGAACTTATTTTTGGAATTAATAAGAATTATTGAGCGAAAGAAACACCAGAGGGGGCCCACACCCTGGCCAGGAGGGTGGGGGCGCGCCCACCCCTACTGGGCGCGCCCCTGTCTCCTGGGCCCCCTGGTGGCCCTTCGGTGTCCATCTTCTGCTATATGAAGGCTTTTACCCTAGAAAAAACCAGAGGCAAGCTTACGAGATGAAACTCCACCGCCACGAGGCGGAACCTTGGCGGAACCAATCTAGAGCTCCGGCAGAGCTGTCCTGCCGGGGAAACTTCCCTCCGGGAGGGGGAAATCATCACCATCGTCATAACCAATGATCCTCTCATCGAGAGGGGGTCAATCTCCATCAACATCTTCACCAGCACCATCTCCTCTGAAAACCCTAGTTCATCTCTTGTATCCAATCTTGTATCAAAACCACAAATTGGTACCTGTGGGTTGCTAGTAGTGTTGATTACTCCTTGTAGTTAATGCTAATTGGTTTACTTGGTGGAAGATCATTTGTTCAGATCCTTAATGCATATTATTACTCCTCTAATAATGAACATTAATATGCTTTGTGAGTAGTTACGTTTGTTCCTGAGGACATGGGTGAAGTCTTGCTATTAGTAGTCATGTGAATTTGGTATTTGTTCGATATTTTGATGAGATGTATGTTGTCTTTCCTCTAGTGGTGTTATGTGAATGTCGACTACATGACACTTCACCATTATTTGGGCCTAGAGGAAGGCATTGGGAAGTAATAAATAGATGATGGGTTGCTAGAGTGATAGAAGCTTAAACCCTAGTTTATGCGTTGCTTCATAAGGGGCTGATTTGGATCCATATGTCTAATGTTGTGGTTAGGTTTACCTTAATACTTCTTTTGTAGTTGAGGATGCTTGCAATAGGGGTTAATCATAAGTGAGATGCTTGTCCAAGTAAGGGCAGTACCCAAGCACCAGTCCACCCACATATCAAATTATTAAAGTACCGAACGCGAATCATATGAGCATGATGAAAACTAGCTTGACGATAATTCCCATGTGTCCTCGGGAGTGCTTTTCTCATTATAAGAAATTGTCCAGGCTTGTCCTTTGCTACAAAAAGGATTGGGCCACCTTGCTGCACTTTATTTACTTTCATTGCATGTTACTCATTACAATTTATCTTATCACAAAACTATCTCTTACCTACAATTTCAGTGCTTGGAGAGAAAACCTTACTGAAAACCGCTTGTCATTTCCTTCTACTCCTTGTTGGGTTCGACACTCTTACTTATCGAAAGGACTACGATAGATCCCCTATACTTGTGGGTCATCAAGGGGTTCGGCCGCCTTGGTACTCGATCGTATCATCGACGGATAGCATCTCACTTGAGTCCTTATGGACGCCGGCAACAGTCTTAACTTTATCTATCAAGACACTGTCCACAAAATGGGCATCGACCCATCAAGAATCAAGGCAAGTAACACTACCGTTAATGGAGTGATACCCGGCATGGAGGCTCGTTGTACGGGCTCATTAGCACTGGAAGTGGTATTCGGCTCTCCGGACAACTTCTGTAGTGAAAAACTAATTTTTGATATCGTCCCTTTCTGAAGTGGCTATCACGCACTGCTCGGACGAACCGCTGTCACCCGTTTCAATGCGGTCCTGCACTATGCTTATTTGAAGCTTAAAATGCCCAGACCGTGGGGCGTCATCACAGTTAATGGAAATATGGAGCACTCTCTCCATACTGAAGAGCACACTGCATCCCTAGCAGACGAGGTGCACGACAGCTTCATCAAGCCGAACAATTCATCGACCATCAAGACCAATGACATTGCCAAAAAGTTCCGGTCCTCACCTCATGGAGATAGCCTGGTGGACCCGGACCTTGAATAGTAGTTTTGTCTCTGCCGTCTGCCCTATAAGGCCGCGGTATATGTACCGCACGTACATAACTATGCACTTAAAATATCCTGGGCAACGCTAGAGGCATACTACGGGAAAGGTCCATATTACGGCTCGACCCTATTCGGACCTCACATACCTTTCTTTCTCTCTTTCGCTGCAAGTTCTTTCGAAAACCTAAAAGCTATATGGTTGCATGAGGGATCCCCTCTTCGGCCCCTCTTTCTCTTCTCTAGAGAAAATCATCTTACACCTCCTCTCAAAGGTCTCACTACTAAGGAGAAATGGCACAGACATGCAGCAGGGTACCATTGGGATCTTCAAACCATTACTGTAAGGCCCTGTGTAAACCTTTCCCTTATGTAAATTTTTGGCATGTAACATGACCTAAATATTCATGGCATTATATGTCTAAACATGTCTTGATGTATTTATAAGGATATAAAGGAAGCAAATGATCACCACCTTTTGTTCAGTACTTATGTTATATTATCATCCGTATTCCCTCCTTACTTCTGATTGACGTACGTGCTTTAGTCTAGCCTTTGCTCCGGGGGCTATATTCGGCCTTGCACATTCCAAAGTCCGAACACCTATAGGGAACTCTTCGGTGTCCTGGATATTGCATTCTATGCATCGGTTCCGAATCATGTCTTTGGTCTATAGTTGGGTTGACCGGCTCCTGTGCTTACCACCTTACGTTCCGCCAGTTCGGGTAAGGTAGAAAAGGGAGAACTACTGTGATTGTATTTCTAGTTTGTCCGGTTAAGTACCTCAGTAGAGAAAGCCAAAAACTGACCGTCATGATAAGCGAGAGCTGGTCAGCGATCCGGTGACTTAGTGTTATACTAAAGATCGTTAGCGATTCTTGCCGTGTCACATGAGGGGCTGGGATTCGACCATCCGCATTGCAAAGGCACCATAATCTGAATGGCACTCAATGCAACAGGGGCTAGTACCTAGCCCCATCAATAGACTCCTATGGCTAAGTGAAGGTAATAAAGCCACATAGTCTAATTGCCTAGTTCACCTCGCAGACGCCTCCTCTACGGACCAAGACGTTGGATAAAGTGCGGCCATGCATTCACGAACACCCCTGTAATATTTACATGGGGGCAGAAGCCGACGACTGGCAACCTTCAGAAATATAAACAATAAATAGCTGCGAAGGAGGATAATTTAACTCTAAAGGTGCAATTATTCGGGCCCCTTCTAGGACATCTTCAAAGTGCCTCTCCGGCTTCCAATGATCTTTGCCCTCAGGCGGACCTGTGGTCGCCACTTCGGTGGCCTTCTTCTTCGCCCATTGCATCTTGATGCGGGCGAAGGCCATCTGGGCACCTTCTATGCAGGCCGACCGCTTTATGGCATCGATCCGAGGATGTGCATTGACAAGCCGATTCACGAGGCTAAAGTAGCTGCTAGGCATGGGCTCAGCTGGCCAAACTTGGACTATTAGATCCTTCATGGCCAAGCCGGCCACCCTATGCAGCTCGGTCAGCTGCTTCAGCTGGTCACTGAGGGGTGTCGGATGCTCCGGCGCAAGATACTATGACGAGAACAACTTCTCGGTCGAGCTCCCCTCCTCGGCTCAGAAGAATTGCATGGTGTCGGCGACACTCCTCGGAAGATCCGCAAACACACCTGGAGAACTCCAAACTCGGGTCAGCAAGATATACCTCCTACTTCCAAATTTACTCTACAGAACAAAGGCCTTACTAGCCGTTATCTGCCTCGCCTGCTGGATCTCCTGGCGAGTGCTCTGGGAGTCAACCTGGGCCTCCTTAACATCCTAGAGAGCCTTGGCGAGTTCGGAGGCTTGGTCTGAACTCTTCTGCTCCAATGACTCACACTTGGTGATGGAATCCTTGAGCTCTTGCTCGACTTCGGCCACCCAAGCTTCATGTTGACGGCGGGCAGTTTGCTCCGTCTCCAGCTCCTTAGCCGCCTTGTCAGCGGCTAATTTATTCGCCTCCGCCTCCTTCTTGGCCTAGGCAAGCGCGCCTTTGAGGGACTCGACCTCGGCTGCGCCAACTGTAATCATAATCACAAAATCCAATGAGTTAAAAGACTCACCATACATATCACTTCTGATATATAAATTTTGCATACCTTGCGTCTCCTCAAACCGCTTGTTGATGCGGTCGAGCTCCTCATCGGCCACTTGCAGCTTCCGATTAAACTTGGAAACCTCTGCGGCCTGGGCGGTAGCCACCAACATGGATGCATGTCACACACATTCACACAGTATATTAGTATCCGAATTATCTTGGGATCCTTTGTCCGGATTGTTCTAATCCGGACAGAGCCTCACGGGCTACTGTCTATACATAGGATTATCCTTTGCATATAATAAAATTGTTTAGAACATTAGGTCGCATACCTTAAAGGCCGTTAGTAGGCTGTTGAAGGCTTCGTTCAGTCCGCTTTTCGTAGACTGGACCTTTTCCATAACCGCACCCATCAGGGTGCAGTGCTCCTCCACAATGGAAGCGCGTTGCAGCGCTTTCTCTAGAGCATCAGCAGCCTCTAAATTAACGGAGGCCGCTATTGGAGTCGCTCCTCCTCCCCCCTCTGTCGAATGGGGCTGTGCATCCCTTCCCGGAGCAGCATTGGTCTCCGGAATGGTGTGCGGTCACTAGTAGAAAAAAGACCTAATGTGAGACACATTAGTGCCGGTTTGATTTTGGCCCGGTACTAATGGTACCATTAGTGCCGGTTCGAACGGCTATGCATTAATGCCGGTTCGTTTTGAACCTTTAGTACCGGTTCATGTCACGAACTGGTACTAAAGGGGTGGTGGCAGGCTGGCGTCAGGCCGGGGCCCCGCGATCACCTTTAGTACCGGTTCGTGGCACAAACCAGTACTAAAGGGCTAACCTTTAGTACCGGTTCGTGCCACGAACCGGTACTAAAGGGGTTTGACCTATAGTACCGGTTCGTGGCACAAACCGGTACTAAAGGGCAATTTTCAATCTATACCCCCTTGTATATCGCCATTTCAGTTTTGAAAAATACAAAAGAAAATGATAAAAAATTCAAAAAATAAAGTTCTTTGAGATGTAGTTATATTACTACATCTACTAGTTAGGAAAATTAAAAAACTTGAATTTGCACATGTTTTGCAAAAAGTGCAGGGAAAATGTAAAACGGCTATAACTTTTGCATACGATGTTGGAAAAAAGTATAATATATCAAAAAATTCAGCACAAAAATCCGCATCCAATTTTGACCACCTACGGCCGGTTTGCAATTTTTTAGAATCCTCAAATTCTAAAAGGAGAAAAAGATATGCTCAAATTTAAGTTTTTTTAATTTTGGTTAAATCTGGTCAAACTATGGTCAAACTACTTATTCAAGAAGTATTAATGTTACTGCATACTTATTCAAGAATATTAGTGTTACTAAATAATTATTTCAATTTTTGGAATTTTGGTCAAATATGGTCAAACTATGGTCAAACTGTGGTCAAACTATGGTCAAACTTATTTAAGAAATATTAGTGTTACTAAATAATTACTGTTTTTTAGAATAATAGTTTCAAACTCAAACGGTGAAATGTGTGACCTAATGCTCAAGCTAAACTGCTGAGGGTTAATAGGATTTACAGCTTACATTTGTCAGGAAAACAACAAGTGTAGACTTGGAAAGTAGGGGGAATAGAACTCCGAAGTTAAGCTTGCTCAGGCTGGGGGAGTGAGAGGATGGGTGACCAGTCGGGAAGTTAGACGATTTGGAATGAGTGATGCACACTTGAGTAGTTAAGAGGGGCGATTAGAGACTAAATCATCAAATAATTCAGAAAATTGAAAATCGAAAAAAATAACTTTTTTTCAAAATTTTCAAAAAAAATACCTTTAGTACCGGTTGGTAACACCAACCGGTATTAAAGGTCCCCCATACCACGGCGCGAGCTCACGCCACGTGGTGGGCCTTTAGTGGCGGTTCGTGCCGAACCGATACTAAGGGGGGGGGGCTTTAGTCTCCACTCTTTAGTGCCGGTTGCAGAACCGGTATTAAAGGCCCTTATGAACCGGTATTAAAGCTCCGTTTTCTACTAGTGGGTGGGGGCCTGGACTGATGGGGCTCCCCATTGTTGGTGGTCCTAGGGGTTGCCTCCCCCAAGTCTTCAGCGGCCGAGGTGTTAACCTCAGGCGCCTTCTCGACGCCCTCGTCCGCCCCTCCTCGACCAGGAGAAGTCCTTCGGGACGACACCTTGGTGTCCTCCATGATAGTAGGCGAGGGGGCTCGCGACAGCGCATCGCTCTCCTCCTACTCAGGCGGCAGGGAGTTCCCCTTTGAAGAGGGAGTGTTCGGAATATCGCGGGGAGGGCTGGAAAGCAAACAATAATATAACTTACATGACAGAGGCAGGTAAGCAGAAACTGAACAAGTAGGATTTCGGATACTTACGATTTGGCCAGGGGCTTCACCTTGGGGGCCCGCTTAGGGATGTGTTCGGACTCTGAGTCCGAACTAACCCAAAGGGTTATCTTCCCCCTCTTCGGCGCCATCCCCTCCGGGTCTTTGGAGGTCGTCCTCTTCTTCTTCTTTCTTCCCTTGCGGGGGGAATCGCTTTCCACCACCTCCTCCTCCTCTTCTTCCTTGTCTCTCTTATGGGAGGAGACGATCTTGGTCTCTCCAAACACAACGTCTGAAGGGCCTCTACGGCGGGGGGCGCCCTTGGGCTCCTTGCCCTTCTTCTTGCCCTTCTTCTCCGGTGCCTGGTAGGGCGCTAGGACCAGCATCTCCGTTAGCTGGGGAGTGGCTGGGTCTTCTGGCAGCAGAGCCGAACTGTCAATCCACTCTGCCTTTGTTGTCCAGCCTTGTGAGGAAGTGAGCTAATAAGATTCCTATTTATTAAAGCATTGAACGAACACATCTTCGGAAAGGATAATAATCACCTCTGTGGCCAGATTCTTGATGCCGAGCCCGACGTCCTTGGTCTTCATGGGCCAGCTCTTCTGGGCCTTGAAGAGCAGCTTCCATATCTCTTCGTGTGTAGTGCCGAAGAAGCACTTCAGGGTCCACGGCCCCTCCGGATTGAACTCCCACATGTGGGAGGCCCGGCGTTGGCAGGGTAGGACGCGGCAGAAGATCATGATCTGCACCACGTTGGTGAGACCGACATTTTTTCCCAGCATGTTAGTGATGCGCTTCTGCAGCATCTACACCTCCGTCTGGGACCCCCAATAGAGGCCCTTAGCGGTCCTTGAGGTGAGTCTCGTGGGGGTCTGGATTTGAACTCCGGAATTGCCACCCAGTTGGCACGGAGGGGTTCAGTGATGTAGAACCACTCCTGCTGCCAGACCTTGACGGTCTCGATGAAAGCCCCTTTTGGCCATGTGGCATTGGGCAACTTGCTTACCATGGCCCCGCCGCAGTCTGTATGCTGTCCATCAACCACCTTCGGCTTCACATTGAAGACTTTGAGCCACATGCTGAAGTGTGGTGGGATGCAGAGCAGAGCCTCACACACGATGATGAACACCGATATGTGGAGGAAAGAATTCGGTAGGGCTAGATTGTGGAAATCTAGCGCGTAGTAGAACATAAGGCTATAGACGAAGGGGTGGAGGGGAAACCCTAGCCCTCTAAGAAAATGGGGGAGGAAGACAACCCTTTCGCTGGGCGCCGGAGTGGGGATGACTTGGTCCTCATAGGGGAGCCTGTGCGCAATGTTTGTGGCCAGGTACCCCGCGCTCTGGAGTTCTTTCACGTCCTTCTCCGTGACGGAGGAGGCCTCCCACTTGCCCTTGGAGCTTGACCCGGCCATGGCTGGAGAAGGTGGTGGCGGTGAGGAAGAGGAGAGCTTTTTCGAGCGCTGGAGCTTGGGAGATTGGAAGGCAGAGGCTGGAAGACGGCGTGGGGAAGAAGGGAGGAATCTTTTGTCCTCTTATAGGCGGTGAAAATGCCAACCGCCCCTCCCACTTAGGCCTTAAAACTCGCCTATTCCCAATGAGAGCGTGTGCCATGATCGGTTGGGTTACCCAAATCCCATTGATGAGAATCCCATAATAAGTGGGCAAAATCTTTGTTTTGACAAGATGGGCCAAGGGGGCTCGATCTCGAAACACGAAACAAGGAGTGTGAAAACGATTCAGAACACTGAAGGGTCAAGTCCGACGCTTTGCCAGAAAAAGTTGTCAGTAAAGACACTATTCCTATTTTCTGTATTTTGCTTTCGCGGCTAAGGGTTGTGTTAATTATATAGAGCTGGATACAGTTCTTTTATAAGGGAAAGCTGATGTATGGTATTCAAGGAGAGGAACCCGCCTCGCAACACCGAAGACAACCTGCACCAAACACGTCATCATTGAAGACTGGTTCAGGGGCTATTGAGGGAGTCATGGAATAGGGGGTCCTCGGGCGTCTGGCCTATTCAATATGGGCCGGACTGATGGGCTGTAAAGATGAAGGAAGAAGACCACCTCCCGTGTCCGATTAGGACTCCTGTATGCGTGAACGGCAAGATTAGGTGTTTGGATATACTATTTTCTTTCTCTATAAACCGATTCTGTACAACCCTAGGCCCCTCTAGTATCTATATAAACTGGAGGGTTTAGACCGGAGGCAGGAACACAATATTCATAGGCTAGACAAACTACGGTTTAACCATTATGATCTCAAGGTAGATCAACTCTTGTAACCCCTATACTCATCGAACACAATCAAGCAGGACGCAGGGTTTTACCTCCTTTAAGATGGCTTGAACCTGGGTAAACATTGTGTCCCTTTGTCCACTGTTACCATTGATCCTTAGACCCATAGCTTGGGCCCCCTACCCAAGATCTGCTGGTTTTGACACCGACAATGGGCGCATCATCGTGCGGAGGAGGTGTACGAAGACGGGTACTTCATGAGGAAGGTCAAAGGCGCTAGGCGCCTCATCGCTGTGTGGAGGTGGGCCGATAAGCTCCAGCGTGCCACTGACGAGGAGCTCCAGTGGGCGCCCAAAGAAATGGCAAGATCGTTCGCGCTCGTCCGCCTGCAAGAGGCATATCGGTACATCTAGTGCTGCAAGGCGGAGGAGGCGGAGTACTGCCTCCGCGCTGGGAAGACGCCGCGCACTAGGGAGCTGCTCGCGAGGGGCTGCCAGAATACTGCCCCTAAGAGGGATTATTAGTTTTAGTATTGTTCATTTTCAATTTTATGCATTGTACCTAGTAGTTAAGTATCATCACGTATATGTTAATATATATTACGAATTCCATTTTCTATCTGTTTTTTGTATATAATTTGAATCTACTTGTTATCATCCACATATACAGAATGGAAAGCATATAAACACACATTGAAACAGAACATATAAGAAAGGAAAACAGAGTACACACATTGAAACAGAGCAATAAACAGAGCAATACTATAATTGCTGTGAATACATAGCTATCCATGTCGAAACGACTCAATAAAATAAAATGCATCCATGAGACCATGACCAGCAGCCCTTGCCTACGGTAGCTCTTGGCTCTGCTTGAACTTGTGCAGGCGTTCGTCCAAGTAGTTGACACGCTCGCGGTACATCTGGAGCGCGATCTCGAGCTCCAACTTGGCTATTTCATCGGAGATAGCCACCTCGAGGATGCGACGGCCATGCTCCTCTACTGCGCCCAGGTGGGCACCTGGGCCAAGGAGGCGATCGAGCCTACCGACCAGCGCATTGGCATCAAGCGGGCCGCGGACAAGGCGAATGGCACGACCCATGCGAATGATGCGGCGGACGTCCGGTGCAAGTACGGCACGACCGACCTCTGGAGCAAGTACTGTGCAGAGGGCATGTGCCCACTCCTGGCGAGGAATGGGGGTACTGACGGGACGTGTACCCAGCTGCAATGCCCTCTCTACAATAGGCAAGCGCCGATGGATTTGCCCTTGCTGTGGGCGCGCCGCGCCTCTCGCTCTGCGGTGCTCCAACGGTCTCGCCGTGCGGCGAGCCACAACCTATCGGCATAGACGCGCCTAGCTTGCTCTACGGCGCGCCATCAATCATGTTGTGTAGTGAGCTGCAGCCTCTCGGCGCTGACGTGCCTATCTTGATCTGCATCGCTGAAGCGCCATGCGCCAAGAGTCTGCTAAACCCTATCGATGACGCGCTTCACGGCGGTGTCCATCGTGTTGCCGGGTACGCCGCGGCCTCGACGGGTCGTGGCACCTTCTGGTTTTCCTTGTTGATGAGGTTGACGGCAGAGGCGGCGCTTTGGTGGGTGGGCATGCTTGGAAAAGGTGGATGTGCTACAGTCTGTGCTTGTTGCCTCTGTACGTCGTGCGCCGCCTAGCTTTATGCGCAATATTTCTGGGTGGCGGGAAACAGGTGAGGAAATGGCAGGAAACGGTGGCGTGTTCATAAAATGCCATCAATTAATGGAAACTTCGCATATAAGGAACATCGAGCTAGCACAAGAAGTAGATGATGATGATGATGAGATGAACACAGACCACACTAGGGAACCCATCGGTGATGAATTCATTAATCGCAAACAGTTGTACACTAGCAAGTGTTTGCCCACAACACACACGACTTATTCCATCACAAACAGGTCGGATGGATCAATTGTATGCCATGTATCGCACATTGTCAAAAAGTAATGCGGTAGACCTTCTTTAACATGTGTTGAAAAAAACAAGGACCTCGAGGTTAAATTAACTCATGGGATGGGTCATACCGGTCATTTAATTTGACAAATATGTCCCATCCTATCAGTTAATTTAACATCAACACAACTTCCCATCCAGTCACCCATCTGATGGTTGCTCCAGCCTGAGCACACTTAACTTGAGAGTTCTCCTACATGAGCTATTGGTGGAACAACTAGTCCTTGCTGATATAGGATGCCTCTTCGCATCCTTATGGCGTATCCGAATGACCGCCCGTCCACCAATGGCCAATAGATGTTGTGTAGATAGAGCATATCACATACGACTTATTAGAAGCAATCGTCTGTGTTATTATCGGTCTTCGCACACATTTCTGATTACATACCTGTTTGTCACGTATCACACACATCTTGTTATACTGAACCATTTCTGTTCTCTTGTCTCAACGCAAACAGTTCATCCGAGTGAACCGCATGTCGTATATCGCACACACCTTGATCTCGCTGACCGTTTATTTTGTGTTGCCTAATCACAAATAGTTCATCCGAGTGAACCGTATGCTGTATATTGCACACACCTTCATCTGGCAGCCCATTTCTTTTGTTCCTCCTCATCGAAAATAGTTAATTGAACTGAACCGTATGCCCTGCATCGCACATGCAACCAAAATCTGAAACGTGTTTGATGCATCCGTCATCGCAAAGGGTTTGCACCTTTTTTGATGATTTTTTACACCACCGTTTGTGATTATTACATCGCATACAGTTTCGTCAAAGGGTCTCTGATCATAGTATCGCGTTAGCAACATCCTATAGTAGTGCGGGGGCCATAGTTTTCACTAGAGGCTTCTCTCTTGAATGAAATCATACGGTAGGTAAACAAATTACTATTGAGCAATTGATAGAAAAGCGCATAGTTGATACATCTCCAACGTATCTACTTTTCCTAACACTTTTGCTCTTGTTTTGGACTCTAATTTACATGATTTGAATGAAACTAACCTGGACTGACGCTATTTTCAACAGAACTACAATGTGTTGTTTTTGTGTTGAAATAAAAGTTCTCAGAATGGAGCAAAACTTTATGGAGAATTGTTTCAGAATATATAAAAAATACTGGGACCAAGAAGCACCAGAGGGGGTGCCCTGGCTGGGCATAATACATCAGGGCGCACCACCCCCTCCAGGCGCGCCCTGGTGGGTTGTGTCCAACTCATGGCCCCCCTAACCCTAATCTCGACTCCAAAAATACCTATTTTTGGAGAAAAAATAAGGAAGGAAGTTTCATCGCGTTTCACAATACAGAGCCGCTGCCATCTCCTGTTCTTCATCGGGAGGCTAAATCTGGAGTTTGTTTGGGGCTCCGGAGAGGGGAATCTCCAGGTTCTGTCACCACCAACTCCCCTTCATCGCCAATTCCATGATGCCCCCGACCGGGAGTGAGTAATTCCTTCGTAGGCTTGCTGGTCGGTCTGGAGTTGGATGAGATGCATCATGTATTCGAGTTAGTTTTGTTAGAGCTCGATCCCCAGTATCCACTATGTTCTGAGATTGATGTTGCTATGACTTTGTCAAGCTTAATGCTTGTAACTAGGGCCCGAGTGCCATGATTTCATATCTAAACCGTTTATGTTATCACCATTATATCTATGTACTTGATCCATCTTGCTAGTCATATGCACCTGCTATGTGTTATGATCCATAAACACCGGGGTGACAATAATCGGGATACTTTCCAGTGATGACCGTAGTTTGAGGAGTTCATGTATTCATTATGTGTTAATGCTTTGTTCCGGTTCTCTATTAAAAGGAGGCCTTAATATCCCTTAGTCTCCTTATGGACCCCGCTGCCATGTGTCGGTGCAATAGACCCTGGGTATGTTTCCCAGACCGCGCACAGGCACAGGAACAAGATTATAGCACCAGGCCATGCCAAGTGCAGGAGACCAAGACCTTCGAAGGACCAACACGTAGATCAAGAGGACCAAGGCCAAGCCAAAGAAGCAAGATACCACCAGGAGAAAAGCCTCCCTTGCAGGGCAGATGATCTTGGCGAGGGCAGAGCCACCTGGTACATCTCCAATGTATCTATAATTTTTGATTGTTCCATGCTATTATATTACCCGTTTTGGATGTTTATGGGTTTTACTATACACTTTTATATGATTTTTGGGACTAACCTATTAAAACAGAGCCCATTGCCAGTTTCTGTTTTTTCCTTGTTTTTGAGTATCGCAGAAAAGGAAAATCAAACGGAGTCCAATTGTCCTGAAATTTCATAGAGTTTATTTTTGGACCAGAAGAAGGCCATGGAGTACCAGAGATGGGCCAGAAGAGTCCCGAGGCACCCACGAGGGTGGGGGCGCGCCCCACCCCCTGGGCGTGCCCACCTACCTCGTGGCCGCCTCGGAGACCCCCCCCCTGACTTGTTCCCAACGCCAAAACCTCTTATATATATAGAAACCCCTAGAACATAACCTAGATCGGGAGTACTGCAACCGCAAGCTTCTGTAGCCACCAAAAACCTCTCGGGAGCCCGTTTCGGCACCCTACCGGAGGGGGAATCCATCACCGGTGGCCATCTTCATCATCCCGGCGCTCTCCATGACGAGGAGGGAGTAGTTCACCCTCGGGGCTGAGGGTATGTACCAGTAGCTATGTGTTTGATCTCTCTCCCTCGTGTTCTTGAGGTGATACGATCTTGATGTATCGCGAGCTTTGCTATTATAGTTGGATCTTATGATGTTTCTCCCCCTCTACTCTCTTGTAATGGATTGAGTTTTCCCTTTGAAGTTATCTTATAGGATTGAGTCTTTAAGGATTTGAGAACACTTGATGTATGTCTTGCTGTGCTTATCTGTGGTGACAATGGGATATTCACGTGATCTACTTGACGTATGTTTTGGTGATCAACTTGCGGGTTTAGTGAACTTATGCATAGGGGTTGGCACACGTTTTTGTCTTGACTCTCCGGTAGAAACTTTGGGGCACTCTTTGAAGTACTTTGTGTTGGTTGAAAAGATGAATCTAAGATTGTGTGAAGCATATCATATAATCATGCCCACGGATACTTCAGGTGACATTGGAGTATCTAGGTGACATTAGGGTTTTGGTTGATTTGTGTCTTAAGGTGTTATTCTAGTACGAACTCTATGATAGATCGAACGGAAAGAATAGCTTTGTGTTATTTTACTACGGACTCTTGAATAGATCGATTAGAAAGGATAACTTTGAGGTGGTTTGGTACCCTACAATAGTCTCTTCGTTTGTTCTCCGCTATTAGTGACTTTGGAGTGACTCTTTGTTGCCTGTTGAGGGATAGTTATATGATCCAATTATGCTATTATTGTTGAGAGAACTTGCACTAGTGAAAGTATGAACCTTAGGCCTTGTTTCCTAGCATTGCCATACCGTTTACGCTCACTTTTACCACTTGTTACCTTGCTGTTTTATATTTTCAGATTACAAAAACCTATATCTATCATCCATATTGCACTTGTATCACCATCTCTTCGCCGAACTAGTGCACCTATACAATTTACCATTGTATTGTGTGTGTTGGGGACACAAGAGACTCTTTGTTATTTGGTTGCAGGGTTGTTTGAGAGAGACCATATTCATCCTACGCCTCCCACAGATTGATAAACCTTAGGTCATCCACTTGAGGGAAATTTGCTACTGTCCTACAAACCTCTGCACTTGGAGGCCCAACAACGTCTACAAGAAGAAGGTTGTGTAGTAGACATCAAGCTCTTTTCTGGCGCCGTTGTCGGGGAGGTGAGTGCTTGAAGTTATATCTTTAGATCTTGCAATCTAATCTTTTTGTATCTTATTTTATCACTAGTTTAGTCTATAAAAGAAAACTACAAAAAATGGAATTGAGTTTGCCTCATACGCTTCATATTTCTAATATCTTTCGTGAGAATGATGGAAAGGAAAATTATGCTCAAGTGCTAGAAGAAGAAGTCTATAAATGTTTGGCACCAAATCTTTGAATGATGAGCATGATTGCAATGTTGTTAGTATGAACTATTTGAATATCCATTGTACTAATGATGATTGCACTAGTCATGATGAAAATATCTCTTATAAGCATGTCAATTTTTGTGGAGTGCATAGAGTTTGCAAGTACACACCAAATAGAGAAGATAGGTTTTGCAAGAGGCATAAGTATTTAGAAACTAAATGATTGCAAGAAAGGCTAGATGCTTGTGCTGAAAAATTAAAATTTCTTTGCCATCCTTGTGAACTTTGCAACGAATGTGATCATTTAAATCCCCAATGCAAATTGTTTCATGATCGTATCGTGTCCAAAAATTGTGATGACTTGATTTCCCTTGCACATCATAATGAACTTAGTTTGCTTATGGTTTATGAAGAAATGAAATGTTTAACTAAGGATCTTCCAGAATTTGTCCTTGATAAAGTTCTTGATTTTGATCTAGAAGAAATTTTTATGCATTGTGCGGTGAATTGCATTGAAAATCCTTATATTGCCAATTACATAAAGAAAATAACACAAATAGAATATTAAGAGAATACTAATGAAAGGGAAGATACTTCCCAATATCCTCCTATTATTTCTTATGATGAATAAGGCAATGATGAGGAGCTTTCTATTCAACCAATCTCATTAATAAGGAGCTAAAAAAAGAGGGTTAAACCCACACATGATCTGAAGAAGAAAAAGAAAAGATGGAGAAGCAAAGGTAGAAAGGTATCCCTCCCAAATGATGTTGCTCCTATTACTCATTGTGATGATGATAATTGCTATACTATTGGTGCTATCCATACTATTAATGATGAGAGTGATTATGCTTATGATAGGAAAAGGCTCAAGCTTGGGGATGCTATGTTTGATGAGAATGACATGTTTGAGATTTGCTGCAATTAATGTTTGTCCCAAGCTTGGGGATGCTACGTTTAATGAACTTGATATTTTTAGCCCCAAGTTTCGTTGAGCAAATTTATTATGATGATAGCATACCTGCTATTTATGATGGTTATATTGATGAAAGTGGGTTTGGAAGAGTGTCAACTTTAGGAAGTAATGATCCCACTATTTTGGAGGGTGTTGAATCTTATAATATATATGAAAGTGGATTTGGAGAGGTCATGACTTTATTTAGTGATGATTCCACTATCTTGGAAGAGGTTTCAATCGAATATGATGAGAACAAAGTTGCCACTTATGATAATTATGTGATGATACGTATGCTATAAAAAGTAGTGATTATTATATTTATAAAACTTGTCATGATTATGATTACCCATTTTCTAAACATTACTCTTTTAATGTGGAAACAATTTATAGTATTCGAGTCTCTTATGATACTCCTACTATTCCGAATAAGAAGAATTTTGCGTATGTGGAGAGTAGTAAAATTTCTATGCTTGTCCATCATGAAAATAATGCTTTATGTGATGGCTATATTGTTGAATTCATTCATAATGCTACTGAAAATTATTATGAGGGAGGAACATATGCTTGTAGGAATTGCAACAATATCAAGTTTCCTCTCTATGTGCTTAAGGTTTCGAAGTTATGCTTGTTTGGCCTTCCTATGCTAGTTGATTATTGTTCCCATAAGTCGTTTGCTCACAAAATCCCTATGCATAGGAAGTGGGTTAGGCTTAAATATTCTACTCATATTCTTCATGATGCTCTCTTTATGTTTCAATTCCTATCTTTTATGTGAGCATCATCGAAATCATCATGCCTAGCTAGGGGCGTCAAATGATAGCGCTTGTTGGGAGGCAACCCAATTTTATTTTTGTTCTTTGTTTTTTGCTACTGTTTAGTAATAAATAATTCATATAGATTCTGTTTAGATGTGGTTTTATGTTTTAATTAGTGTTTGTGCCAAGTAGAACCTATAGGATAACCTACGGTGATAGTTAATATGATCTTGCCGAAAAACAGAAACTTTTGCACGCATGAGAATAATTTTAATAAATCACAGAAACGTGATTTTCAGTTGATTCGTTTTGCAATAGATAAATATACAAATTGCCTAGTACTTCCTATTTTGGTAAGATTTTTAGAGTTCCAGAAGTATTAGAAAGTTACAGATTCCTACAGACTTTTCTATTTTTGACAGATTCTGTTTTCCGTGTGTTGTTGCTTATTTTGATGAATCTATGGCTAGTATCGGGGGATATGAACCATAGAGAAGTTGGAATACAGTAGTTTTAGCACCAATATAAATAAAGAATGAGTTCATTACAGTACCTTAAAGTGGTGGTGTGCTTTCTTGCACAAACGGAGCTTATGAGATTTCCTGTTGAGTTTTGTGTTGTGAAGTTTTCAAGTTTTGGGTAAAGATTTGATGGACTATGGAATAAGGAGTGGCAAGAGCCTAAGCTTGGGGATTATAAAGGCACCCCAAGGTAATATTCAAGGAAAACCAAGAGCCTAAGCTTGGGGATGCCCCGGATGGCATCCCCTCTTTTGTCTTCGTTCATTAGTAACTTTACTTGGAGCTATATTTTTATTCACCACATCATATGTGTTTTGCTTGGAGCGTCTTGTATGATATGAGTCTTTGCTTTTCTGTTTACCACAATCATCCTTGCTGTACACACCTTTTGGGAGAGACAGACATGATTCGGAATTTATTAGAATACTCTATGTGCTTCACTTATATCTTTTGAGCTAGACAATTTTGCTCTAGTGCTTCACTTATATCTTTTTAGATCACGGTGGTGGTTTTATTTAGTAGAAATTATTGATCTCTCATGCTTCACTTATATTATTTTGAGAGTCTTTTAGAACAGCATGGTATTTTCTATGGTTATTAAATTGGTCCTAATATGATGGGCATCCAAGATAGATATAATAAAAACCATCATATAGAGTGCATTGAATGCTATGAGAAGTTTGATGCTTGATTATTGTTTTGAGATATGAAGGTGGTAATATTAGAGTCATGCTAGTGGAGTATTTGCGAATTTGAGGAATACTTGTGTTGAAGTTTGTGATTCTCGTAGCATGCACGTATGGTGAACCGTTATGTGATGAAGTTGGACCATGATTTATTTATTGATTGTCTTCCTTATGAGTGGCGGTCGGGGACGAGCGATGGTATTTCCTACCAATCTATCCCCCTAGGAGCATGCGTGTAGTACTTCGTTTCGATGACTAATAGATTTTTGCAATAAGTATATGAGTTCTTTATGACTAATGTTGAGTCCATGGATTATACACACTCTCACCCTTCCACCATTGCTAGCCTCTCTTGTGCCGCGCAACTTTTGACGGTACCATACACCCACCATATACCTTCCTCAAAAAAGCCACCATACCTACCTATTATGTCATTTCCATAGCCATTCCGAGATATATTGCCATGCAACTTTCTACCGTTCCGTTATTTATGACACGCTCCATCATTGTCATTTTGCTTTTGCATGATCATGTAGTTGACATCGTATTTGTGGCAAAGCCAGCTTGATAATTCTTTCATACATGTCACTCTTGATTCATTGCGTATCCCGGTACATCACCGGAGGCATTCACATAGAGTCATATTTTGTTCTAAGTATTGAGTTGTAATTCTTAAGTTGTAAGTAAATAAAAGTGTGATGATCTTCATTATTAGAGCATTGTTCCAAGTGAGGAAAGGATGATGGAGACTATGATTCCCCCACAAGTCGGGATGAGACTTCGGACTTTATGAAAAATAAAAGAGGCCAAAGAAGCCCAAATAAAAAAAGAGAGGCCAAAGAAGCCCACCAAAAAATGAGAGAAAAAGAGAGAAGGGACAATGTTACTATCCTTTTACCACACCTGTGCTTCAAAGTAGAACCATGATCTTCATGATAGAGAGTCTCCTATGTTGTCACTTTCATATACTACTGGGAATTTTTCATTATAGAACTTGGCTTGTATATTCCAATGATGGGCTTCCTGAAAATTCCCTAGGTCTTCGTGAGCAAGCAAGTTGGATGCACACCCACTTAGTTCCTTTTGTTGAGCTTTCAGACACTTATAGATCTAGTGCATCCGTTGCATGGCAATCCCTACTCACTCACATTGATATTATTAATGGGAATCTCCATAGCCCATTGATACACCTAGTTAATGTGAGACTATCTTCTCCTTTTTTGTCTTCTCCACAACCACCATTCTATTCCACATATAGTGCTATGTCCATGGCTCAAGCTCATGTATTGTGTGAAAGTTGAAAAAGTTTGAGAACATCAAAAGTATGAAACAATTGCTTGGCTTGTCATCGGGGTTGTGCATGATTTAAATATTTTGTGTGATGAAGATAGAGCATAGCCAGACTATATGATTTTGTAGGGATAGCTTTCTTTAGCCATGTTATTTTGAGAAGACATGATTGCTTTGTTAGTATGCTCGAAGTATTATTGTTTTCATGTCAATATGAACTTTTATCTTGAATCATTTAGATCTGAACATTCATGCCACAATAAAGAAAATTACATTGAGAAATATGCTAGGTAGCATTCCACATCAAAAATTCTGTTTTTATCATTTACCTACTCGAGGACGAGGAGGAATTAAGCTTGGGGAAGCTTGATACGTCTCCAACGTATCTATAATTTTCGATTGTTCCATGCTATTATATTACCCGTTTTGGATGTTTATGGGCTTTACTATACACTTTTATATGATTTTTGGGACTAACCTATTAACCCAGAGCCCAGTGCCAGTTTCAGTTTTTTCCTTGTTTTTGAGTATCGTAAAAAAGGAAAGTCAAACGGAGTCCAATTGACCTGAAATTTCACGGAGGTTTTTGAACCAGAAGAAGGCCACGGAGTACCGGAGATGGGCCAGAAGAGTCCCGAGGCACCCACGAGGGTGGGAGCCACGCCCTACCCCCCTGGGCGTGCCCCCCTACCTCGTGGCCGCCTTGGAGACCCACCCTGACTTGTTCCCAACGCGAAAACCACTTATATATATAGAAACCCCCAGAACATAACCTAGATCGGGAGTTCTGCCACCGCAAGCCTCTGAAGCCACCAAAAACCTCTTCAGAGCCCGTTCCGCCACCCTGCCGGAGGGGGAATCCATCACCGGTGGCCATCTTCATCATCCCGACGCTCTCCATGACGAGGAGGGAGTAGTTCACCCTCGGGGCTGAGGGTATGTACCAGTAGCTATGTGTTTGATCTCTCTCCCTCGTGTTCTTGAGGTGATACGATCTTGATGTATCGCGAGCTTTGCTATTATAGTTGGATCTTATGATGTTTCTCCCCCTCTACTCTATTGTAATGGATTGAGTTTTCCCTTTGAAGTTATCTTATCGGATTGAGTCTTTAAGGATTTGAGAACACTTGATGTATGTCTTGCCGTGCTTATCTGTGGTGACAATGGGATATTCACGTGATCTACTTGATGTATATTTTGGTGATCAACTTGCGGGTTTAGTGAACTTATGCATAGGAGTTGGCACACGTTTTTGTCTTGACTCGCCGGTAGAAACTTTGGGGCACTCGTTGAAGTACTTTGTGTTGGTTGAATAGATGAATCTGAGATTGTGTGATGCATATCGTATAATCATGCCCACAGATACTTGAGGTGACATTGGAGTATCTACGTGACATTAGGGTTTTGGTTGATTTGTGTCTTAAGGTGTTATTCTAGTACGAACTCTATGATAGATCGAACGGAAAGAATAGCTTAATGTTATTTTACTACAGACTCTTGAATAGATCGATCAGAAAGGATAACTTTGAGGTGGTTTCGTACCCTACAATAATCTCTTCGTTTGTTCTCCGCTATTAGTGACTTTGGAGTGACTCTTTGTTGCCCGTTGAGGGATAGTTATACGATCTAATTATGTTATTATTGTTGAGAGAACTTGCACTAGTGAAAGTATGAACCTTAGGCCTTGTTTCCTAATATTGCAATACCTTGTACGCTCACTTTTACCACTTGTTACCTTGCTGTTTTTATTTTTTCAGATTACAAAAACCTATATCTATCATCCATATTTCACTTGTATCACCATCTCTTCGCCGAACTATTGTACCTATACAATTTACCATTGTATTGGGTGTGTTGGGGACACAAGAGACTCTTTGTTATTTGGATGCAGGGTTGTTTGAGAGAGACCATCTTCATCCTATGCCTCCCACGGATTGATAAACCTTAGGTAATCCACTTGAGGGAAATTTGCTACTGTCCTACAAACCTCTGCACTTGGATGCCCAACAACGTCTACAAGAAGAAGGTTGTGTAGTATACATCACCACCCCCAGAAGAGGACATCCATGGCATCCCGACAGGGCCTGTCGGGACTCATGGAGGAAAGAAACACCTCACCAACCACTCCACCACGACCCACATCGTCAATCAGTGCGGTGTCAAGCCGCAAAGTGATTAAGTGGCAGCCATTCGCCACATGGCAGCCTCTTTCTACAGGAATACCTACAGACGACACCCATCGTGCAACGTGTCAAGCAAGCCGGCGTGAAGCTGGCAAATTAGCCCGACAAGGCTTGTCGAGCGAGCAATGATATGATGTTAAGCGGCGCATTTGATGCGCTTTGTCAGCCTGCAGAGTTAGGTATGATAGCACTATTTTCTATCTTATCAGTGCATAATGACTGATTTGCCATTGTGGTGACCCCTTGATCTATAAAAGGAGGCCTGTGGCAACCATGGAAAGGGTTAGAAGGTTGGACTCTCACTGACTCATACGCACATAGCCACTATCGCCTATAGGCAATCCCTGCCGGGCAAGTGTACTGTGCTCCACCACCATTCTTCCACCATCAATCCACCAAAGCAGTAGGGTTTTACGCCTCGCGGCAGCCCGAACCTGGGTAAAATTGCTCGTGTGATCTTTGTTGTGCTGCCCCACGCTCCTCTGCTCTTTGTGCAATGTGACATCCCCCTTGCTGAACCAGCAAGGGACCCCTGGTCCCATAGGTGGCCGTGGTTTCCCACAACATCTTTGGCACGCCAGGTAGGGGGATCACTTGCGAACCTGAAAGCGTGTGCAGCGTGTCATCTTCATTGCCATTTTCGTCTTTGACGGCGCCATCAACCATGGCACCCAAAGAAGAATCCGGTGTTTATGCGCACCCGTCCACCTCAAAGGCTCCGCTGCCCGTAGCCATCAATACTGCGGGAGACACGGGAGCGCGCGAGGATGTGGACACTGTTAGGGGTATGGTCGGAGTAGGCGGCACCATCACTACTTCCCCCGTGGCCGAAGCAGAAGCGAGAGACACCAGAGGAGAGCAACATTAGCAACAACCCAACGGCCATGCTCCACGAGGTACGTGTGAAGGGATTATTCCGTCCATACTCCCTCCTCTCGCCGACGGGCATAGCCACAGTGATGGTGCTCGTTCTGGGGTGAATCGCCGCCCTCCGGCCACCCCTGACGGAGCCGCTGGCCCTCAAGCGCCTTCGCCACGCCACCATGCTATCCAGGTGCCCGCCCCGCAACAGCAGGGGCGTTGTACTATCGTTCTTGAACCGCCAGGAGCCGAGTGATGATATGATCTGCATCGTCATCACCCATGCTGAGCACGGCTACGGAGGCCATGGCACGGGCTTAGTTGCTGCTAAGGTTCCCGCCAGTGGCCGAGCAGATGGACGAGTGGCATGCCACCATCCAGAGCCTGCTCGGTTTCGCCGAGGCTGGGGGCTCTCTGCGAGCTGGCCCACCACAGCCTCCCCAAGCAACGACGATGGATCATGCTGCTGGTCATACTGAAGGTGCCACCCCCATGGTACAGTCCCTGCCACGGCAGCCAGCGCAAGCACAACAGAACCAAGAGGCTGACGACGCCTCGATGGCCTCTTCTGACCGTCGAGCGCGTCCAGATCGACGGCGAGCCCCGGAGGACAGGCGAGGGGGAGACGCGCACATTGTCATTGAGCGACACCGCGACGACCTCCGCCGGACCAATGGATGCAATGGTCATGATGTCGACGAGCCTGCGCTAGATATTGGCGGGTGCCTTCCTTTTGAGGTTGGGTGCCCTGCCTTTACTCGTGAGCTGCGACAAGTCTGTTGGTCGCCTGTCCGCATGTTCAAGCCAGAGATGCCCGAGAAGTATGATGGGAGGCTAAACCCAGCAGAGTTTGTGAGCATCTACACCATCGCTGTTCAAGCTGCTGAGGGAAGAGATGAGAAGGTATTCGCCAACTATTTACCTTTGGCTCTCAAGTCCAATGTGAGGTCTTGGCTGATGCACCTGCCAGAGAACTCCATTTCATCATGGGCTAACCTATGCCATGAGTTCATTGGCGCCTTCACTGGGAGCCATCATGAACCAGAGCGGCACAACGATTTGCAACTTCTCTAGCAGAAATAAGGAGAGACTCTCCTTAAGTACTTCCAGAGATTCAGCAGAGTCCACAGAAACATCCCAAACATCCATCCAGCGGCTGTGATAGTGGCCTTCCAGTCTAATGTGCGCAACCGTAGGATTCGTTCTAAGATGAACATATGATGACCCACACGTGTAGGGGATCTATCGTAGTCCTTTCGATAAGTAAGAGTGTCGAACCCAACGAGGAGCAGAAGGAAATGATAAGCGGTTTTCAGTAAGGTTTTCTCTGCAAGCACTGAAATTATAGGTAATAGATAGTTTTGTGATAAGATAAATTGTAACGAGTAACAAGCAAAGAAAGTAAATAAAGTGCAGCAAGGTGGCCCAATCCTTTTTGTAGCAAAGGATAAGCCTGGACAATTTCTTATAATGAGAAAAGAGCTCCCGAGGACACATGGGAATTATCGTCAAGCTAGTTTTCATCACGCTCATATGATTCGCGTTCGGTACTTAGATAATTTGATATGTGGGTGGACCGGTGCTTGGGTACTGCCCTTACTTGGACAAGCATCCCACTTATGATTAACCCCTATTGCAAGCATCCACAACTACAAAAGAAGTATTAAGGTAAATCTAACCAAAACATTAAACTTATGGATCCAAATCAGCCCCTTACGAAGCAACGCATAAACTAGGGTTTAAGCTTCTGTCACTCTAGCAACCCATCATCTACTTATTACTTCCAAATGCCTTCCTCTAGGCCCAAATAATGGTGAAGTGTCATGTAGTCGAGGTTAACATAACACCACTAGAGGAAAAGACAACATACATCTCATCAAAATATCGCGAATACCAAATTCACATGACTACTAATAGCAAGACTTCACCCATGTCCTCAGGAACAAAGGTAACTACTCACAAAGCATCTTCATGTTCATAATCAGAGGAGTAATAATATGCATTAATGATCTGAACATATGATCTTCCACCAAGTAAACCAATTAGCATCAACTACAAGGAGTAATCAACACTACTAGCAACCCACAGGTACCAATTTGTGGTTTGGATACAAGATTGGATACAAGAGATGAACTAGGGTTTTGAGAGGAGATGCTGCTGGTGAAGATGTTTATGGAGATTGACCCCCTCCCGATGAGAGGATCGTTGGTGATGATTTCCCCCTCCCGGAGGGAAGTTTCCCCGGCAGAACAGCTCTGCCGGTGCTCTAGATTGGTTTTGCTAAGGTTCCGCCTCGTGGCGGTGGAGTTTCGTCCCGTAAGCTTGCCCATGATTTTTTCCAGGGTAAAAGCCTTCATATAGCAGAAGATGGACACTGGAGGGCCACCAGGGGGCCCAGGAGACAGGGGCGTGCCTAGTAGGGGTGGGCGCGTCCCCACCCTTCTGGCCAGGGTGTGGCCCCCCTGAGGTGTTTCTTCCGCTCAATAATTCTTATTAATTCCAAAAATAAGTTTCATGGAGTTTCAGGATTTTTGGAGCAGTGCAGAATAGGTTTCCAATGTTTGCTCCTTTTCCAGCCAGAATTCCAGCTGCCGGCATTCCCCCTCTTCATGATAAACCTTGTAAAATAAGAGAAAATAGCCATAAGTATTGAGATATAATGTGTAATAACAGCCCATAATGCAACAAGTATTGATATAAAAGCATGATGCAAAATGGACGTATCAACTCCTCCAAGCTTAGACCTCGCTTGTCCTCAAGCGGAAGCCGATATCGAAAATTATGTCCACATGTTTAGAGATAGAGGTGTTGATAAAAATAAAATACAGACATGAGGGCATCATGATCATTCTTATAACAACAACATAAATAGATTTTATCATATGATTTCTTATGCTCAAGTAACGATCAATTCACAATGTCAAGCATGGTTCAGAAACTTCATTGGGAGCTAACAAACTATAATCTCAGTCATTGAAGCAATTGCAATTTATCATAAGATCAGAAAGAGTCAAGAATAGAGCTTTTCAGCAAGTCCACATACTCAACTATCATGTAGTCTTCTACAAGCGCTAACACTCACGCAATACTTGTGATTATGGAGTTTCAGCCGGACACTGAGAAAGATAGGGGCTTATTGTGTTGCCTCCCAACATATTCACCTTTAGGTGATGTCAACCATATCATGATCTTTCAAACACGAGGAGCTTGCCAAAGGATAAAATTAAAAAAAGGGAAAGGTGAGGATCACCTTGACTCAAGCATAAAGTAAAAACATAAAGTAAAAGATAGGCCATTCGGAGAGGGAAGCAGAGGTTGTCATGTGCGTTTAGGGTTGGATGCACAAAATCTTAATGCAAAAGAACGTCACTTTATATTGCCACTTGTATATGGACCTTTATTATGCAGTCCGTCGCTTTTATTACTTCCATAATAAGATCGTATAAATCTTATTTTCTATGCACTAATAAGTCATACATATTTATAGAGCAATTTTTATTGCCTGCAACATGACAACTTACTTGAAGGATCTTACTCAATCCATAGGTAGGTATGGTGGACTCTCATGGCAAAACTGGGTTTAAGGATATTTGGAAGCACAAGTAGTATCTCTACTTGGTGCAAGGAATTTGGCTAGCATGAGGGGGAAAGGCGAGCTCAACATCTTTGGAAGGTCAATGACAATATACTTTAACTGAGATGTGAGAAAACATGAACCATTATGTTGTCTTCCTTGTCCAACATCAACTCTTTTAGCATGTCATACTTAATGAGTGCTTCACAATCATAAAAGATGTCCAAGATAATATATTTGTATGTGAAACATCTCTTTCCTTATTACTTCCTATTAATTGCAACGATGACCAAAACTACGTTTATCAACTCTCAACAACTTTTATGCCGCATACTTTCTATGCGTGAAGTCATCACTAACCATAAGATCAATATGAACTCTTTTGTTCTTTCTACTTTCTCAAGATCATAGCAACATAGCAAGGCCCTTGACTCAACACTAATCTTTATTATAGATAGCTCACAGACTCGATTACATAAAGAGATCACAAAGCAAAACTCAAAACTACTTGATATCAAAACTTCAATCTACTAGATCAAGATACTACTAAAAGGATCGAACTAAATAAAACGGTAAAGATAGGAGTGTGATGGTGATACGATACCGGGGCACCTCCCCCAAGCTTGGCAGTTGCCAAGGGGAGTGCCCATACCCATGTAATTATGTCCTTGGAGGTGATGGAGGTGGTGATGATGATGGTGGATAATCGCACATTGAGCATAAAAGCTCCTCCAACTTGCGGATAATGCCCTTGAGTCTGGCGATATGATCCTTTAGCAAAATATTCTCCTGTGTGAGATACTTATTCTGTATGCGAGCTAACTCAATCATCTTGAAAGCTTCAATCTCAGTTGGAGTAAAGAGGTTAGGTAAGGGTTGAGGGATGTCTTCTTCTTTCACTGCCGGAGCTTGAACCTCCATGGCCTTCTTGATCCCTTCATCCTTGTTGATCTCTTCCGGTTCTTCTCTTTTCAGCTCTATCTTCAATAGCCAAGCGTCCTTGTATTCATTGTTGAAGGAGGGCGACGTCATGGTGCTCTGGATCTAAAATAGAAACAGCTCGAAACGAAAACAAAGGATATTTGCGTGATACGGTGGTCAAAACCTTTAGGAGTTTATATAATGAATTTTTACCGACCAAAATATGTAACGTGCAAGAAAACAGAGTCCGGGAGGCACATGAGGTGTCCACGAGACAGGGGGCGCGCCCAGTAAGGGTGGGCGCACCCTCCACCCTCGTGGAGGCCTCTTGTCCTTCTCGGACTACTTCTTTCTTCCTAAAATTCTTAAATATTCCAAAACCGATAAAAATTGCCATTGGAATTGTTTTGGAGTCGGTTTACTTACCGTACCACATACCTATTCCTTTTCAGAGTCTGGAATGTTCTGGAAAGTGTCCCTTATGTATTCCTCCAGAGTTACGGTTTCAATAATATTAGTTTCAACATTGATAGGATTACCTGAAATATAATGTTTACTTCTTTAACCGTTCACCACCCTCGGACTTGTGCCTTCGAAGTTGTTGATTTTTATGGCACCAGAATGATAGACCTCCTCGATAACGTAAGGACCTTCCCATTTAGAGAGAAGTTTTCCTGCAAAAAATCTTAAATGAGAGTTGAATAATAGCACATAATCACCTACGTTAAACTCATGCTTTTGTATCCTTTTATCATGCCAGTGTTTGACTTTTTCTTTGAATAGCTTGGCGTTCTCATAGGCTTGGGTTCTCCATTCATCAAGTGAGCTAATATCAAACAACCTCTTCTCACCGGCAAGTTTGAAGTCATAATTGAGCTCTTTAATAGCCCAATATGCTTTATGTTCAAGTTCAAGAGGTAAATGACATGCTTTTCCATAAACCATCTTATATGGAGACATACCCATAGGATTTTTTTAAGCAGTTCTATAGGCCCATAATGCATCATCAAGTTTCTTGGACCAA
Organism: Triticum aestivum; assembly: GCF_018294505.1. Lineage (NCBI taxonomy): Eukaryota > Viridiplantae > Streptophyta > Magnoliopsida > Poales > Poaceae > Triticum > Triticum aestivum. Next base: position 399,336,412 of record NC_057795.1, on the reverse strand, counting down.
TTCTGTAAGTGCATCTAGTGCCCCTTAGTGATTTTGGTGTATTGAAGACTTATAGGTTAAGGGACTAATGTGTTTATAAGTGTACACAGGTCTATAAGTCTATGAGGAGTTTGATATTTACAGAGAAAGTTGACCCCTAAAAATGAATATCTTCGACTGAAGATTTTGGTATTCCTGAAGACTTTCATGAAGACTTTGAAAGTGAAGAAATTGGTGTGTCCGTGAAGACTTGATATTCATGCAAGGAATATGAAGCTTGAAGACTTTCGTTTTCATAGTTCTGTTTTTCTCTTTCTTGAGTCATAGGAAACACCGTACTGTTAAAAGGGGTCGAGGAAATACAAAGGAAAAATTTCCATGTGATGCTCAACTCAAAATCCTACACCTACCAATCCCTTTGAGTGAAGCCATTGGAAATCTCATACAGTTCAGTCAATTTCTTCAGTGACAGAGACGAAGTTCTTCTGGTCGCTGAGGAATTTGTTCTGACTGAGGAGTTAGGAATTCGCCAGTGCGGATTGCCTACACAGTGAGGAACATGATAGCCCTGAGGAATTTGAGAGTCAAATTCCGACCGTTGCTGTGCTGCGCGCCAGCTGTCCCAAAATATCTTATCCACCTAACGGTCATATCATTGAAGGGCATTTATGTCTTATCATGTCGGGCTGCTCCCTAGGCTATAAATAGCCGCCCCCTACAACCACTAGCTGGTTGGCTGCTCCGAGAGAAACTGACACTTGTCATTTGAGAGCAACCCATCCTCCGAGGACTTTGAGCGAAAATCATCGAGTGAGGAAAAACCCAAACCCAAACACCTACAAACCCAAAGTGATTGAGCATCACTGAAGAGATTGATCCTGCGTGGATCCGACGCTTGTTACCTTTGAAGACTGTGCTTCTTCCAGACGGTTAGGCGTCATGGTCTAGAGCATCCAAGAGGAATTGTGGATCGCCGAGTGACCGAAGTCTGTGAAGGTTTGGAAGTCGCCTGAAGACTTACCACGAGTGATTGGACGAGGTCTGTGTGACCTTAGTTCAAGGAGAATACGGTGAGGACTTGGTGTCCTGAGCTGCGTGCTCAGCGACTGGGTGTCCGGGACTGTGTGTCCTCGAGTTTAAATACTCAGCCGCTCCAACCAGACGTACAACTGAGACAACAGTTGGAACTGGTCTACCAAATCATTGTCTTCACCAACCTTACTGGTTCTATTTCCTCAACTCTTTCATTTCTTCATTACTGTGTTGAGTGATTGTTCATATCTGTGTTTGAAGACTTTGACTGAAGACTTTCTCAATTTCCTCAGTTCAATTTCTTCAGTCTGTTTGTCTTCATCTTGTGTTATCCTGTGTTTACGCTTTCTGTACTCTGTGTTTGTCTTCATTTCATCATGATGACTATGTGTGTATTCTGTCATGCTTACTTTTGAGTACTTATTCCGCTGCAAGTAGTTCTTCGCTAAGGAATTTCCTCACCGGCAAATTCCTCAGTGAAGAATTCATAAAAATCGCCTATTCACCCCCCCTCTAGTCGATATAACGCACTTTCAATTGGTATCAGAGCAAGGTACTCCCTTGTTCTGTGTGATTTTGGTTTAACCACCTGGAGTTCTAGTTATGTCGACCGCAGGTATGATCAAGGTCTCTGCTGGGTGTCCTACCTTCGATGGCACGGACTACCCCTACTGGAAGAATAAGATGCGAATGCATCTTGAAGCAATTGACAACGATCTCTGGTACGTTGTGGAAAATGGTGTTCCCTCAGTCACACCTTCCCTGAATGCTGCTGATGTGAAGAGATTCAAGCAACTCGATTCTCAAGCGAAGAATATCATATGTGGTCATCTGAGTAAAGGGCAGTATGGTAGAGTGAGTGCTTTGGAAACTGCTAAGCTTATCTGGGATAGGCTCTCCAAAGTAAACGAAGGAGTCTCAACTCAACGTGACTCTCGTGTTGACGTTCTTCGCAATCTCTTCAACCGCTTCAAAAGACTCGACAATGAAAATGTTCAGCAAACCTTCGATCGCCTCACTGATATCTCAAATGAGCTTCAAGCGCTCGGTGCCACTGACATCACCGACCATGAGGTGGTGAAGAAATTGCTGAGATCACTCGATTCTTCATTTGACACTCTGGCACTGATGATTCAAGAGCGTGCTGATTACAAGTCACTAGATCCCGCTGATATCCTCGAGAGGCTAAATACTCATGAGTTCCAGCTTGCTGAAAAGAGAGATCTCTATGGTTCAAGCTATGGCAAAACACGTGCCCTGAAGGCCAAGGCAGTGTCTGAATCTGAATGTGAAGATTCTGGTAGTAGCCTTGGTGATCCTGAAGAATTGAGCCAGGAGCTAGCACTGCTCGTGAAGAAGTTCCAGAAATTCTCAAGACGTGGTCGCTTTGGAAAATCTTCAAGGAGCAGTGATTCCTCATCAAGTGACTATAAGAGAAGGCTATGCCACAAATGCAAGAAGCCTGGTCACTACATTCAAGATTGTCCTCAGTGGGACAAGGAATTAAAGAAGAAGAAATACAAGGATTATAGTTCTGATGATGCCAAGAAGAAGAAGAAATCTTCAAAGTCTTCATCATCAAAATCCTCAAAGTCTTCATCCCACAAGAAGAGCAGCTCCAAGAAGGCTCGGGCATTCATTGGCAAGGAAATGGATTCTGAGGCTGAATCTGAGGATCATGAGGAAGAGGAGGCATCCGAGGAGTCTGAGTCAGGTGTGGCAAGTCTAGCTCTTGCTACCGCATTTGTCAGCAAGTCTATCTTCAACTCTGAAGAAAATGGCAACACCAACAACGCTGATGAAGGCAATGACGACTACGCTCCCACCTATTGCTTCATGGCAAAGGCTGCTAAGGTAACTAAATACCCCTCCTCTGAATCAAGTGAGGATGAATCTGATGAAAATCTTAAGCCTAGCTACTCTAAACTTGCTAAGATTGCTGTGAAACAACAAAAGGCTATTGAAAAACTTCAAAACATGCTAGACAAAAGTGATGATATGTTGGGTGATGAAATGGACCGCACTAAAGACTTAACTGAAAATCTTCAGAGACTTCAGTCTAAGTTTGACAACCTTCAAAGTCATCATAAAACTCTCTTATCTGATCACGAGAAGCTTTCTTATGAATTTCTTCAAAGAAAGCAAGATCTTGAGAAGCTAAGAGTGAGTTATGAAGATCTTCAGAAGGAGCGCGATTCATTACTTGCTCAACAAATCAGCGCTACTCAGGAAGAATTTGATCCTCCATGCTTAAAGTGCATTGAACGTGAATCTGCTAATTCTTCACCTGAATGTTCAAATGCTTCAAATGTTACAAATTCTTCACCTGCCTCTGCTATCACTAATTCCTCATCTGAGGACATTGCTAGTATCACTGACGATGCAGGGCTGAAGGAATTGTATATGACAGGCATGTACAAAAGCCTCAAAGGGCATCAGACTCTTTGTGATGTGCTTAAAAAGCAGATCCTCAACAGAAACCCTAGGAAAGAGGGTATTGCCTTTGAGAGGAAACTCAATGCTGATGGAACATATTGGAAGCCTGAGCAGTACCCCAAAACCTCATGGGTTGCTGCAAAGGGACCTCCAGTTGATCCATCTAACTTATCTGGCTTTACATGTGAATCTCCTCATTCTTCTGATGAGTCATTTGACTCCAACTATAAACTGTTCAAAAGTCAGAATGGTGAAGTATTTGCTAGATATGTTGGCACTAACTGCAGGAACGGTTCCCCTATGAAGAAAATCTGGGTTCCCAAAAGTTATGTTGAAAGTCTTCAGGTGAATGTCCTCATGACACCACCAGTGAAGAATAGGAACCCCAGATCAAACTCTTCATATGGACCAATTCTTCATATGGATCCAAGTCCTCATACGGACAAAATTCCTCACGTAGATCAAATTCCTCAAATGGATCAAAGTCCTCATATGAACATCATCGTGCTAACCCTTCAGTTTCGCAGGGTAGAGCTAAGGGCTATGAATATGTGCATTATAATTCAAATCATTATGTTCATAAGTCCTCGAAGAATTTCTCTGCTTATTCATATGCTTACCCTAACCCCTCTTATGTGAAGTGAAGTGGACTAGCTTCTATGCCACCTTTCTCATATGGTGCTCGCAGAGTGATGAATTCTTTGCCACCCCTTCAGATGTGGGTGGTGAAGAAAAAGAACTAACTTCCTCCGCAGGGTCAGGTCTCCAGACGTGCTTTAACGTCTGAAGAATTTGCTGGAGACCTGAATAGTGCCTAAAAGGACGCAGGCGAATCATGATGAAATGAACTTTCATTTCACACGTCCTCATACTGATTATCTGTGCCATTGCTTGATGAAATTGAACTGATGAAATTGATGTCATATTCTTCACAAATTCTTCAAGAAGACTGCCTATGAACTCCTCACTGACAAGAAACCCAATGTGAGTTATTTCAAAGTCTTCGGTGCTAAATGTTGGATTAGGGATCCTCATCACAATGCTAAATTCGCACCGAAAGCACATGAAGGTTTTATGCTTGGTTACGGAAAGGACTCGCACACCTACAGAATCTTCAACAACGCTCTTCACAAGGTTGTTGAAACTGTAGATGTGCGGTTCGATGAAACTAATGGCTCGCAAAGGGATCACCTACCTTCTGTGATAGATGAACCAGCACTTGAGGATTCTATCAAGTTCAAGGCCATTGAGGATGTCATTCCTACCGAATAATCTACTGAAGAATTCATTCCAGAACGCGAAGATCGTCGAGCTAATGCGCCTGAGGAAAATGCTGAAGAAAATGGTGCTGAAGAAAATGCTGATCAAGTTCCTCGACGACAACCAGCTCATCCTCTCGTTGCAAAAGAAGTGCAAGTTGAAAAGATCATCGATGACATTGAAGCACGAGGTCCTCTCACCCGCTCAAAAGCTTCACATTTATCTAACTTTTGTGGGCACTATGCTTTTGTCTCCATCACAGAGCCCACTAAGGTAGATGAAGCATTTCTGGAGCCTGAGTGGATTCAGGCCATGCAAGAAGAATTACATCAGTTCGAGCTCAACAATGTCTGGGAACTGGTCAAACGTCCAGATCCTCGCAAGCATAATATCATTGGCACAAAGTGGATCTACCGCAACAAGCAAGATGAAAATGGCCTTGTGGTGAGGAATAAGGCACGACTTGTAGCTCAAGGCTACACACAGGTTGAAGGAATTGATTTCGATGAAACTTTTGCACCTGTTGCTAGACTTGAGGCTATTCGCATATTACTTGCTTATGCTAACCATCATAATATCACTTTATATCAAATGGATGTGAAAAGTGCATTCCTCAATGGTAAGCTTGAGGAAGAAGTATATGTTGCTCAACCCCCAGGTTTTGAAGATCCAAAGAATCCTGACAAAGTCTTCAGACTCAACAAGGCCCTCTATGGCCTCAAGCAGGCCCCTCGGGCGTGGTATGATACTTTGAAGGAATTCTTCGTGAAGAATGGCTTCACACCCGGTTCACTCGACCCTACTCTCTTTACTAAATCTTATGATGGTGAACTGTTTGTGTGCCAAATATACGTTGATGATATTATCTTTGGCTGTACTGACCAACGTTATAGTGATGAATTTGCCTATATGATGAGTGAAGAATATCAAATGTCTATGATGGGAGAGTTGAAATTCTTCTTAGGTCTTCAAATTCGTCAACAACACAATGGCATATTCATATCTCAGGATAAATACCTCAAGGATGTTCTGAGGAAATTCGGCATGCAAGATTGCAAAGGAGTCAAAATTCCTATGCCCACAAATGGCCATCTATGCACTGATGAAAATGGTATGGACTTCGATCACAAGGTATACCGCTCCATGATTGGTTCTTTATTGTACTTACGTGCATCTAGGCCAGAAATAATGCTTAGTGTTTGCATGTGTGTCCGATTTCAAGCTACACCGAGGGAATCACACCATAAGGCTGTGAATCATATTCTTCGATATCTAGCTCACACACCAACACTAGGATTATGGTACCCCAAGGGCTCTGTTTTTTATCTCATTGGATATTCTGACTCTGACTATGCTGGTGATCGTGTGGACTGCAAGTCAACATCTGGTACTTGTCATTTCCTCGGACGATCTTTGGTCTGTTGGTCCTCGAAGAAACAGAACTGCGTATCACTGTCTACTGTAGAAGCTGAGTACATTGCTGCTGGATCTTGCTGTGCTCAATTGCTATGGATGAAGCAAACTCTCAAGGACTACGGCATCAACATGAAGAATGTGCCTCTCTACTGTGACAATGAGAGTGCCATCAAGATTGCTCACAACCCAGTTCAGCACTCGAAGACAAAGCACATTCAGATTCGTCATCATTTTCTTCGTGATCATGTGTTGAAGGGCGACATTTCTATTGAGCATGTGAAGACTGAAGAACAGCTAGCCGATATCTTCACAAAGCCCTTGGATGAGAAGAGATTTAGGAAGTTGTGGTGTGAGCTAAATATCTTAGAATCTTCGAATGTTCTTTGAAAAGGACACACATCCTGACACTTATGCAAAATTGATGACAAAGATGTGCAACACATGAAGAAACGTTTTTCTTCAATCAATGAAGAATAACACTCTAAGTGTGAAGAAATTAATGAAGAATTTGATTCTCAGAACCCTACGACAATTGTACGCGGTGTCTGAAATCATCATTCTTATACGGTGGGTCACGCCACCACAAAAAGTTGAAAATCTTCAATTTGAGTTTTTTCTCAGTGTTGAAATTCCTCAGTTGTTCAAATTCTTCAACTTTTCAAAATCTTCACTGTTTCCGTCGTTTTTCTTCATTGGCTATATATATATATATATATATATATATATATATATATATATATATATATATATATATATATATATATATATATATATATATATGAGTTTGTGTCGTCTACATCATTCACTTATGGCTATTTCTTCAAGTTGCATTTTCTGCTAAGTGAATGTGATCGGACCCTTCCCCCTCTATGCTATACTCAACCCAGTCTATTCACAAATTCTTCATGTGTGTTCTTTTTGAAACTCGTTCAAAATCTTCACTGTGTCCTTGTCAGCAGAAGAAATTGCGAACGGAACTTAAAAATGAATCTTGTCCAAACTTTCAGTTTTGCCGCTCAAACCGTTTCGCATCCCACGATGGACTTATCTATTCACCCAGGATCTAACACGATCTCCACTTTTCAGTACGTGGGTGACACATGTCAAGCGAATGAGAAGGGTCAGTGGCACGTTCGTCCAAAATCTTCGGGCGAACAGTTTTTCACTTCGACTATAAATACCCCCCTCTCCCCTTCCTCACTTCCTTTACTCCGCTCGACCACACTCTCTCTCACTCGAGGTTCTCAAACCCTAGTGCCGCTGCTACTCCATCGTCGCCGGTGAGGAAGAGCTTCACTGCCTCGCCCTCGTCACCGTCGTACTCGCGCCGGCCGCGGAAATCTTCACTCCGCCGCCATCATAGCTGTCTTCCTCCGCCAAGTTAGGGCGTGCAAGATCTAAACTGACGAGCTTCAAATCTACGCTTCTCAGTTCGTCGTGTTCTTCATCAAGGGTAATTAAAAGTTACTTTTACTGCCCTCTTTGATTCAAATTTTCTCAACAAAATCTTCAAAGGTGTTTTATTCTTCAAATCCTCACACACAAAACACCTCACTAGTCATCTGCTCTTGATTCGTTTCTCTAAGCATCATTTTTCTTCAAGACAAAGAACGCTTAGTGAAGTTCTTCAAGACTCATCTGGTCAAATTCCTCAAACTTGTTCTTTTTGAAAACCTTCTGAGAACGCATATGACCTCTTCAAATTCCTCGCAACTATACTCTGTTCACAGGTACTCATGTCCGCTGTTGAATCACTAGGTTCTCATCAACTTAACTCATTTGCAGCATTCCTCGAAGAAAAGTTGCATACTTCTTTAGAGAATTCGATTGTTCAAATCCCTCAGCTGAAGAATATGGCAGACGGTAAGAAACCACAGAAAGGAGGAAAGAGGCCTGAGGTCATGACCGCGTTTGAAATACCTGAGGACATCTATGCTGACTATTGCACACCTGATGAGGCTAAGTTCGGAAAGGAGAACAAAAATCAGCGCAAGGTGCGCATATAGAGGATTGAAAGGAGATGTGCAAGAGAATGGAGGGAGTACAGATATGTAACTCCAAAGTATATGAAGAAATTCACACTAAATCCTCCATGCCCAAGAGCTCCATTGGCACCTGGCCAAGAAGCTGACCCCACCAGCATCAAGCGTGGTGAGGATTTCCCTGAAGAATGGGCCAAACGCCAAGCCAAGTTGGCAAGACAAGCCAAAGAAGCAGTGAGAAATTCAATGAAGACTCTGCTACTGCTGCTGCCACTGAAGGCCTCTGTCAGGCCTAGAAAATCAATGGCAAAGAAGCCCGCTCACAAGCCAAGTGCTTCACCAACTGTGCCCTCACGGCCAAGTTCCTCAGCAATGCCCTCACGGCTAGAATCTTCAAAGCCTCACGGCCAGATTCTTCAAAGCCCTCACGGCCAGTTCCTCATGCTGCTCCTGCTCCTCCAAAGTCCTCAGCTCCTCCCCCAAAGTCCTCAGTTGCTCCGGCAAAGTCCTCAACACCTGTACATCTGGCCACGTGCCAAAGGACTGCAGGCATCTCTATTGCCTCTGGTGTCTCAGCGAGTTCCTCAGCTGCACCAAACTCTTCATCAGGCCCCACTCTGCTGAAGACAAAGGCAACAGCTGGTCGAGGTCCTCGGCCAAATCTGAAGAAGAAACAGGTTGCCTTCCAAGTGCCATCTGACGATGAAGTTGATGATGATGAACTTGCAGAAATCATCAGAGACAGGCAAGAAAGGGCCGCTAAAGCCAAAGGCACAAATGTGCCACTGCTTTTGGATCCGAAGGCGATCCTCGACTACATTGATCTCTGGCACAAGGACCCAAACACTCCTATGCCTGATTTTCATTTGACTCCTGGCCAAAGTCACATGCTGACCCATTTCATCACTGAAGAGAAATGGAAATTTGAGAAGGCTAGACAAATCAAGAAGGCTCAGTTCAGGAAAGAGAAGTTCCTGAGGAAAAACGTTGTCAAATGACAACTGATGAACTCCTCAAGATCCAATCTGAAATCAAAGCCCTCAGCGATGATTTCAATGCTTATTATGCTGATTGGCAAGGAGCCAAAGTCAGGTTCGTTAAACTGACTGAGAAGTTCACCAATGTTGCAGCACCATCGCAATAAGAAATTCCTCAAGTTGAAGCTTCTACTCAGCAAACTGAAGAACATGCCAGCACCCTTGATGACTTTCAGGCTGCTGATGAAAATGCTAGTTCCAGGGCTGATGACTCCATTCCAGCCGCTGAAGACATTGCCAGGGCATCCACTAGTGGTGCGCCTGAAGAAAATGAAGAAGTCAGGGCAACTGCATCAGTTGCGCCTGAGGAAATTCAAACAGATTCCTCAGCTCCTCCTGCGCCTACACCAAGTCCTACCCTTACATCTGCATCAGATGTGAGAAAGACCAAGGCTGCAGAGAGAGCTGCAGTGAAGAAAAGGAAAGCATCATCTGCTTCAGATTCTTCAGCTCTGAAGAAAATGAAGCCTATGACCAGCTCACTTGAAAATCCAATTGATGTTGTTCCGATTTCCGCTCTGCCATCAAAGGACCTTGTTCCTTTTGGTGAAGAATATGTGATCCCTAGCGGATCTGATGAAGAAAATCATTCTACTGCTTCGTCAGAGCAGATTGATGAAGAAATTGAAGTGGATGCGATCCCTTCAACGCATGTTGCTTCCTCGCCAATGCCTCAGTTCACAGCTGAAGAGGCTGGCGTTGAAGAAATTGAAGATGAAGACATGGATATTGGATGCGCTATGCCTGTGATGAATGATGACTTTTGGGAAAGTCTGCCGCGCTTCGACATGGAATCTCTGCCGTGCTTCGAGCCAGTCCTCAATGTTCTTCATAATGCTGGATTGCTGAATTTCTGCACTGACATCTGTGATGGGAACGAAGAACTCATTCTTCAATTCTTTGCAATGCTGCACATCACAGGAAATTCTGAAGATGTGAACTCATGAGTGCTGGACTGGATGTCAGAAAATACTCACTACAAGGCACCAGCAACTGAATTGCTTCGTGCCCTCCCACTCATTCCTCCCATTGATGGTGCTCGTTGCGTCTACAGTGAACCTGAGCTTACAAATCATTGCATCCAAGTGCTGATGAAGCCTTTGAAGCAAGGGCAAGCCCCTCAAACCAAATTCCTTGTCAAGGAATTACTGTATGTGCCATGGACTGTCTATCGCATTCTGACGAAGACAATGAGTCCTATCAAAGGCCACGACTCAAATGATGAAGAAGTCGTTGGCATCATGAAGAATATGCTTTTCAATATCATTCATGGCGTTCCCATCAACTTCCATGATTTCTTCATGAGGACTCTGGCGAATATTGCTATGTCACCATTTGAGCTGAAGCCTTATGCACCATGGATTATGAGGTTCATCAGGACAAGGTCTTCACTCAATTACAAGGCTGATACTCTGAACCACGGCAGCTACTTGCCTCCAATTGAAGTCCTCAAACGGACATTTTCCTCAGCTGATGACAAAGGCAACGCAACTGTTGTGATAGATGAAGGCATTCGTCCATTGGATGGTCAATTTCGCAAGGCTGCATCCTACTCCACCAATGATGACTCTGCCACACATGACTCTGCCGCCAACACTTCTGCCAAGCAAATTCCTCAAGCCACAGCACCCAGGGTGATGACTGATCGTGAGTTACTCCTCAGTCTTCATCAAAAAGTTGATCGCAATCATAAATGGGTCAAGCGCCAGTTTGGTTCAATTCTTCACAACATGACCTCAACATACAATGCAGTGAAGAAAAACCTCTACTACCTCCATGAAACCTTCAACCGTACCTGGGCTGTTCTATCTCATGTCTACAGCGCTGAAGATCTGAAGAATATGGGTCTCAAGGAAGAATTTGACTGGTCTGCACCTCCACCTAAGAGATTCTAGAAGGTCAAGGTTCCTTCCTTGGTGGCCAGCTCCTATTCTTCATCGCGCGACACTGATGAAAATAAAGACTTGGACGACACTGTGGCAGACCCTACTACGACAACCGACCCCAACAACGCTGACGCTCCTCCATCAACTTGATTTTCTTTAGGGGCGTTAGTCCTCAGTTTCGATCCTTTTGGTCATTCTATGACAAAGGGGGAGAAATTTGATCTGAGTTAGTCTTCAAGCGGGTCTATTATATGGGCGTTTTTTGCTAAGTTACAACCCTCGCTCTTCTAAAACCTTTATTGTATCGAGTTGTAATCATAAACCCGATGGTGCTCTGGTACTTTTGATGCACTGTGCTCTGATACTTTTGATGCATTATTCTGCATGCTTGTTCCTTGTTAATATTATTGCACGCATGCTGAATTTCTTCAGGCACCATGTTTCATCATGCATTTCAAATTCTTCATATTATATGTCAAATGCATGTATGAATTACAAGATATAGGGGGAGATCTCCATGATTCAACTCTTCAAGTGTGCATTGCTTCAAAAGCAAATTCCTCACTATGCACATCTTCAGGGGGAGTTCTTCTATATCTTGCAATCAAATTCCTCAATATCAGTACCTACACTTCATATGTTTATCCCCGTTGAAAACTTAACCTATATTGTCATCAATCACCAAAAAGGGGGAGATTGTAAGTGCATCTAGTGCCCCTTAGTGATTTTGGTGTATTGAAGACTTATAGGTTAAGGGACTAATGTGTTTATAAGTGTACACAGGTCTATAAGTCTATGAGGAGTTTGATATTTACAGAGAAAGTCGACCCCTAAAAATGAATATCTTCGACTGAAGATTTTGGTATTCCTGAAGACTTTCATGAAGACTTTGAAAGTGAAGAAATTGGTGTGTCCGTGAAGACTTGATATTCATGCAAGGAATATGAAGCTTGAAGACTTTCGTTTTCATAGTTTTGTTTTTCTCTTTCTTGAGTCATAGGAAACACCGTACTGTTAAAGGGGGTCGAGGAAATACTAAGGAAAAATTTCCATGTGATGCTCAACTCAAAATCCTACACCTACCAATCCCTTCGAGTGAAGCCATTGGAAATCTCATATAGTTCAGTCAATTTCTTCAGTGACAGAGACGAAGTTCTTCTGGTCGCTGAGGAATTTGTTCTGACTGAGGAGTTAGGAATTCGCCAGTGCGGATTGCCTACACAGTGAGGAACATGATAGCCCTGAGGAATTTGAGAGTCAAAATTCCGACCGTTGCTGTGCTACGCGCCAGCTGTCCCAAAAAATCTTATCCACCTAACGGTCATATCATCGAAGGGCATTTATGTCTTATCATGTCGGGCTGCTCCCTAGGCTATAAATAGCCGCCCCCTACAACCACTAGCTGGTTGGCTGCTCCGAGAGAAACTGACACTTGTCATTTGAGAGCAACCCATCCTCCGAGGACTTTGAGCGAAAATCATCGAGTGAGGAAAAACCCAAACCCAAACACCTACAAACCCAAAGTGATTGAGCATCACTGAAGAGATTGATCCTGCGTGGATCCGACGCTTGTTACCTTTGAAGACTGTGCTTCTTCCAGACGGTTAGGTGTCATGGTCTAGAGCATCCAAGAGGAATTGTGGATCGCCGAGTGACCGAAGTCTGTGAAGGTTTGGAAGTCGCCTGAAGACTTACCACGAGTGATTGGACGAGGTCTGTGTGACCTTAGTTCAAGGAGAATACAGTGAGGACTTGGTGTCCTGAGCTGCGTGCTCAGCGACTGGGTGTCCGGGACTGTGTGTCCTCGAGTTTAAATACTCAGCCGCTCCAACCAGACGTACAACTGAGATAGCAGTTGGAACTGGTCTACGAAATCATTGTCTTCACCAACCTTACTAGTTCTATTTCCTCAACTCTTTCATTTCTTCATTACTGTGTTTGAGTGATTGTTCATATCTGTGTTTGAAGACTTTGACTAAAGACTTTCTCAATTTCTTCAGTCTGTTTGTCTTCATCTTGTGTTATCCTGTGTTTACGCTTTCTGTACTCTGTGTTTGTCTTCATTTCATCATGAGGACTATGTGTGTATTCTTTCATGCTTACTTCTGAGTACTTATTCCACTGCAAGTAGTTCTTCGCTAAGGAATTTCCTCACCGGCAAATTCCTCAGTGAAGAATTCATAAAAATCGCCTATTCACCCCCCCTCTAGTTGATATAACGCACTTTCAAATTCTTTCTAGATCTATTCACAGTCTTTTGCAAAATTAATTTAACCTCTCTGTTGCTCAACTCTACTTGACCACTAGACTGCGGGTGATAAGGAGATGCGATTCTATGATTAACATCATACTTAGCAAGCATCTTACGGAAAGCACCATGAATAAAATGTGAACCACCATCAGTCATAAGATATCTAGGGACTCCACACCTTGGAAAAATAACTACTTTAAGCATTTTAAAAGAAGTGTTATGATCGGCACTACTAGTTGGAATAGCTTCTACCCACTTAGTAACATAATCAACAGCAACTAAAATATGTGTGTAACCATTAGAGGCAGGAAAAGGTCCCATATAATCAAAGCCCCAAACATCAAACGGTTGAATAACAAGAGAATAATTCATAGGCATTTCTTGACGTCTACTAATATTACCAATTCTTTGACATTCATCACAAGATAAGACAAACTTACGAGCATCTTTGAAGAGAGTAGGCCAATAAAAACTGGATTGCAATACCTTGTGTGCAGTTCTATCTCCAGCGTGGTGTCCTCCATATGATTCAGAGTGACACTTGCATAGGATCTGTTCTTGTTCATGCTCAGGTACACAACGTCTAATAACACCATCTACTCCTTTATAAAGGTGTGGGTCATCCCAGAAGTAATGTCTTAAATCATAAAAGAACTTTTTCTTTTGCTGGTATGTGAAACTAGGAGGTATAAATTTAGCAACAATGTAATTAGCATAATTAGCATACCAAGGAGCAGTTCGAGAAGTATTAACGACCGCTAATTGTTCATCAGGAAAGCTATCATCAATAGGCAGTGGGTCATCAAGAACATTCTCTAACCTAGACAAGTTGTCTACAACGGGGTTCTCAGCTCCCTTTCTATGAATAATGTGCAAATCAAATTCTTGGAGCAAGAGAACCTACCTAATGAGTCTAGGCTTAGCATCTTTCTTTTCCATAAGATATTTAATAGCAGCATGATCAGTGTGAATAGTAACTCCGGAATCAACAATATAAGGTCTAAACTTATCACATGCAAACACAACTGCTAAGAACTCTTTTTCAGTAGTAGCATAATTTCGCTCGGCAGTATCAAGAGTTTTACTAGCATACTGGATAACATTCAATTTCTTATCAACTCTTTGCCCTAGAACAACACCTACAGCATAATCACTAGCATCACACATAATTTCAAAGGGTAAATTCCAATCAGGTGGCTGAACAATAGGGGCAGTGATCAAAGCTTTCTTAAGTATTTCAAAAGCTTCTACACAATCATCATCAAAGACAAAAGGCATATCTTTTTGCAATGAATTGGTCAGAGGCCTAGAGATTTTAGAGAAGTCCTTAATGAACCTCCTATAAAAACCAGAATGGCCAAGGAAACCTCTTATACCTTTTATGTCCTTGGGACATGGCATCTTTTCAATAGCATCAACTTAAGCTTTATCAACTTCAATACCTCTCTTGGAAATCTTGTGCCCCAAGACAATGCCTTCATTAACCATAAAGTGGCACTTTTCCCAATTCAAGATGAGACTAGTGTCTTCGCATCTCTGCAAAACTCAATCAAGGTTGCTCAAGCAATCATCAAAAGAGGATCCATAAACAGAGAAATCATCCATGAATACCTCAGAAATCTTTTCACAAAAGTTAGAGAATATAGCCATCATACATCTTTGAAAGGTAGCAGGTGCATTACATAAACCAAAAGGCATACGTCTATAAGAAAAGTACCGAAAGGGAAAGTTAAAGTAGTTTTTGATTGATCCCCTGCTAACACAAGTATTTGAGAGAAACCAGAATAGCCATCTAGAAAGCAAAAATGTGTGTGTTTGGATAGCCTTTCTAGCATTTGATCAATAAAAGGTAAAGGTTAATGATCTTTCTTATTAGCTTTATTTAATTTACGGAAATCAATTACCATCCTATAACCTGTAATAATTCTTTGCGGGATCAATTCATCTTTATCATTAGGAACGACAGTAATACCTCCCTTTTTAGGAACACAATGGACAGGGCTTACCCAATCACTATCAACAACGAGATAAATTATACCTGCCTCAAGGAGCTTTGGTATCTCCTTTCTTGCCACTTCTTTCATCTTGGGATTCAGTCGTCATTGAGGATCTCTAACTGGTTTAGCATCGGCCTCCAAATTAATTTTGTGTTGGCATAACGTGGGACTAATGCCCTTAAGATCATCCAGAGTATATCCAATAGCAGCGCGGTGCTTCTTCAGAGTTCTCAATAATCTTTCTTCTTCTTTCTCTGAAAGGTTAGCACTAAAATAACATGATATATTTTCTTTTCATCAAGATAAGCATACTTAGGATTATCAGGTAATGGTTTGAGTTCAAACATGGGATCACCCTTGGGTGGAGGGGGATCCCCAAGAATTTCAATGGGAAGGTTGTGTTTCAGCATAGGTTCCTGTTTAAGGAACACTTCATCTATTTCCCTTCTTTCCTTCATAAACATATCATTTTCATGGTCAAGCAAATATTGTTCTAACGGATCAGTAGGAGGTACGGCAATGGAAGCAAGACCAATAATCTCATCCTTACTAGGTAATTCTCTATCACGAGGTTGTCTACAAAACTTAGCAAAATTAAACTCATGAGACATACCCTCTAAGCCAATTGTGACAGTATCCTTTTCACAATCAATCCTAGCATTAACTGTATTTAAGAAGGGTCTACCAAAAATAATGGGACAAAAGTCATCTTGTGGGGAACTAAGAACAAGAAAATCAGCAGGGTATTTAACCTTTCCACACAAGACTTCAACATCTCTAACAATCCCAACTGGTGAAATAGTATCTCTATTGGCAAGCTTGATAGTAACATCAATAACTTCCAACTCAACGGGTGCAATATCATGCATAATTTCTTTATATAAGTCATAGGGTATTGCACTAGCACTAGCACCCATATCACATAAACCATGATAACAATGATCTCCTATTTTAACAGAAATAACAGGCATCCCTACCACAGGTCTGTGTATCTTAGTATCTGGTCTAACAATATTAGCAGTCTCACCACAGAAATAAATAACATGCCCATCTAAATCATCATCCAAGAGATCTTTAACCATAGCAATACTAGGTTCAACTTTGATTTGCTCAGGAGGTGTATAAGTCCTAGTATTACTCTTACAAATAACATTCAAAGTTTTAGCATGGTCCTTTATCCTAACAGGAAAAGGAGGTTTCTCAACATAAGTAGTAGGAACAGCAAGATCACTATAAGTGACAGTCTTTTCTTCAACTGTAATAGGTGCAACCTGCCTCAAGGAGCTTTGGTATCTCCTTTCTTGCCACTTCTTTCATCTTGGGATTCAGTCGTCATTGAGGATCTCTAACTGGTTTAGCATCGGCCTCCAAATTAATTTTGTGTTGGCATAACGTGAGACTAATGCCCTTAAGATCATCCAGAGTATATCCAATAGCAGCGCGGTGCTTCTTCAGAGTTCTCAATAATCTTTCTTCTTCTTGCTCTGAAAGGTTAGCACTAAAATAACATGATATATTTTCTTTTCATCAAGATAAGCATATTTAAGATTATCAGGTAATGGTTTGAGTTCAAACATGGGATCACCCTTGGGTGGAGGGGGATCCCCAAGAATTTCAATGGGAAGGTTGTGTTTCAGCATAGGTTCCTGTTTAAGGAACACTTCATCTATTTCCCTTCTTTCCTTCATAAACATATCATTTTCATGGTCAAGCAAATATTGTTCTAACGGATCAGTAGGAGGTACGGCAATGGAAGCAAGACCAATAATCTCATCCTTACTAGGTAATTCTCTATCACGAGGTTGTCTACAAAACTTAGCAAAATTAAACTCATGAGACATACCCTCTAAGCCAATTGTGACAGTATCCTTTTCACAATCAATCCTAGCATTAACTGTATTTAAGAAGGGTCTACCAAAAATAATGGGACAAAAGTCATCTTGTGGGGAACTAAGAACAAGAAAATCAGCAGGGTATTTAACCTTTCCACACAAGACTTCAACATCTCTAACAATCCCAACTGGTGAAATAGTATCTCTATTGGCAAGCTTGATAGTAACATCAATAACTTCCAACTCAACGGGTGCAATATCATGCATAATTTCTTTATATAAGTCATAGGGTATTGCACTAGCACTAGCACCCATATCACATAAACCATGATAACAATGATCTCCTATTTTAACAGAAATAACAGGCATCCCTACCACAGGTCTGTGTATCTTAGTATCTGGTCTAACAATATTAGCAGTCTCACCACAGAAATAAATAACATGCCCATCTAAATCATCATCCAAGAGATCTTTAACCATAGCAATACTAGGTTCAACTTTGATTTGATCAGGAGGTGTATAAGTCCTAGTATTACTCTTACAAACAACATTCAAAGTTTTAGCATGGTCCTTTATCCTAACAGGAAAAGGAGGTTTCTCAACATAAGTAGTAGGAACAGCAAGATCACTATAAGTGACAGTCTTTTCTTCAACTGTAATAGGTGCAACTACTTTTACTTCAATGGGAGGATTATATTTAAACCACTTCTCCTTAGGGAGATCAATGTGAGTAGCAAAATATTCACAAAAAGAAGCTACTATATCAGAGTCAAGTCCATATTTAGCGCTAAGTCCATGGAAAGGATCGGTATTCATAAAACATTTAACACAATCAAACTTAGGTGTCATACCTGACTCCTTACCATCGTCGGAACCCCAATCTTCAGAGTTGCGTTTAATTCTTTCCAATAAGTCCCATTTGAATTCAATTGTCTTCAGCATATAAGAACCAGCACAGGAATTATCGAGCATGTTGCGATCATTGAGAGAAAGCCGAGCATAAAATTTTTGAATAATCATTTCTCTGGAGAGCTCATGCTTGGGGCATGAATATAACATTGACTTAAGCCTCCTCCAAGCTTGAGCGACGCTTTCTCTTTCGCGAGGCTAGAAATTATATATGTAATTACGATCACGATGAACAAGATGCATAGGATAGAACTTCTAGTGAAATTCCAACTTCAATCGTTTATAATTCCAAGATCTCGTATGATCACATAGCCTATACCATCTCAATGCATCTCCCTTCAAAGATAAAGGGAAGACCTTCCTTTTGACAACGTCATCAGGAATACCTGCAAGCTTAAATAATCCACAAACTTCATCCACAAAGATAAGGTGTAAATCGGGATGTAATGTTCCATCTCCTACAAATGGATTAGCTAGCAGTTTCTCTATCATACCCGAAGGGGTCTCAAAGTAAATATTTTCGAAAAGTTCAGTAGGTTGAGGAGCAACTCTTTGCTATTCTGGTCGGGGTGAAGATACCCCGAACAAGCCCCTCAAAGGATTAGTTTCCATAGTGACAAGTAACAGAAAATTTCAGCACACTATATAAATGTTTCCTTACCAAGTTCCACTCACCAAAAGCGCTACACTCCCCGGCAACGGCGCCAGAAAAGAGTCTTGATGACCCACACGTGTAGGGGATCTATCGTAGTCCTTTCGATAAGTAAGAGTGTCGAACCCAACGAGGAGCAGAAGGAAATGATAACCGAGTTTCAGTAAGGTTTTCTCTGCAAGCACAAAAATTGTAGGTAATAGATAGTTTTGTGATAAGATAAATTATAATGAGTAACAAGCAATGAACGTAAATAAAGTGCAGCAAGGTGGCCCAATCCTTTTGTAGAAAAGGATAAGCCTAGACAATTTCTTATAATGAGAAAAAATCTCCCCGAGGACACATGGGAATTATCGTCAAGCTAGTTTTCATCACGCTCATATGATTCGCGTTCGGTACTTTGATAATTTGATATGTGGGTGGACCAGTGCTTGGGTACTGCCCTTACTTGGAAAAGCATCCCACTTGTAATTAACCCCTATTGCAAGCATCCGCAACTACAAAAGAAGTATTAAGGTAAACCTAACCAGAACATTAAACATATGGATCCAAATCAGCCCCTTACGAAGCAACGCATAAACTAGGGTTTAAGCTTCTGTCACTCTAGCAACCCATCATCTACTTATTACTTCCCAATGCCTTCCTCTAGGCCCAATTAATGGTGAAGTGTCATGTAGTCAACGTTCACATAACACCACTAGAGGAAAAGACAACATACATCTCATCTAATATCGAACGAATACCAAATTCACATGACTACTAATAGCAAGACTTCACCCATGTCCTCAGGAACAAACGTAACTACTCACAAAGCATATTCATGTTCATAATCAGAGGAGTAATAATATGCATTAAGGATCTGAACATATGATCTTCCACCAAGTAAACCAATTAGCATCAACTACAAGGAGTAATCAACACTACTAGCAACCCACAGGTACCCATTTGTGGTTTGGATACAAGATTGGATACAAGAGATGAACTAGAGTTTTGAGAGGAGATGGTGCTGGTGAAGATGTTGATGGATATTGACCCCCTCCCGATGAGAGGATCGTTGGTGATGACGATGGTGATGATTTCCCCCTCCCGGAGGGAAGTTTCCCCGACAGAACAGCTTTGTCGGAGCTCTAGATTGGTTCCGCCAAGGTTCGGCCTCGTGGCGGCGGAGTTTCGTCCCGTAAGCTTGCCCACGATTTTTTCCAGGGTAAAATCCTTCATATAGCAGAAGATGGACACCGGAGGGCCACCATGGGGCCCAGGAGACAGGGGCACGCCCAGTAGGGGTGGGCGCGCCCCCCACCCTCCTGGCCAGGGTGTGGGCCCCCTGAGGTGTTTCTTCCACTCAATAATTCTTATTAATTCCAAAAATAAGTTTCGTGGAGTTTTAGGATTTTTGGAGGAGTGCAGAATAGGTTTCCAATGTTTGCTCCTTTTCCAGCCAGAATTCCAGCTGCCGGCACTCCTCCTCTTCATGATAAACCTTGTAAAATAAGAGACAATAGCCATAAGTATTGAGATATAATGTGTAATAACAGCCCATAATGCAATAAATATTGATATAAAAGCATGATGCAAAATGGACGTATCAACATACGACTGCCCAAGACTGTGAAGGAGTTTTATACCTTGGTGGATAAGTGTGCTCGAATGGAGGAGGGCAGGAAGTTACCCAGAGAGGAGGACATCAATGTTGATTTAGACGATGATGATGAATCCACCAGCCATAAGAAGGGCAAGAAGTGCAACAAGAGGCGCAAAGATAAGGAAGTGATGACTCTTGAAGGATCGGTACACCTAGTACCGGCAAGATGGCTAAGGCCAAATCCCCCGGAAAGGAAGCTCCCGTATGCGCTGACTGCCCGGAAGCTGCGGTTGCCGAGAGGGCCGGGAAAGGCAATGGGCTATATTGCAAGATTCATCGGACCAAGGGCCACGACCTTCAAGAGTGTTATTAGGTTGAGAAGCTTGTCAAGAGGCAAAGAGCTGAGTACGAGAAGCATGACAAGAAAAGGGTCAAAATGTCGCTGGCGGTAAGAGTCGAGGCAGTGAAGTAAATCGCCCCGGCGAACCCCTTCGGAACAAAGGAAAACCTGCCAGAGGTCAAGAGAAGGAAGTCTGTGATGATGAGAGGGAGGGAGGAGATGAAGAGGAAACAAGTGAGCAAGAGTTTCAGAAGGCCACTGACGCCCTGCGCATTGACGGGGGTGCATCCCTACACGCCTCTCACCGCCAACTCAAACGATGGGCCCGTGAGGTCAAAGCCATGGAACCAGCACCAGAGGCCCGAAAACCACTCAAATGGTCATGCACGCCCATCATCTTTGACGAAGAGGATCATCCTGACCGCACCATTGCGGTAGGATGTTTGCCATTGTTGGTCTCTCCAACAATTCGAACCTCAAGGTCACTAAGATGTTGGTGGATGGGGGGGCTGGGTTGAATCTTATTTCCGCAAAGGTTATCAGCAGGTTCAATTAATAGAAGAGGAGTTAGAGGTCACCAGCACGTTTCAAGGAGTTAATCCCGGCAGGAGTCGTCCTAAGGGAAAGATCACGTTGCCTGTGACATTTGGAGGGGAGCTGAACTATCGGACTGAAAATATTGTGTTTGATGTGGTTGACCTCCCCTTGCCGTACAATGGGATCCTTGGACGACCAGTCTTGGCTAAATTCATGGCGGTATCCCACTATGCCTACAACACCTTCAAGATGCCTGGGCTAGTTGGAGTCAATTACATCCCATCGGATGAGAAGGACGCAATCATTTGCGTGGGCAAGATGTACCGGGACGCAGTCGCGGCAGAGGCAGCGGCAGCAGCAGTTCCCGCCAAGGAGAGTAGAGGAAAGAAAAAGGATAGCAAGGATACCAGCAAGGAATCTGGGAAGCGTACCTCTTTGGAGTGTGCTGCACTTGTTGATGACTTGCCAGAGAGTTCCAACAACAAAAGGACCAAGGTTACTGCTCCACAAGTGAAGAAGGTCCCGGCAGGGCTGGCTGGCGTTGATGGTACTTTCACCATCAGCGCCACCCTCAATGACAAATAGGAAAGCGCACTCATTGCCTTCCTGCAGGCTAATATCGATGTGTTTGCCTAGCAACCATCTGATATCCCCGGTGTTCCCAGGGAGGTAATCGAGCACCACCTTGCTGTCTGCCCACATGCCAGACCCGTCAAGGAGAAAGTCTAGAAGCAGGCCTTGGAGAGGCAGCAGTTTATTGCAGAGGAGATCAAGAAGCTTGAAGCAGCTGGTTTGGTCAGAGGAGTGCTACATCCCACATGGCTAGGAAATCTAGTGGTGGTCCGGAAGGCTAACGTGAAATGGAGGCTTTGCATAGACTTCACAGATCTCAACAAGGCTTGCCCGAAGGACCCATTTCCCTTGCCGCGCATCGATCAGATCATGGATTCCACTTTGGGCTACGATTTCCTTTCCTTTCTGGATGCATATTTTGGGTATCACCAGATCTTCATGTCCAAGGAAGACGAAAAGAAGACCTTGTTCATCACCCCATGAGGTACGTACTGTTTTGTGTGCATGCCATTCGGATTAAAGAGTGTCAGGTCTACTTTTGCAAGGGCAATCCAGATTGGTTTTGAGCCACAGCTACACATAAACATTGAAGCTTATATGGATGATATTGTGGTCAAGACCAAGGACAAAGCAACTCTTATCCAGAACTTGGAGGAGACATTTGCAAATCTGTGCAAGATCAACTTGAAGCTCAACCCGGAGAAGTGTGTGTTTGGTGTCCCCTCCGGCAAGCTACTTGGGTTCTTTGTGTCCCATCGAGGGATCGAAACCAACCCCGACAAGATTAAAGCCATCGAGCAGATCCAAGCGCCAAGGACAGTCAAGGACGTCAGACATGTGACAGGGTGCATTGTCATGCTAAGCAAATTCATTTCCAAGTCTGCCGAGCGGGCCTTGTCGCTCTTCAAAATCCTGAAGAAGGCAGGACCCATGAAGTGGACCCCATAAGCGGATGCGACCTTGCAAGAGTTGAAGGCCTACTTATCTTCTGTGCCCACCTTAGTTGCTCCCAAGCCACAAGAGTCGTTGCTGCTATACTTAGCGGCAACCGACCAAGTGGTTAGCGCAGCCTTGTTAGCACAACGAGAAGTGGACGAAGCAGAGAGTGAGCAAGACCGGCAGAGTCAGATAAGGAACAGGGCAGAAGTGAGCACGGTAGCGAGAGCAACCCGAAGGACACGACAAGGAAGAAAGTGGTGCAGCGCCCAGTGTACTTCGTCAGTTCCTTGATACAGGGGGCTCGACCGAGGTACTCTGGCATGCAAAAGTTCATCTTTGGTCTCATCATGGCCTCAAGGAAGCTGGCCACTACTTCCAAGCCCTTGAGATCACGGTTGTCACTCGCTTCCCGTTGCAAAGGATACTCCAAAACCCTGAGGCTACTGGCAGCATAGTGGAGTGGGCTTTGGAGTTATCCAGTTTTGGTCTGAAGTTTGAGAGCACATCAACAATCCAGAGTAGGCCGTTGGCAGATTTTATTGCAAAATGGACGCCAACCCCTGATGAGAAAGTGACAAAAATAGTTATCCCCAGCAAGGAAGCACCCCAAGAATGGATTATGTATTTTGATGGTGCCTTTTCCCTGCAAGGTCCAGGGGTTGGCGTGCTTCTTGTCGCCCCCTCAGGGGAGCACTTGAAGTACGTCGTCCAGATGCATTTTGCCTGGGAAGAGGCAACCAACATACAGCAGAGTATGAAGGGCTCCTTGCCGGGCTCAGGATTGCCGCTGAATTGGGAATCAAGAAGTTGATCATTCGAGGAGATTCACTACTTGTGGTGAGACAAGTCAACAAGGATTACTAAAGTCCATTAATGGAGGCGTATGTTGAGGAAGTGAGGAGATTGGAGGAGCGCTTTGACGGATTGCAAATAGAGCACGTACCCCATGCAGAAAACAACATAGCTGATCATCTGTCAAAGTGTGATGTGCAAAAGCTTCCTGTGGAACCAGGAACTTTAGTTCTCCATCTCACTCGGCCCTCCGTATCCCCAGCAACAATTACCCAGAAAAGGATAAAGATGGACTCCGGTATGCCTCTCCTGGTAGAGCCTTCCGCTCCTGGCAGGGACCCTCCCGGAAACTCACAACTTGCTGGCCCACACCCTCCCGCCGGGACCATGGTCCCCACAGACAAGGAGTGTGCCCCTGCAGTTGAGGAGGTGCCGCTAGTCCTCGTTGCCAAGCCTCAAGCTCCAACTTGCGCAAGGCGCACAGTCCACTTTCTCCAAACCGGAGAACTCCCCAATGACCAAGATGAGGTTGAAAGAGTAGCCCGGAGGGCCAGTATGTATCAGTTTGTCGATGACACTCTGTATAGAAGGAGGCCCAACGCTGTGAAATTGAAGTGCATCTGCCAGGAAGAAGGAAAGGAACTGCTGGCTGAGATACACAAAGGCATATGCGGATCCCACATTGGATCAAGGGCATTAGTTGGGAAAGCATTTCGACAAGGATTCTATTGGCCCACAGCCCCCCAAGATGCGGTTGAGCTAGTCACGAAATGTGAAGCCTGCCAGTTCCATTCCAGGAACATCCACCTGCCTGCCCAAGCTCTTTAGACAGTCCCTTTATCATGGCCATTTTCGATCTGGGAGCTTGATATCCTCGTCCCTTTCCCCCGAGCAATCGGGGGCTTTGAATTCTCGTTCGTTGCCATCGACAAGTTTACAAAGTGGATGGAAGTGACCCCCGTGAGAAAGGTGACTGCTTAGTCAGCTATCAAGTTCTTGAAAGAACTGGTGTGTCATTTTGGAGTTCCGGCAAGGATCATTACCAACAACGGCACTCAGTTCATGAGTCGCGCTTCATGCAATATGTTCGCACCCTCGAAAGCAAGGTCTCATTTGCCTCTGTCACATATCCCAAAAGCAATGGCCGGGCTGAGAGGGAGAATGCTGAAGTGCTATGGGGACTCAAGACAAGAACCTTTCATACGCTATAGAAGCACGGCAGGCGGTGGATCGATGAGCTGTCAGTAGTCATTTGGTCCATCAGAACGAATCCAAATCGAGCTACCGGGCAGACTCCTTTCTCCCTGGTCTATGGGGCAGAAGTAGTTATCCCCATGGAACTCATTTATGGGTCGCCTCGAGTGCTTGCCTACGATGAAGTAGCGCAAGATCAGCACCGGCATGACGATGTCGTGCTACTCGAGGAGAATCGTCTTCGGGCTGCTACACATGATGCACGCTATCAGCAGGCCCTGTGTCTCTATCATAGCCGCAGGGTTCATGCCCGGTGTATTGAGCAAGGCGACCTTGTCCTTAGGCGCGTTTAGTCAGCCAAGGGTACAAACAAGTTGACGCCAAAGTGGGAAGGCCCTTACCGGGTAGTACGAGTCACCATACGTGGCGCAGTCCATCTGGAGACCGGAGATGGCATTCAATTGCAAAACTCATGGAGTATTGAGCATCTCCGCAAGTTCTACCTGTAAGGCGCGGCTGTCGGGCCCTACCCAGCAGCCACCCACTTGTACAGGCCTTGCCTCAGCTGCATGTAACCCCTTGTACAAAGCTAGGGCGATGACCCTGTGCACTAGAGAAATAAACAAAGCGTCGGGGGCTCCCGACCAAGTTGCATGCATGCATGAGCATTCCAAGATCATTGCATAAGCATTTCATGAGCATCTGCATATGCATATAGATGGATCGCATCCTGCATCATTCTCATCTGGATGAAGATGTAGGTTTCCTACCGTGAACTTGGCTTCTACATGGATTTGAGGAGATGGACCAGCGTTGCAATCCCCGGCAAGCCCAAATAGATAAGTTCTACCTCTTGTCCTTAAGTGTTCTGTAAGCTGAAACTTGTGCATGAGAAAACCTCGCTGCCCTTTGAAGCTTAGGTGCTCCCACTTTTGGCTCGAACAATGCTTCAGCCTGAGTGGTCGCAGTGGCCTTTGATGAAAAAGGGTTGGCGGGGGGCTGCTCCCTTTCTTTTTGACCCGATAGACTCCGGTCCCCGGCAACAAAATAAGAAGGGTACCGACAGGATAGCTGAGGGAGTTCTGAACTACGGAATCCTCGGGCGGCCGGCCTATGTGACATGGGCCGGACTGATAGGCCGTGAAGATACGAGATAGAAGGACCTCCCCCGTGTCCGGATGGGACTCTCCTTTGCGTGGATGGCAATCTTGGTGTTCTGATCATGTACCTTCCTTTCTCTGTAATCGACTCTGTACAACCCTAGATCCCTCTGGTGTCTATATAAACTTGAGGGTTTAGTCCTTAGGAGCGAAAACAATCATACAGGCTAGACATCTAGGGTTTAGCCATTACGATCTTGAGGTAGATCAACTCTTGTAACCCTTATACACATCAAATTTAATCAAGTAGGAAGTAGGGTATTACCTCCATTAAAAGGGCCCGAACCTGGGTAAACATTGTGTCCCCGGCCTCGTTACTTTCGATCATTAGACGCACAGTTCGGGACCCCCTACCCGAGATCTGCCGGTTTTGACACCGACATTGGTGCTTTCATTGAGAGTTCCACTGTGTCGTCACCAGAAGGCTCGATGGCTCCATCAACCATCCACATCAATACCGCCTGAGGGAGACTTCCCTCCCCGGCCAAATCTTCGTATTCGGTGGCTTTGCACTGCATGCCAATTCGATCGGCCATCTGGAGTAGATCGATAGCTACGCCCCTGGTCATCAGATCAGTTTTGGAAACCTAAACTACATCGTTGATATCCAAGGAGACTTGATCTTCCAAGGATTCGTGAGCCCAACCACGGCTCTGGCGTTAGATCCGGAACACCTCGCCGAGTCCGAAGATGGAGTTTGGAGCTCGCCGGACTCTCCGCGGCCATATAGCTTAACACCGAAGATACAGAGGGGATCATTTCACCGACAGGCCTGAAGTCATACCAAACTCCCCCTATAAACACGAAGCCGGACTCATCCTCGAACATCAGACCCGAACTCTCGAGGTCCGTGTCACAAGAACTCAGCCGAGGAACTCCTGTCCTTCCCTGCTCCACGGGCTCCCGCTTTCCTGTCCAAACCTCACTCCTAAATGAGACCCTTGACTTAATGCGATCTCTCGCCATTACAGAAGGATCGCTGCCAAGGTCGCCCAACCCACACTAGGGGCTGAGGGCGGGGAATTTTACATCCCACCCACCACCCAATTTATAGCCACTGTCGATGACTTAACAGACATGCTAGATTACGCCTCCGAAGACATCAACAGTATGGACGACGATGCCGAAGAGGAGCAAAGCCAGAACCTGCCATTTATCGGATGCTGGACGGCCACTTCCTCGTATGGCGTATACATGGTGGACACACCGAAAGAGGATGATAGTGACAATGGGATGAATCTAGAGGAGGAACCTGCTAAAGCACCTACAAAGCGTCGATGTCAGCGGCGCCGATCAAAATCACGTCGAGAAAAAGGTAACAGTACCGGCACCAGAGACAATAATACCCTGGATAACGCCAAAGACCACGACGCCCCTATTGAGCCAACATCCGAAAAGGATGATTGGGAAGAGGGGCAAGTCAACCCCAATGATCCTATCGGGAATGAGGGCTCGGAGGATAGTAACTACCTACCGACCTCCGAAGAGGATGAGAGTCTTGGTGACGAAGACTTCATCGTACCAGAGGATCCCCTCGAACAAGAGCGCTTTAAACACTGGCTAATAGCCAGAACAAGAAGCCTGAAAAAGAAGCGGTAGCAACTTCAAGCCGATCAGGATTTACTCAATGATAGATGGACTAATGTCCTGGCAGCCAACGAATATGGCCTCGAGCGCCCAAATAAGAGTTACCCAAAGCGCAGGTTGCTCTCCCAGTTTGACGATGAGGTCCCATAGCCTATACCAACAACGCGTAACGCGGCTGACGGGCCTGACCGACCACCTCGTGGCAGGAACAGAGTGGCAACACAAGCTGAACACCAACCGGCGCCACCTCGCCCTATAGGCAGAGAAACAACGGCTGCAGGGCACACACACGACCTGCGACAGGACCTGCACAATAGAGCCAGTCATACTAGATCAATTTACGGATCAAGGGGACGTGCACCAGCGCAGGAAGACGACCATGAGGCCTGGTGCGACAAACACAACCTCACCCGGGCCGAAAACCGCATACAGACTCAATCCGAACTGTGTCGTGACGTCGCCCGATACAGAGGAGACGCACACCCCCTATGCTTTACCGATGAAGTAATGGAGCACCAGTTCCTAGAAGGGTTTAAACCCGTGAACATTGAATCATAGGATGGCACAACAGATCCCGCGGTATGGATTGAAGACTTTCTTCTCCATATCCACATGGCCCGCGGTGACGACATACATGCCATCAAGTACTTCCCCCTAAAACTTAAGGGACCAGCACGACGTTGGGTGAATAGCCTCCTAGAAAACTCTATTGGAAGCTGGGAAGACTTGGAGGACGCCTTCAGATACAACTTCCAAGGTACCTATATATGTTCGGCCCCCGGATGCCGATGACCTTAGTCACATAAACCAGCAGCCCGGTGAATCAGCCCGGAAGCTCTGGACTAGGTTCTTAATTAAAAAGAACCAGATTGTGGATTGTCCGGACGCCGAGGCCCTCGCGGCCTTCAAACACAGTGTCCGAGATGATTGGCTCGCCCAACACCTCGTCCAAGAGAAACCGAAGTCCATGACAGCCCTTACCGCACTTATGACCCGCTTTTGAGCGGGAGAAGATAGCTGGCTCGCTCGTCGAAGCAATAGCACTAGTGACCTAGGCACATCTGAAGCCAGGGACAACAATGGCAAACGACAACGTGACAATGGAAACAACCCGGAGAATACCTTGGACAATGCTCAAGATGCCCGGTCCACGCGGCATCATAACAGTCAATGGAAACATGCCGAACTGAGGAGCACACCGCGGCTCTCGTAGACGAAGTACAGAGCGGCCCATTCAAGCCGCACACCTCGTCGGCCATCAAGCTGCCGGACTTTGTTAAAAGAGTTTCGTCAGTCCCGCAAGCTAGCGACTCGGTACTTCCAGAGCTAGACTAGCAGCTTCGCCTCCGTCGATTGCCGCGCACACCCACGGACTTCGTACCACGCATGCATTATTACGCACTGAAAATACCTTGGGCATCAACGGAGGCACAACGGGCAGGTCTATAGTACGGCTCGACCCTGTATGACCTTCCACTCTTCTTCGCTTACTTTTCTACCACAGGTGCATTCGAGCCCATATACCCTACGAACTTACAAGGACTCACTTCGGGTCTGGTTTCATGCGGGAAATAGAAGACCGTTCCCTTTAAGGAACCCCTTTCTATAAGGAGAAAGCGACGCAGACATGCGGCAGGACATCCAAAGGACTCTTCGGACCAAACCTTATTGAAAGGATCTATAGTGAGATTTTCTGCTTATTATTAGACCCCCGACATGTAAAATGATTCTAGTACTTATGATACCCTCTGTAAGATCACGTCTTGACATATCAATCAGATCCTAGTAGGGACAATTTTTTGGTATCGAGTTTATTCATAAAACTGTACTCCGTCTTTCCAGTTGTCTCATATACCTCGACACCCATTGCCAGGGGCTCTATACGGCCACATATGCGCCCCTAAACGAAAGCCCGAACAGCTTCATAGCACACTTTGGCGTCCCGAGCTTGGCATTATATGCATCGGCTCCGAATCATGTCTTTGGTCAATAGTTGGGTTGCCCGGCTCCTGTGTTTGCTACCTTACATTCCGTTTGTTCGGCTAGGGTAGTAAAGGGAGAACTACTGCGATTGTGTTTCTGGTTCGTCCAGTCAAGCACCTCAGTAGAGAAAGTCGAAAACTGACTGTCATGATGTGGCAAGAGCTGGTTAGCCGCTCGGTGACTTACTAAATCTTTAGCGATTTTTCCATATTAAATGAAGGACTATTTTTCCAGTCATATACGTAACACATCCGCATTCGGATAGTCACATATGTACTATAAGCTATTTTATAGCCCCATTGTCAAACTCCTATGGCTAAGTGAGAGTGGTAAAGTCGTATAGTCCGATTGCCTGGTTCGCCACACTGACACGTCTGTCGGCGTTCTGGGAACGGGGGTCCCCGGACTTGCCTGCCTGCGGCCTGCGGCGTGGCTCAAAGGGGGGCCAGCATAGCCCATCTTCATCAACACAAGCTCAAGACCCTCGCGAGTGGCCGAGCCTCGAGGGGCGGACAACAGGGAGCTTCCTCAGGAACGGCCTCATCAGGCTGGCTCACGAGGAGGCGGAGAGTTCAAGGCAGGGTACCTCGCGAGGTGCCCATGACGCAAGCCATGACGACCAAGGGCGCCAGTCGGGCGCCAGCCAGCACAGTGTCCTCCTTTCCTCTTTGGTGCAAAGGGAGCAAGCGCAGGCGAGAGCATCAAGCAAAGGCATCCATTTTGGTGCAACAATACCAAGACCAGCCCAACGGCAGGGAGGAAGTCATTGTGGAGCCCAAGCAGGCGTCACCACCAGAGCCTTTGGCAGGCGAGGACCAACTTTAGTCAGGATAGGTGTACCCGTTGATCCCCTTCAAAATGGCCAATTGTTGGCGCCCTTCCTGCTCAATATTTGGGAAGAGGCCCAAGGCCTTTGCCTATAAATAGTACTAGCCACCCCCAGGGTAGAGGCATCTAGAAAAGAGATCTCCACCAAGAAACTAGTAGATAGAGCGACTGAACTCCTCCTAGCAGTTCGTCGCACCAGCCAAGAACAGACCCTCGCGAGGCTGTTCCTCCTTGTATTGTTCATCATCAGCCCGAGAGGCAATCCACCACACCACACACTGGAGTAGGGTATTACACCACAATGGTGGCCTGAACCAGTATAAACGCTATGTCTTTGTGCTGATTCTTTGGTAGTTTAGATCCTAGCGATTCGGCGAGGAGCAGGTAGACAGAGGGCGTAATCTCCGCGCGCACCCCAGTGTTCGAACCTCAAGGGTCTGCCGGAACCCGAAATCCGACATTTGGCGCGCCAGGTAGGGGTGCGCCGGAATTCGCCTCACGTCACCTTGTTCTTCTCCGACCATCGCGTCCATGTCAGACGCTCGTCGGGCCCGCGCCGAGCGCCGAGCCACGCTCGCTTCCCGCGTCACCCAGACAGCCCCCGTTGGCGGGCGCCCCCGTCGTTCCCCGTCACCTGCCGTCAATGCCGCCACCGGCCCAGCGGGGAACGAGCAGCAAGCATCGTCCCAGCACCCATCCATGAGGCGAGACGGACGCACTGCTACACCCTCACTCACCCCTACTGGTTCTTCGTCTCGCGCGCCCCGCGCGGCCATGGAGGATCGAGCTGCGCTCATCACGGCAAACAAGCTCCTGCGCTACCGCCCAATCGACGACGTCTACGAGGAGTGGCTCGATCGAGTCACTGAGCTCGTCCGCGCCACTGGGGGCTCCCCCGCGCTGTCCTTCTCGCTGCACCGCACCTCGCCCTGCGCGGGCAATGAAGCTCCTGGGGCGTCTCAGCCGCCTCCCCCTCGAGAAGGTGCCCTGGCTCCAAGGCGCACGGCCCCTGAGCGGAACCCGCTTCGTCAGGCGCCAGCGCGGCAGGAGCAGAGCTGCCAAGAACTCCCACGCCCTCGAGAAGCTGCTCGAGCGCTCCCTGCTCCGGCACATCAAGACCCCGCGCTGCTCCCAGCTGCAGCGCATGGGGACCCACAGGACCAAGCTATTCGTCGGCCAAGGCCTCCTGTGGCCACAGCGGGCTGCCGCGCTTTCACCCCCGAGCTACGCAGTGTCGCGTGGCCCAGCAAGTTCAAGCCAGACCTGCCTCCCCGCTACGACGACACGGCTGACCCTGCAGAGTTCCTCCAGCTCTACGAGCTAGGCATCGGGGCTGCCAACGGAGACGAGAAGGTCATGGCGAACTGGTTTCCCATGGCGCTCAAGGACGGGGCCCGCAGCTGGCTCCTAAATCTGGCACCAGGCATGATCTCATCCTGGGACGAGATGCGCACCCGCTTCATCGCCAACTTCCAGGGTACTAGCGACCGGCCACCCGCCGTGAGCGACATGCGCCGTATCAAGCAGCAGCCAGGGGAAACCCTGCAGAAGTACATCCAGCGCTTCAACAACGCGCGCCTCAAGATCCCCAAGGTCACCGAGGAGGCCATCATCTCAGCCTTCTCCGACGGCGTGCGCGACGTCAAGATGAAGGAGGAGCTGGCAATGCATGAAGACCTGTGCACCTCCTTGGAGCTGTTCAACTTGGCGACCAAGTGCGCCAGGGCTAAGGAGGGGCGCCTCTCCCTCCTCGAGTTGCCTGCCGCAGACCCCGAAGAGAAGAAGCCCAAAGCCAAGGACGTGAAGCGCAAGGGGGCTGCCGTGCTCGCGGCAGAGCTAGACACCAAGAGGGGCAAAGATCAGCCCGAACCCTCCAAGGGAAGTCGGTACTGCGTGTACCACGACCTCCACACCCATAACACCAATGAATGCCAAGAGCTCCGGGCCGTGCGTGAAGGAAGGGTTGGCCGACGTCCCGACCGCAACGACCGGGGTTACGGCCGGGGAGGAGGAAGGAATGCAGGACGCTGGGAAGACCGCGGCCCACGCCAGGGGTGGCGCGACCAACCTCGCGAGGATCGCTGGCAGGACCCGCCTCACGAGGGAGGATGGAGGGATCAGCCTCGCGAGGATCGCCCGCAAGGGAATGCAGGCCTCCCTCCGTTGCCGCCGCAACCAAGAAGAAATGAGGACCATCATCAGGGCGAGGGGGCTGGGGGCTTCCAGGAGCCACGCGCGATCGCCTGCATCCTGGGCGGATCTCAAGCCCCAGCCTCTCAGCGCATCTTCAAGCAGTTCGCCCGCGAAGTAAATGCAGCCCTTCCCAAGCTCGAGGCCACACGCCCTCTCAGGTGGTCGGCATGCGCCATCATGTTCAGCTCTGCGTATCAGCTCAAGTGCGCGGCCACAGGCGGAGTCCTCCCGATGCTTTGTTTCCCAATCATCAGCAACGTGCTAGTCACCAGGACCCTCATCGATGGCGGGGCAGGGCTCAACGTCCTGTCCGTGGAAACGTTCAACAATCTCCAAGTGCCCTACAATCAGCTTCAGCCAACCAAGCCTTTCTCCGTAGTCACCGATGGCTCCATGGTCCCGATCGGGCAGGTTTGCCTCCCTGTCACCTTCGGGGCACGCGACAACTACCGCACCGAGCTCATTGACTTCGACGTCGCCCACATTCGCCTGCCGTACAATGCCATCCTCGGGTACCCAGCGCTGGCCAAGTTCATGGCCGTAACCCACCATGGCTACAACGTCCTCAAGATGCCAGGAAGTGGTGGAGTCATCATGGTGCCCTGCGAAGAGAGAGACGCGGTGTGCTCCCTGGAGCGAGCCTTTTAGGCTGCGTCACTGGAAGACCCAGACCGCGGAAGCAGGAGGCTTCCCGAGGCCGCCCCCAAGAAGAAGAAGACATCATCCGGCCCGGCCCCTCAGGAGGCAGGCCCCTTAGGGCCCGTGCCTGGTCAGGGGGAACCTCCTTCTATCGCATAGGGAGGCGCGCCTGGTGCCCCCCTCAGGCAGGGCTCGGGGGCTCTCCCCTGGAGGGCCGCCGACCTCGCCAAGGTCACGAGGGAGGCGCTTTGGCACCACGTGGAGGCGTGTTTCGAAGCATGTTTCCATCAAGAAGGAGCAAGGCAAGGAGGGCCAAACCCTCAGGAGTTCGTCAACAAGGCCATTCAGGACTACAGGAGTCAAGAGTCATGAGAGGCAGCCGCCGCCTACCCGCTATGGCCCCCCATCCAGGCGAGGATGTTGGGCTGCGCGTCTGCATCGACATACCAGGGCTCAACCAAGCCGCGTCTCAGGAGCGCCTCTGGCCCTCGCAAGTGGGACGCTACGAGGGTCCGCCCCACAGCTACGTCCGCATGCCTTATGGCTTGCCAAACGCGGCTGCCGCGTACCAGCGCCTCATGAGGGCCATCCTGGGGGCTCGAGAGGTCAGGCGCGCCGCAGCCCTAGCGGAGATGGAGATGGTCCGCGAGGAGCCACCAGCGCCTCCGGGGCCTCCTGAGGTCCCCGGGCCTGGGGGCTCATGAGGATCGGCCCCCGCAGCCCATCGAGTCTGCTACACCAACACCCCTTCGTCCCCAACATCATTAGGTGATGTCTTTCAAGCTTCATTTTCAGCTGGGAGCGCCCTCAGGGCCGCATTATTCCCAGGCCGCGTGGGTCCGTCCCTGCAGCATGTATCCCTTTTTATTTCATGTTCTTAGCTTACTTCATTGGGGGCGCCCCTCGGGCTGCATCATCCCCAAGCCGCTCGGGTCAGACCCAGCAGCGTGTACCCCTCTTGCATTTATCTTAGGGCCATGCTTTCGACCCATCATGCTTGTTATTCGGTGCCTGTCCATAGCACCTTTTCTTCTTGGATGTCGCAAGCTTGCGTGTTAAAGGGGGTGGGGTGCCTGAGCATCGCGACTCAGGGCTCCTACCAGCTCTCCAGCCCTCACCCTCTGGTCTTGTCCATGGCATCGCGACCAGGCATGCCAGCGATGGCTGAGACCAGCTCGAGGGCCGGGACCCGAGGACGTAGAGTTTCGACATCTAACCCAGCTTGTGCGTTAAAGGGGGGGGGTGCCTGAGCATCGCGACTCAAGGCTCTTACCGGCTCTCCAGCCCTCACCCTCTGGTCTTGTCCATGGCATCGCGACCTGGCATGCCAGCGACGGTTGAGACCAGCTCGAGAGCCGGGACCCGAGGACGTAGAGCACCGGCATCTAGCCAAATTTGCAGGAACCCACTCCAAGATAGGGCCCAGTGCCGGGCGCAACCCTCCTTGGGGTCGGGCCCCGTGAGTCCCGCGCTAGTTCACGGGTGCCCCAATGCACCCCGCCAGGCCTTTCGCGCCTCGTCGCCTCTCCAAAGCAGCTAACGGCTAACTGTCGATTGTCACGGCGAACTCTCGTTCCTTTTGTGTTGAGCCTGCAGGGTCCTTCCAAGGAGCATCATCAGGGGAGGCCCTCACGGTGTCTTCTTCACTCTCGCCCGCGCGAACCGCTTGCACGTGGAAGGGGGGGTGCCTGAGCATCGTGACTCAGGGCTCCTACAGGACCTCCAGCCCTGACCCTCTGGTCATGTCCATGGCATCGCGACCTGGCATACCAGCGACGGCTGAGACTAGCTCGAGGGCCGGGACCTGAGGACGTAGAGCAGAAAGGGGAGTGAAGGCGAGAGGGGAGGAGCACGTGAGGACCTCACCAAGCAACCCCTCGCCAGCCAGGGCACGGACCTAGCCCCCCACCAGGAAGCGTTTCGTGACCCACGAGATAAGTCATCCTACGAGAACATTAGCTATCGCAGCACCATCCCCGCACCTAATGTAAT
The DNA here is from genome assembly GCF_018294505.1 of Triticum aestivum. Taxonomy (NCBI): domain Eukaryota; kingdom Viridiplantae; phylum Streptophyta; class Magnoliopsida; order Poales; family Poaceae; genus Triticum; species Triticum aestivum. The sequence continues at coordinate 399,301,404 of NC_057795.1, read as the reverse complement.
CCCGTGTTGGCAACGTTGCTCTCCTTTCTCACCGAATGATGGCTGCTTGAGCGCTAAGGGGGACCTCCTGAGCATCACGACTCAGGGGCTCTTACCAGACCTTGGGCCGCTCACCTCCTGGCCTTGACCACGGCATCGCGACCTGGCATACCAGCGACGGCTGAAGCCGCCTTGGGACTGGGACCTATCGGCGCAGAGCATCAAGCCCTCACGAGGTCCGAAAGGAAGAAACTAAGCTGAAACGGGATAAGCACCTCGCACTGCTTCTCAATGAGGATTATATTGACAAACGAAGCAACAAACGTCTTACAAGCCCCCGTGGGATATATTCTTGGCCCCTCGCAGGAACAAAAGACACGAATCCTAAGGAGTCCTAACTATAGGAGCCATCACGGCAGACGCCATCATCAACAGTGGGCTGCCCAGCGCCGGCGCCAATCCCATCCAGATCAGGGGCGGCGACGGCCTGACAAGCCCACCCTGCTCCGGGAGCGGCGCATGCTCGGGGGCTCGTAGCTGTCGTCGCTCGTCTCTGGAGTTGCGAAGAGCTCGGCGGAGTCGCTGGATTCACCGGCGCCTCCACCATCTGAAGGGCTGCCAAGGGAGCGACAGGCCGGCCTCTGCCTCGCCGCGGCAGGGTCCCGACTGCCTCGTCCGGGGCAGCACTCCAGCCGGCGACACTCCGCATCGAAGACCTTGAAGGACATCACCGAAGCACTGTCGTACTCCAGGTGGATCGCGAGGGCGCCCCTTGTCCTGCAAGCCCAGGCGACCTCGCCCTAGCCTCGAGTCATGAAGACCTCGCCTGGGGCAACGACCGTGACCTCCGCCCCGGCCGCGAGGGTGCTGCAGCCGGCGTGCTGCAGCCAAAGCCCCAGGGGTTCCCCCTGCGGTATGACGGAGGCGAAAAAAGGAGGAAGGCGAATCCAAGACTTAGGAGGCGTGGCGGCGCGAAGCACGAACTCTCGGCAGGAGCCTTCGGCGTGGACTCCAAGGGGGAAGACGCGCACCTTCGTGACCCACCGGCGCCGACGGCGGCGCCGCTCGTGGCGTTCGGCGCCGGCCCCTTTAGATCCCTCCATATGGGCGTACAAGGGAAGTGGGAACCCTGGTGGAGGCTGCTCACACCAGGGTCTTGGCGCTTCCTGATGGGTGCCCTCACCCCGATGCCAGAGGGCAAGCCGTTTCTTTGGTGGAAGCGGGTCAGGATCCTCTTGGGGAGCTTTTCCCTTCTCTTCCGCGGAGAACAAACGGATCGGAGCCATTGTAGCAAGGCGGAGCAAGGACCAGGAAGAAGGATAAGTAGGGAGAGATAGACTGGAAGGGCGCACGTCGTTCCGTACTTATAAACCGGTGAAGGCCAACCGTCGACCACCACGATCGCAGGTAATCATGACCCGCTTTGCATGCAGGGACTTGTCGCATCCGTGCAGTTGCCGAGGTGTCGCGCGGTTGCGGAGGCACCCACATCCAATCAACCGCCACGCGGCGCCCAAGACCGCAGGTTGTTAGGGCCCGCGACGCTTCGCACTTGCCCCTTCGCCTCTCTGCTCGGCCAAGTCCGGGCACGCCATGGGCCCGGGGGCTATTGTCGGCATTCTGGGAATGGGGGTCCCCAGACTTGCCTGCCTGCGGCCTGCGGCGTGGCTCAAAGGGGGGCCCAGCACAGCCCATCTTCATCAACACAAGCTCAAGACCCTCGCGAGGGGCCGAGCCTCGCGGGGCGGAAGACAGGGAGCTTCCTCAGGCACGGCCTCATCAGGCTGGCTCACGAGGAAGCGGAGAGTTTAAGGCAGGGTACCTGGCGAGGTGCCCGTGATGCAAGCCATGACGACCAAGGGCGCCAGTCGGGCGCCAGCCAGCGCAGTGTCCTCCTTTCCTCTTTGGTGCAAAGGGAGCAAGCGTAGGCGAGAGCATCAAGCAAAGGCATCCATTTCGGTGCAACAAGACCAGCCCAACGGCAGGGAGGAAGTCATTGTGGAGCCCAAGCAGGCGTCACCACCAGAGCCTTTGGCAGGCGAGGACCAACTTTAGTCAGGATAGGTGTACCCGCTGTTCCCCTTCAAAATGGCCAATTGTTGGCGCCCTTCTCGCTCAATATTTGGGAAGAGGCCCAGGGCCTTTGCCTATAAATAGGACTAGCCACCCCCAGGGTAGAGGCATCTGGAAAAGAGATCTCCACCATGAAACTAGTAGATAGAGCGACTGAACTCCTCCTAGCAGTTCATCGCACCAGCCAAGAACAGACCCTCGCGAGGCTGTTCCTCCTTGTATTGTTCATCATCAGCCCGAGAGGCAATCCACCACACCACACACTGGAGTAGGGTATTACACCACAATGGTGGCCTGAACCAGTATAAACCCTGTGTCTTTGTGCTGATTCTTTGGTAGTTTAGATCCTAGCGATTCGGCGAGGAGCAGGTAGATAAAGGGCATAATCTCCGCGCGCACCCCAGTGTTCGAACCTCAAGGGTCTGCCGGAACCTGAAATCCGACAACGTCCATCACGGACAAAGACGTTGGGTCAAGAGTGCTCATGTGCTATTCCGAACACCCCCGTAGCATCTACGTGGGGGTCGAAGCCGACGACTGGAAAACTCTTAGGCATACAAAAACGGCCGCACAAGAGGCAAGCAACTTCAGATAATGGCACAAATATATTACACAGCCTTAATATCTATAATACACACGACCGGGTCATTCGGATACATAATGTCCTTTGAGCATTGACCCTCTATCAAGCGAGCACCCTCGAGGACGTCATTTAAATAACGCTCCGGCATGCGGTGGTTGCCTTCGGGGGGACCCTCCAGCACAACAATGGCGGCTTTCATCTTGGCCCAGTACACATTGACGCGGGCGAAGGCCCTCCGTGCACCCTCTATGCACACCGAGCGTTTGATGGCATCAATTCGGGGCACGACATCGATGAGTATCCGCACTAGGCCAAAATAGCTTCTCGGAGCGGGTTCAGCTGGCCAGAGCCGGAATATGACCTCGTTCATGGCTGCTCCAGACATCTTATGCAGCTCGGCCCATTGTGCCATTTGGTCGTTCAGCAGCGTCGAGCGCTCCTGCATTGCAAATTGCGACCAGAACAACTTCTCCGTCGCATGCCCTCCTGGGCCCGGTAGAATTGCACTGCGTCAGCGGCGCTCTTCGGAAGATCCGTGAAGGCGTCTGGAGAATTCCATAGTCGATTAAGTAAGGCATACCTCTGATCGCCAAACTTAGACTGTAAAAGAAAGGGCTTACCAGCCGCTATCTGTCCAGCCTATTGGAGCTCCTTGCAAGCCGCTCAGGATTCGGACCTCGCATCTTGGGCATCCTGAAGGGCCTTGGCGAGTTCAGCTGCCATCCCTTTATTCTCCTCCTCAAGGAGCTCGCACTTGCGAGTGGCATCCTTGAGCTCTTGCTCAATCTGGGATACGCGCTCCTCGAACTGACGTCGGGTGGCCTGTTCATAATTCAAATTTGCAGCCTCTTTCTCAGCGGCCGCATCGCTCACCCTTGCCTGCTCCTTTGCACGGGCAAGGTCGCTCCTGAGGTTCTCAACCTCAGCAGCACCATCTGCAATTATGCATATAGCAGCGCGTGAGCTCCACTTAAGCATTTGCAAACTAATTCAATAGAATATGGAGCACTTGAAACATACCTTGCACTTCGTCGAGCCGCTTGTTAATCCGGATATTGTCCTCATCGACCAGCTGTAGTTTCCGCTTCTGTTCAGAAACTTCGGCGGACTGAGCGGTCACTACTAACAGTGAAGCCTGATTTTTAACAAAAAGGCAAAGTACGTTATTTACTGCGGATACCTATAGACCCTCTGCTCGCCCTCGTTCATTGGCCAAACAGAGTCTCAGGGTCTACTATCTATATATAGGAAGATTTTTTATGGAAAGCGGCTAAAAGAAATTATATCACATACCTCGAAGCCTGTTAGTAGGCTCGTGAATGCTTCATCTAGACAGCTCTTAGCGGACTGAACTTTTTCAACCACCGTACCCATTAAGGTATGGTGCTCCTCCAAGACCGATGCACCCTGCAGTGCATCCATCAGCTTGTTCGGCGCCTCTGCATTCGTAGAGGTCGCCATCTCCCCCTCCTGTAGAGGGGGCTGCCGATCAGATTCCCGAACCATTTGGGTCTATCCAGCTGAGGGTCGGATGACCCAGGACCCCCATGGCCGGTCTCCATGGGGGTTGCGCCCCCCATGTTCTCGGCAGCCTCCGATGCCGCATTGTTCCTCTCCCGCACTTCTCTGGAGCCCGGAGAAATCCTTAGGGACGACACCTCGGGATCGTCCGGCCTAGGAGGCGGGGAAGTTCGTGGAGGCATCTCGCTCTATATCTTCTCCGACGAAAGATCCCCCGATGACGATGATTCTTGAGGAATGTCGTGAGCCGGACTGGAATATGAAATTGGATATTGTTCTTATAATCTATAAAAAAGATTAGATGTATACAAGGCATCTGAAGGTACTCACGATCCGGCAAGGGGCTTGGTGTGGGGGCGGTGCTTGGGAACGGCCTCGATGCCTGAACCCAAGTCCTCAGAGAGGGATATCCTTCCCCTCTTGGATGCCCCCTCCTCCAGATCTATGGAGGCCGCTCTCTTCTTCCCTTTGGGAGGAGGGTTCACTACTTCCTCCTCCTCCTCGTCGTCCTTGTCTTTGTCTTCCTCGTGAGAGGAAGGAGCTTAGGTTCCTTCGAACACGGCGCCCGAAGTCTCTTCGGGATGGAAGTCACCTTTGGCCTCCTTGGTCTTCTTCTTCTTGTCCTTCTTTGCCGGCGCCTGGTAGGGCGCCGGAACAAGCATCTCCATTAGCAGAGGATCGGCTGGGTTTTCGGGGAGCAGGGTCGGACACTTAATCCGCTTGACCTTCTTTATCCAGTCCTGTTCAGGAGATGGAATTCTCAGGACCCCTCCCTAAGATCGACAAGCTAAACAGTGTTCGGTAAAATGATACTTACTGGGGATGACGGATTGTTGCAGTTGAGGCCGGTGTCGTCGGACGTCCGTGGCCATGACTTCTGCTTCTTAAAGAGCAGCTTGCAGATCCCTTTGTGCATCATGCCGAAGAAGTGTTGGAGGGTCCTTGGCCCCTCCGGATTGAACTCCCACATTTTGAGAGGTCGTCGTTGGCAAGGGAGAGCTCAGCGGATGAGCACCACCTGAATCACATCGGCAAGGCTGATGTCCCTTTTTATCATGCTCTTGATACGCTTTTGCAGCATCGACACTTCGTCAAGGGACCCCCAAAACTAGGCCCTTGTTGGTCCAGGAAGCGAGCCACAGCGGAGGTCCAGATCTGAAGGCAGGAGTAGCAGCCCACTTCGTGCCGCGGGGTTCGGTGATATAGAACCACTCCTGTTGCCACACTTTGACAGTATCCACAAATCTTCCTTTGGGCCAAGTAACATGGTTGAGCTTTCTCACCATGGCGCCGCCGCACTCGGCATGCTCGCCTTCAACCACCTTCGGCTTCGCATTGAAAACTTTGAGCCATAAGCTGAAGTGTGGAGGGACACGGAGAAATGCCTCACACATGACGATAAACGCCGAGATGTGGAGGAAGGAATTCGGGGACAGATCGTGGAAATCCAGCCCGTAGTAGTACATGAGGCCTCGGTCGAAGGGGTGAAGGGCGAACCCAAGTCCTTGGAGGAAGTGGGGGATAAAAACCACCCTTTTGCCGGGCTCCGGGGTGGGGATGACCTGCCCCAGGGTTGGAAGCCTGTGTTTGATCTCCGCCGTCAGGTATCTTGCCTCCTGCAGATTCTGGATGTTCTTCTCCATTACGGAGGAGGCTATCAACTTGCCCTGAAAGCCAGATCCATCCATTCCTGGAGAGGTTGGGGTGGAAGAAAAGTTTGGAACTTGGGCGCTGGAGCTCGGAGGATTGAAAGGCGGAGGAAGAAGAAGGCGTGAGGTGAACAAATGGGTCTTTGTCCTCTTATAGAGGCAGCGAATATCAAGCTCCCCCTCATAAGACTTAAATCTCACCTATTCCCTAGGGGACGTGTGAACGACACGGCTGGATTACCCAAAACCCCTGTTGATTAGAATCCCGCGATAAGGGGACATGATCTCTGCTTTGACAAGACATGTCATTGGCCGTACCTTGAAATGCGAAACGAGGCTGTAAAATAGTTCAGAATAATAATAAGGCCAGAACATAACGTCTCGCTGAAAAAGTGTCCCGTGGACATGACTTATTTTAAGTATTGCTTCTTTTTACAGCTTAGGGTTGTACATGTCAAGCAGGGCCAGATAGAGCTCTTATGTGCGAAAAACTGCTTTGGAGTATTCGGAAAGGGAACCCGCCTTGCAATGCAAAAGACAATCTGAGCACCGGATACATCATCACTGAAGCCTGGTTCAGAGGCTACTGAGGGAGTTCTGGACTAAGGGGTCCTCGGGCGGCCGACCTATGTGACATGGGCTGCATTGATGGGTCGTGAAGATAAGAGATAGAAGGACCTCCCCCGTGTCCGGATGGGACTCTCCTTTGCATGGATGGCAAGCTTGGCATTCGGATCATGTACCTTCCTTTCTCTGTAACCGACTTTGTACAACCCTAGATCCTTCTGGTGTCTATATAAACCGGAGGGTTTAGTCCTTAGGGGCGAACACAATCATACAGGCTAGACATCTAGGGTTTAGCCATTACGATCTCGAGGTAGATCAACTCTTGTAACCCTTATACTCAACAAAGTCAATCAAGCAGAAAGTAGGGTATTACCTCCATTAAGAGGGCCCGAACCTGGGTAAGCATCGTGTCCCCTACCTCCTTGTTACCTTTGATCCTTGGACGCACAGTTTGGGACCCCCTACCCAAGATCTGTCAGTTTTGACACCAACAATTGCCTACTGGGGAAGACTCGTTTATTTAATTAAAGAGGCATCCCCACCTCTGCATGGACATCCACATGCACAAGTTCCCAGCAAGGTTCATCTTTTTCACTAATATGCTGATCATACAAGTACAAGCCTTACAGAACACAAACATGGACTCGAGAGATTACATTATTTGAATTAAAATTTGGCAATTGCCTACAGATTTAAGATTGAAAAAGATAAGTACATCGTGATGCCTTTGCCCTTGTCCATCTCCTTCAGGAAGAGGTCGAGGAGACCGGTGGCGGGCCTAGCTGGGATTGGGCACCTCCCCAGGATCAGGATGGCGCCGCTCCTCAGCAAGGAGGAAGAAACCAAAGGGCAAGCGCAGATGGTAACACTGGCAGAGGACCAGATGGAGGACACGGAGTCACTGGAAAACATGACTTGTCGAAACGGTCGCCCCCATTCTTGACACGTCGTGGGTTGCTGCCGCTGTCAGCATCACTACCACCCGAAGACCTCAGCACGACAGCCGCGCCGGACACCATGGTCTCTGGTTTACCCCACAGAGAGCATGGTGATCCCCAACGGCCCTGACGTCAGAAATCACTGCATGTTTCGAAGACGTGTATGGGAGCAAGAAGCCCTCCTACATGACCAGAAGATGACACCTAGGGGGAGTCAGGTCCGCCTTCATCAGCGGCGAACCTCTCTCGAGGCTCCTCCTTAGCATCATAAGGTAACAAAGAATGGGGAACGAATGACTACCATGCCTCACTGTCACATCCCTAGCTTCTGGTGCTGCCTAGTGTTTGCATCTTGCTTGCTTCATGTTTAACTTTCATGGAAACTGAAATGGGGATTGTTCAAACCCTAGCACCAGATCAAATCAAATAGGTTCAACCTAAAATAATCTTCAATAAACCCAAAATGCCTTTGGAAATGTTCATGATTTTTGATAAAGGTAAAAACCTCTGGAAAAAAATGATGAACATATTTATAGGTCATTTCTGGATTTTTGAATTAATTCATAAAGTATTTGAATTTGGGCAGTTGAATGCTATAAATAATTTAAATGCTCAAATAATTCTGAAACTAAATGTGGGCTGTTGCATATATTTCAGAAGGTGCCCACAATTATTTTCAGGATTTTTAGAAGTGCTCTGGTATTTTTAATAAAGCCAAACAACTACAGAAAATAGAAAACAAAACAGAAATAGGAAAAGGCAGAGAGGAGAGAAAACTCACCTGCCTTACCTGGCGCTCACCTGGCAGCCCACCCGGCCCAACTACTACTGGCCCAGCCCACCGCAGCCTCCTCTGTCGTCTTCCTCCTCACGCCAGTAGGCAGGGCACATGGTCGCCCCACGCGCGCCAGCTCCTGCTTCCACCGCGACGCCCCGGCTCTTTTGGATGCGCCACGGAGACGCCCCTCACCTCTCTCACTCTCTCTCGTTCCTTCCCCTCCTCTCCCTTGCTCTCTCTCACCGCGCCCAAGTGCTGCACCCGCTGTCGACGAAGACCACCGGCCTCCACACGCCTCCCCGATGCACCGAGAAGCTCCGCCGTCGACCTCTACGCCGTCTCCGCCAAGCCACATGAGCGGAAGCGCCCTGCAGCGTCGTCCCCGACCTCATCTTCAACCTCCGGCCGCCGGCAACCTCACCGTGGATTCGCGAGCTCCAGCTGCTCCCCGGCCTCGCCATTGCCTCTGCTGGATTCGCTGTGAGCTCCTTCGCATCTCCCCTCTCTCCATTTGCTCGCCCCCATGCCGTAGTGCCGTTCCCCGCCGTCACCGAAGCTCGCCGGCGTTCCGTCTATCATCACCGTTGGTAGCAGCCCCGCCTGGCTAACCCGAGCACACAGGAGTGCCCAGGGAGCTCCCAGGAGCCCAACGCGGCCATCATCTCGCTCGCTAGCACGCTGCAGTCCTCGCGCCCATGGAGCCGTAGCTCCGGCCGCCGCCTTGCTCGCCGCCGGCGCTGCTACCGGCCACCCCGCGGCCTCCCGTCCGGTCCTTTGGATGCGGACGAGCAAGAGCTACTCCCTGGTGCCCTCAGCTCGTCAAACCACCACCCGTAGCTCAAATCTGAGCCGAGCCGCCGTTGTTTTGGTCGTCGCCGGCGTAACTCCGGCGAAGTCGACGAGGCGCTGTCATTAGTCACTAACGACCCAGCTAATTAACCCCCTCTCTCACTAACACTGGGACCTACACACTTAACTAACCACTGCTTAATTCCTATTTAGTTTAAATTAATCACAGTGGCCCCACGCGTCGGCATTGACCTCGTTGACGTGGCCGTTGACCGGGCCCGCCTGTCAGTGTCACAAACAGACACTGGGTCACTGACCAGTGGGTTCCACCGGTCAGGTTTGACCTGGTCAGCCCCGGTTGACCTGCTGACGTCATGCTGCTATAATGCTGATGCAATAAAGCTTTTCTGGAGTTTTTATTAATTAAGGAAATTCCAGAAAATACACTAAACTTCTAAAATTCATATAAATTCAACCGTAACTCCAAATGAAATAATTTATATATGAAAAATTATCAGAAAAATCCAATCTATCCATCTGTACCATTTTCATGCATGTTCGAGCAACCTAAAGCTACTGTATATGACAAATTGAATTAATGGCATTTGAAATGTCATATATGGAGTTTGAATTTGAACCTATGGTTCAAACCAACTCGATTTAACTTGCTGCTAGTTGCATTAGCTCAAATCACAACATATTGTCATGTCATGATCATGCATCATATAGTGCATTGCATTGATTGTGTTCTTCCTTGTTTGCCGGTGTTTGTCCCCTCTCGATAGACGTGGTTCCGACGATGAGTTCGATGACACCAATGAAGAACTATATTATCTTCAGAAGTGCCAGGCAAGCAAAAACCCCTTGTTCATTCTGATACAATCCTACTCTCTCGCTCCTGCTCTCTTTTACTGCATTAGGAGAACACCGATTGATCTGTTACTTGCTGCGGTAGTTGAACCCCTTTCCTCTGCATGACCTATCATTGCCACAGTAAATAGATGAAACCCACTAGCATGAGTAGGAGTTGTTTGAGCCCTGATGTGCCTACTCATTCATGCTTGTTTGTCATGCCTGCTACTGCTTAGAGTTGAGTCAGGTCTGATTCACCGGGGATGAATCAGAGGCGTGTGAACATGTCCTACTGTGTGTGAACTAAGTGCGCGAACACGATTTGGTAAAGGTAGCGGTGAAAGGCCATGTAGGAGTACATGGTGGGTTGTCTCATTGCAGCCGTCCTCAGGAACTGAGTTTTTTGTTTGTGATCCATGATCAGCTACTACCACGCATTGGAATGCTTAAGTGCCCCTCTCGGCTTATTAATCAACTTGATCTCTGTCCAGGAGTTGCAACTAGTTTCTGGTGTTTGTAGGTAGTGTTAGTAGTCTACCAAGTAGCACCCGGTATAGGTGGGCTTGGGACAGACTAGGCACAGTGGCACGGTGTACCAAGCGTAGATCCACCCGTCGAGGTGGGCTTGGGAACCCTGCACACATCGTTTGGGGCCGTGAGCGACACCCCGGCCGGATCTCCTTGCGGATGGAACCCGAATAGGCGATAAACCTGGACGAGAGACTTGTGTGGTTAGTCAGGTCGTGGCCGACTCCCTCGCCAGGCTTCCGCTTGAAGGTTGCCGAGATACACAAGGTGTACATGGCGGTAAGTGGCGAGAGCGTGTGTGAAGAAGTACACCCCTGCAGGGTTAACATTATCTATTCGAATAGCCGTGTCCGCGGAAAAGGACTTCTGGGTTGCCTGTACAGTTCATAGACAAGTGAAAGTGGATACTCTAAAATGCGCAAGATAAGCGTGAGTGCTATGGATGGCGTTCTCGTAGGGAGACGGGAGCGGATCCATAGTGGTGTATTGATATGGTGAATATGTGGACTCGTGTGCGCCACCTCAAAAGAGTTACTTGCAGTCGTAGTTCAGGATAGCCACCGAGTCAAAGCTGGCTTGCTGCAGTTAAACCCCACTACCCCTTTGTTGATAATGATGCATATGTAGTTAGTTCTGATGTAAGTCTTGCTGGGTACATTTGTACTCACGTTGCTTAATTTATGATTTTGCAGAGAGACTTCAGTCTCGCTAGTAGTACCGCATGGACTTCGACATTTAGCTTGTTACCTTAGCTACGATCTTGAGCCCTCGGCAGGATCTGATAGATAGTCAGGCTTCTTAGCCTTTTTCATTTGTAGATGTTTGTATTCAGACATGTTAAGCTTCCGCTTGTGCTTGACTTGTGTGCTCTGGATGCTGGGTCATGAGACCCATGTTTGTAATATCTCGCTCCTTGGAGCCTATTGAATAAATACTTGAGTTGTAGAGTCATGTTGTGATGCCATGTTGTATTTGCACATATCGAGCATATTGTGTGTATGTTATTGAAATGCTTGGTATGTGTGGGATCTGACTATCTAATTGTTTATCCTTAGTAGCCTCTCTTACCGGGAAATGTCTCCTAGTGTTTCCACTGAGCCATGGTAGCTTGCTACTGCTCCGGAACACTTAGGCTGGCCGGCATGTGTCCTTCTTCGTTCCTGTGTCTGTCCCCTCGGGGAAATGTCACGCGATGAATTCCGGAGTCCTGCTAGCCCAGTGCTACAGCCTGGATTCACTCGCTGATGACCGACACGTTCGATGTTGGGTCATGGATGCCTGTCCCTGTAAGTTTGTGCCACTTGGGGTTTACGACTAGCCATGTCAGGTCGAGCTCCTTATCATATGGATGCTAGCGACAATATCATATACGTGTGCCAAAAGGTGCAAACGGTCCCGGGAAAAGGTAAGGCGACACCCATGGGAATACCGTGTGTGAGGACGCAAAGTGATATGAGGTGTTACATGCTAGATCGATGTGGCATTGAGTCGGGGTCCTGACAGCTTTGGTATCAGAGCTTGACTGCCTGTAGGATTACCAAGCCAAACTGGTCGAAGTTGAGTCTAGAAATTCTGTAGTTATATAAGGGAATTGATTGTGGGATGGAACGTAAGGCTCTTTTTACTCCTTCACCTTCATGCCTTCTGATCCGAGTCATCTATCTTACCTACGGGGTTAAGGAACTAGGCTTTCTCTTTCTTCTATCAGGATCACGTGTTACTAATCTGTAGTCCTATAGGATTGATGGTTCTACGCTTGCGTTCAGTTCCTACTATCTTTTGTATGTTAACTGTTGATCTCGAAACCTTGATATTATGCTTCTGAGTGGCTATGTCCACCATTTTTGTAGCATGTCTCCAATCTTTTGAGCATTTACAGCCGTTATGCTATCCGAGTCATCCCAGGTTTCTAAATAATCTGATGCAATTGCAAAATCCTTCCCTCCGTTTCGATGTCCTTTCTGGCCAGGTTAACCACACTAAACGGTGAGTTGATGTACTTCATTGCCTCGGTATATATGTTGGATCTAGTATTATGACCCTAGGTGTCTTAGAGTACCACCTAGTATGCTAGCCATGATTTGTGTTCCCAGTGTGATGATTCTGGCCTTTATTCTCGAAAGCATCCCGTGATGCAATTTAGTTAGTAGGTATTCTACTCCTGGGTTTTTGAACCCGAGATTCACCCTACCTACTTCTTGTTGGTAGTATTTGCTAGTTCCTTTAGGTTATTAGTAACCTTTGCGATAGTCCTCGAGGTCCGTGGTATTTCCTTCTTCCAAATACCATGAACCATTCTTGGCAGGAGTTCTTTTGAACCAAAAGATCACAACCAGAGTGCTCTTGATGAGTTCTCCATTCTATATTGTTAATCTGCCAGTTCTACCTCTCTGCATGGATTACCCAGAAGAAACTTGTTGAACTCGTTCGACATTCTAATCCATGCGTCCACAACTCGGAAAACCGTATGTTCTTTTGACTTGTCCCCCTTAGTCGTCTTATGACCCTCGTCTATCAATTGATAGTCAAGAGTATGCGTGCATTCGTTCATCGATGCCTATTATTCTTGTGTTCCGTCAAAGCCATTCTATTTCAGAATGACTAGGAGAAACAAACTCCAGTACCTCATCCATATCCAGGATTGGATCAAAGTAGTTGTACTTCGCAGATCAAAATGCCAATCTAGCTTTTGTTCTGCTCCACCTTGAAGTATTACCATCTTCATATCAAGAATATCATGGGAATTGCACACCATCCTATGAACTCTTGATACAGTGATACTTCTCGCCCTCATTATTCATTTCTTGGTTCCCGTGTTGTTGCAACTGGAATGCCGACAGGTGAACTATGATGTGTGAAATCTATACCCCTAGCAACTCTGTTGCTTGGTAGTTAAATGGAAAATAACCTCATTCTTAGCGTGTTGATTTTTGAATCATCGCCCTGAGGTTGATCGTGCTACCTAGTCCTTATTCCGAGTGCACTCCTCGATCAATGAGTCAGGATCGTATCGGTTCCTCGCTCTTTTGATCATATCGTCTTGCCGTGAAAAGCAAGATTGATCTCGAGCTTAGTAACATATCGGTGGATCGTGATTTTCCGAATATCTTCTCGGAAGTGTTACCAGGTTGTCACCTGACCGCTATGTTGAGCTCGTGACCAAGTTGGTTTTCGAAACCACCCTTTCTCCAAGAATCTCTTCTGGATACCCCTGAGCTAGTTGGTTAAGCTGGACAACAACTTGGAGAGTTGGAAGATAAAACCTTGTCTGACTTAGTTCATTTTAAGGGATATCTTGTATGTATGTTGAAGAAAGATGATATGTTCATCGATTGGTCCCTGTGATCAGTTGTTGGACCTATTGTCCTATCAAAACTTTGATTTGAGTGTGGGCTATCGTTAAATCAAATCAGAACCAACGATATTCGTAATGTTGTCTTACTTGTGGTTTTTCCTCAAGCTTACACCATTATATTCTTTGGTCTGACCAATGCTATCACCTTGTTCACATAATTGTGGTATTCCACTTATATGGAAACCTAGATGAATTGTTGTTGAGCCCATCAGCAGCATTTTATCTCCTCCATAATTCATGATGAACATCAGGCTAGTGTTGGAAACTTGTGTAAGCATTATCTTCGTGTTCCGTTCATGAAGGATATGCTTAGATGAAAGAAGTGACTTCCTCTAATTCATGCGCAATTGGTGCAAGTTGCCGCCGTGAATTCGAGAAAGTTAGTTTTGCTTCCTCCGGAATCATCCCAAGTCAGTCATGCACGTGCGAAGAATTCTGTGGTCTGTTAGACTGATCATCTTCGTTCCATATGAATTTCATAGCACACCTAGCCACTGACTGATTTGTTCAAGGAAAAGGAGTTGCTGTGCAAATACTAGTTCATGCACAATACTTCGATATCCTCAATGATGGTTCCCCACCTGAACTCGGTAGTGTTTTATTATAAGAATACTACGTGGTCATGCTTGTCTGGGACAACGTGTTCACATGTTTGTAGCAGAACCAGCTCATGTTTGGAGCTTGCTATCGTAGTTCATTTCCAGAGAATCTCGCAACGTCATCTCGTCGATTTGTGTTGCAAACTTTCATTTTTCTTCCTAGACTCGATGAGTCTGGAATATCCTGACACCAACCAGATCTGAATCTCAGGCAGATATGATGGTTGGAACATTTCCCAAGAACTATAATATTGGTCCCTCGATAACCGGTAAAGTGGATGTCGTGGCCAACACACCCAGCCGGAAGACCTATTATTGTAGTATCTTGTTTGAGGAAGTTGGCCACCTCCCCATAAGGATTTTGTAGGATCTACTCCCTAGTTGTTCCTTATGGATTTTTGTGCTCCCGAAGTCCGGCCTTTTACTTGATGTTCTAGTTATCAAACCATATCTATAAATGGGTTGTGCTAGCACATCAAGGAGAACATTAGAAGCGGAGTGCTAAATGTCTCTCGGTCGATCATCCGGATTGCGATCCTTTGGCCTCGCTAAGGTGAAATTTGAGCAGGTGTTATCTTCCTTTGCATCTGCATCGTCCATCACTATCCACCATGGTGGTATGTTGTGTTGCCAGGATCCTTGACACGGATATTGGTAAACCTTGATGAATATGGAAGTGCTCAAGTTCTTGAGAGCACGCACAAGCGCTAGGTGTTATCATCGGCACTAACTGGGATTGCTCTCAGTTTCTTCGGTTATGCTATAATTTTTCAAACAGTGGACTCACTCTCTTCTGTTGAGCTTCTCCCCAGTTACTAAAATTATCCCTTGTGTTGTTTTCAACAAGGTAATCCACATCATCCTTTTCAATCCGGGTATGCCATTCTACCGAACCCCTCCAAATGGTCGCTCGAGAATTGCCTTAGGTTGGTATAAAAGATTTTCGATGATCTCTGAATCAAAGGTAATTCTTTTTGCCACTCAAGGTAATAATCTACGAATCACCCTCCTCCAGGATGTCCCGCTGTGGCATCATGGCAACTCAACTCCTCGCTACGTTGACAACCGTTCACCACCCTTTTAAGCGTGGAATTGTTGTCTACCTAGTGAACCCTTGTCATTGTTCCACTCAATCCCTCTAGATGTGTGTTTTGTGTCTCAGCTCGAGTGGTGTTGCTATGCCTCATTCCGTGAGTTGATCCTAAGTTGTTCGATCTTCGAGAATATCGATCCTTCTAGAGTCTCCTTCTCCTCTCGTTGTCATGTTGGCTGGAGTTCTCAGAGCAAGAGGACAAGACAAACATGGTGATTGAATCAACGTTCATTTGAAGTGCAACCTGGATCGTGAAGATTTTGTTAGTTTACGTTCTCCCTTCATCCTACCCTACGCTTGAATCTCGGGATGAGATTCTTGTTTAGTGGGGGTGAGTTGTCACATCCCTAGCTTCTCGTGTTGCCTAGTGTTTGCATCTTGCTTGCTTCATGTTTAACTTTCATGGAAACTAAAATGGGGATTGTTCAAACCCTAGCACCAGATCAAATCAAATAGGTTCAACCTAAAATAATCTTCAATAAACCCAAAATGCCTTTGGAAATGTTCATGATTTTTGATAAAGGTGAAAACCTCTGGAAAAAAATGATGAACATATTTATAGGTCATTTCTGGATTTTTGAATTAATTCATAAAGTATTTGAATTTGGGCAGTTGAATGATATAAATAATTTAAATGCTCAAATAATTCTGAAACTAAATGTGGGTTGTTGCATATATTTCAGAAGGTGCCCACAATTATTTTCAGGATTTTTAGAAGTGCTCTGGTATTTTTAATAAAGCCAAACAACTACAGAAAATAGAAAACAAAACAGAAATAGGAAAAGGTAGAGAGGAGAGAAAACTCACCTGCCTTACCTGGCGCTCACCTGGCAGCCCACCCGGCCCAACTACTACTGGCCCACCCCACTGCAGCCTCCTCTGTCATCTTTCTCCTCACGCCAGTAGGCAGGGCGCGTGGTCGCCCCGCGCGCGCCAACTCCTGCTTCCACCGCGACGCCCCGGCTCTTCTGGATGCGCCACGGAGACGCCCCTCACCTCTCTCACTCTCTCTCATTCCTTCCCCTCCTCTCCCTTGCTCTCTCTCACCGCGCTCGAGCAATGCACCCGCCATCGACGAAGACCACCACCACGGCCACCGGCCTCCACACGCCTCCCCGACGCGCTGAGAAGCTCCGCCGTCGACCTCTACGCCGTCTCCGCCAAGCCATGCGAGCGGAAGTGCCCTGCAGCGTCGTCCCCAACCTCATCTTCAACCTCCGGCTGCCGGCAACCTCGTCGTGGATTCGCGAGCTCCAGCCTCTCCCCGGCCTCGCCGTTGCCTCTGCTGGATTCGCTGTGAGCTCCTTCGCATCTCCCCTCTCTCCATTTGCTCGCCCCCATGCCGTAGTGCCGTTCCCCGTCGTCACCGAAGCTCGCCGGCATTGCGTCTATCATCACCGTCGGTAGCAGCCCCGCCTGGCTAACCCGAGCACACAGGAGTGCTCAGGGAGCTCCCAGGAGCCCAACGCGGCCATCATCTCGCTCGCTAGCGCGCTGCAGTCCTCGCGCCCATGGAGCCGTAGCTCCGGCCGCCGCCTTGCTCGCCGCCGGTGCTGCTACCGGCCACCCCGTAGCCTCCCGTCCGGTCCTTTGGATGCGGACGAGCAAGAGCTACTCCCTGGTGCCCTCAGCTCGCCAAACCACCACCCGTAGCTCAAATCCGAGCCGAGCCTCCGTCGTTTTGGTCGTCGCCGGCGTAACTCCGGCGAAGTCGACGAGGCGCTGTCATTAGTCACTAACGACCTAGCTAATTAACCCCCTCTCTCACTGACACTGGGACCTACACACTTAACTAACCACTGCTTAATTCCTGTTTAGTTTAAATTAATCATAGTGGCCCCACGAATCGGCATTGACCTCGCTGATGTGGCCGTTGACCGGGCCCGCCTGTCAGTGTCACAAACAGACACTGGGTCACTGACCAGTGAGTTCCACCGGTCAGGTTTGACCTGGTCAGCCCCGGTTGACCTGCTGACATCATGCTGCTGTAATGCTGATGCAATAAAGCTTTCTGGCGTTTTTATTAATTAAGGAAATTCCAGAAAATACACTAAACTTCTAAAATTCATATAAATTCAACCATAACTCCAAATGAAATAATTTATATATGAAAAATTATCAGAAAAATCCAATCTATCCATCTGTACCATTTTCATGCATGTTCGAGCAACCTAAAGCTAATGTATATGACAAATTGAATTAATGGCATTTGAAATGTCATATATGGAGTTTGAATTTGAACCTAGGGTTCAAACCAACTCCATTTAACTTGCTGCTAGTTGCATTAGCTCAAATCATAGCATATTGTCATGTCATGATCATGCATCATATTGTGCATTGCATTGATTGTGTTCTTCCTTGTTTGCCGATGTGTGTCCGCTCTCGATAGACGTGGTTCCGCCGATGAGTTCGATGACACCAATGAAGAACTATATTATCTTCAGAAGTGCCAGGCAAGCAAAACCCCCTTGTTCATTCCGATACAATCCTACTCTCTCGCTCCTGCTCTCTTTTACTGCATTAGGACAACACCGATTGATCTGTTACTTGCTGTGGTAGTTGAACCTCTTTCCTCTGCATGACCTGTCATTGCCACGGTAAATAGATGAAACCCACTAGCATGAGTAGGAGTTGTTTGAGCCCTGATGTGCCTACTCATTCATGCTTGTTTGTCATGCCTGCTACTGCTTAGAGTTGAGTCAGGACTGATTCATCGGGGATGAATCAGAGGCGTGTGAACATGTCCTACTGTGTGTGAACTAAGTGTGCGAACAAGATTTGGTAAAGGTAGCGGTGAGAGGCCATGTAGGAGTACATGGTGGGTTGTCTCATTGCAGCCGTCCTCAGGAACTGAGTTCTGTGTTTGTGATCCATGATCAGCTACTACCACGCATTGGAATGCTTAAGTGCTCCTCTCGGCTTATTAATCAACTTGATCTCTGTCCAGGAGTTGCAACTAGTTTCTGGTGTTTGTAGGTAGTGTTAGTAGTCTACCAAGTGGCACCCGGTACAGGTGGGCTTGGGACAGACTAGGCACAGTGGCACGGTGTACCAAGCATAGATCCACCCGTCGAGGTGGGCTTGGGAACCCTGCACACATAGATTGGGGCCGTGAGCGACACCCCGGCCGGATCTCCTTGCGGATGGAACCCGAATAGGTGATAAACCTGGACGAGAGACTTGTGTGGTTAGTCAGGTCGTGGCCGACTCCCTCGCCAGGCTTCCGCTTGAAGGTTGCCGAGATACACAAGGTGTACATGGAGGTAAGTGGCGAGAGCGTGTGTGAAGAAGTACACCCCTGCAGGGTTAACATTATCTATTCGAATAGCCGTGTCCGCGGAAAAGGACTTTTGGGTTACCTGTACAGTTCATAGACAAGTGAAAGTGGATACTCTAAAATGCGCAAGATAAGCGTGAGTGCTATGGATGGCGTTCTCGTAGGGAGACGGGAGCGGATCCATAGTGGTGTATTGATATGGTGAATATGTGGACTCGTGTGCGCCACCTCAAAAGAGTTACTTGCAGTCGTAGTTCAGGATAGCCACCGAGTCAAAGCTGGCTTGTTGCAGTTAAACCCCACTACCCCTTTGTTGATAATGATGCATATGTAGTTAGTTCTGATGTTAGTCTTGCTGGGTACATTTGTACTCACGTTGCTTAATTTATGTTTTTGCAGAGAGACTTCAGTCTCGCTAGTAGTACCGCGTGGACTTCGATGTTTAGCTTGTTACCTTAGCTATGATCTTGAGCCCTCGGCAGGATCTGATAGATAGTCAGGCTTCTTAGACTTTTTCATTTGTAGATGTTTGTATTCAGACATGTTAAGCTTCCGCTTGTGCTTGACTTGTGTGCTCGGATGCTGGGTCATGAGACCCATGTTTGTAATATCTCGCTCCTTGGAGCCTATTGAATAAATACTTGAGTTGTAGAGTCATGTTGTGATGCCATGTTGTATTTGCACATATCGAGCATATTGTGTGTATGTTATTGAAATGCTTGGTATGTGTGGGATCTGACTATCTAGTTGTTTATCCTTAGTAGCATCTCTTACCGGGAAATGTCTCCTAGTGTTTCCACTGAGCCATGGTAGCTTGCTACTGCTCCGGAACACTTAGGCTGGCCGGCATATGTCCTTCTTCGTTCCTGTGTCTGTCCCCTCGAGGAAATGTCACGCGATGAATTCCGGAGTCCTGCTAGCCCAGTGCTACAGCCTGGATTCACTCGCTGATGACCGACACGTTTGATGCTGGGTCATGGATGCCTGTCCCTGTAAGTTTGTGCCACTTGGGGTTTACGACTAGCCATGTCAGCCCGGGCTCCTTATCATATGGATGCTAGCGACGCTATCATATATGTGTGCCAAAAGGCGCAAATGGTCCCGGGAAAAGGTAAGGCGACACCCGTGGGAATACCGTGCGTGAGGCCGCAAAGTGATATGAGGTGTTACATGCTAGATCGATGTGGCATTGAGTCGGGGTCCTGACACTCACGCTCGCTGCAGGCCTCAGCATGGTGTCGGTCATATCGCCTCCCACTAGAATCAAGGCTACGGGCGGCCCGGCGACAAGTGCGCTGGAGTCGCCACCTCCGGTGCTACTGCCGCGCCGCCCGGGCACCTTCCTCAGATCCAAGGGAAGTTCTAGGCTAAAGCCCCGGGGCTGTCCCCAGGCTCTTTTCGTCACCATGACCAGCAAAAAGCAGGAGACAAGGAAGAAGAGATGCGGAGATAGATGGTTCAGCCCTCCCTTTGCCCCTCATTTTATAGGCTGGCTGAGGGAGGAGAGCCGCTCACTCCACAAGCGACCACCATCCTCCTCCACCAATTCCAAAAGACCGGGCCCTCGCCATAATGCTCTCCCGCGTCACGCGCCTCCATTACCTACCCCACGCGATGCATGCAACATACGTGGCTAAGGATAAGGGCGTGGTGGGAAGAGTGAATTGGCAGTTTCTACCCCGGGCGTTAAAGTCATTCACGGGCCATTACAAGAATGGCCCCACCACCATTGGCTCTGTGTGACACGCGGGAAAATTGGAAACTGGCCTAGGCTCGAGATTAATGAAGAAGCAAATAAGACCTCAAGAGACTGGCCTCTTCATCACCCTGCATGTGCACTTATTGGGGCCTACCCTGACGACCTCGGCAGTGCGATCAAGGCAGGCCCGGGGGCTTCTGTTGGTGCAACAGACCCTAGTTATGTTGCCCAGACTGCGCACAGGCACGGGAACAAGATTGTAGCACCAGGCCATGCCAAGTGCAGGAGACCAAGACCTTCGAAGGACCAACATGCAGATCAAGAGGACCAAGGCCAAGCCAGAGAAGCAAGATACCACCAGGAGAAAAGCCTCCCTTGCTGGGCAGATGTGCTTGGCGAGGGCAGAGCCACCCCCGGAAGAGGACATCCAAGGAATCCCGACAGGGCCTGTCAGGACTCATGGAGGCAAGAAACACGGCACCAACCACTCCACCACGACCCACATCGTAAATCAATGCGGTGTCAAGCCGCAAAGTGATTAAGTGGCAGCCAGTCACCACATGGCAGACTCTTTCTATAGGAATACCTATAGACGACACCCGTCATGCGACGTCTCAAGCAAGTAGGCATGAAGCTAGCAAATTAGCCCGGCAAGGCTTGCCAGCCGTGCAATGATGTGATGTTAAGTGACGCATTTAATGCGCTCTGTCAGCCTGCAGAGTTAGGTATGATAGCACTGTTTGCTATCTTATCAGTGCATAATGACTAATTTTCCATTGTGGTGACCCCTTGATCTATAAAAGGAGGCTTGTGGTAACCGTAGAAAGGGTTAGAATGTTGGACTCCCATTGGCTCATACGTGTATAGCCACTATCGCCTATAGGCAACCCCTGTCGGGAAAGTGTACTGCTCTCCACCACCATTCTACCACCATCAGTGCACCAAAGCAGGAGTAGGGTTTTACGCCTCGCGGCGGCCTGACCTGGGTAAAATTGCTTGTGTGCTCTCTGCCGTGCTGCCCCATGCTCCTCTACTCTTTGTGCAATGTGACATCCCCCATGCTGAACCAGCAAGGGACCCCTGGTCCCATAGGTGGCCGTGGTTTCCCACGACACCACGGGAGGGTATGAATGTCATGCAAGTTCTTTTCCATAAGCACATATGACTATCTACGGAATACATGCCTACATTATATTTATGGACTGGAACTAGTTCTGTATTGCCCTAGGTTATGACTGTTATATGATGAATATCATCCAATGAATTCACTGATCCAATGCCTACGAGTTTTCCACATATTGTTCTTGCTAAGTTACTATTGCTATTTCTACTGTTAAAACTACTACAAAATCACTGCTATCACTGTTACTGTTACCATCACTATTACCACTGCTATCAAAACTATCATATTACTGTGCTACTGATTACCTTGCTGCGGATATTTAATCTCGAGGTGTGGTTGAATTGATAACTCAACTGCTAATACTTGCAAATATTCTTTGGCTCTGATACGTCTCCAACGTATCTATAATTTATGAAGTATTCATGCCATTATACTATCATTCTTGGATGTTTTACAATCATTTTATAGCAACTTTATATCATTTTTTGGGACTAACCTATTGACCCAGTGCCCAGTGCCAGTTGCTGTTTTTTGCTTGTTTTTTACATCGCAAGAAATGAATATCAAACGGAGTCCGAATGCAACGAAACTCCTGGAGGATTTTTTGGGGCCAAAAGAAAGCCAGTGGGCCAAGGAAGCACCCGGGGGATGCTCGAGGGGAGCAGCACCCACCAGGGCACACTAGTAGGCCCAGGCACGCCCTGGTGGGTGCTGCCCACCTTGGGTGCCCCCCGGACTGTCTCTTTACCCTATAAATTCCCAAATATTCCAAAACCCTTTGGGGTAGCCCTAGATCAGAAGTTCCGCCGCTGCAAGGCCTCTGTATCCACGAGATCCAATCTAGACCCTGTTCCGGCACCCTGCCAGAGGGGGGAATCATCACTAGTGGCCATCTTCATCAAACTAGTTCAACTAGTTTATTAATTTACTTACTAATTATTTTAAACACTTACTAAAAACGGTAAAAAAATACATTATACAATAGTAAAAAACAGAAAAAAAAGAGATGGAGGGAGGAGGAAGAAGGAGAGAGGAGGAGGGGGAGGAGGCCGGTGGGATCGGAGGAGGGAGGGGCGGGGGGAGGAGGGGGAGGGGGCGGCCGGAGGAGGAGGAGGAGGGAGTGGCGGGGATGGAGGGGGAGGGGGTGGCTGGAGGAGGAGGAGGGAGGGGGCAGCCGGAGGAGGAGGAGGGAGGGGCGGTGGGAGGAGGGCGGCCCTGAGGAGGAGGGGGACGAGGGAGTACCTCGGCGAGGAGCAGCGCGGTGGTGGCGGACGATGGGTTCGGCGCGGTCGGGCGAGAGCGAGTGAGAGGGAGAGAGGGAGTGAGAGGGTGCAGTGAACCGCTCTAGGATAAGGTAAGTAAGTAGTAGCGCATTTTAGAGAAATGCGCTACTGCCAAGGGACGTAGCAGTAGCGTTCGTCAGGCATACGCGCCACTGCTAAGTGGGGCTAGCCATCTGCGCCCAGTACAAGTATAGCAGCAGTGCGCTTTAGCAGAACGCGCTACTGCTAAAGTAGTAGCAGTAGCGCGGTTTATTTAAACTCGCTACTACTAAGTAGCAGTAGCGCCCTATTTTGTCCAGCGCTACTGCTAAGATGTTGTGTATAAGGTTTTCCCTTGTAGTGTATGTCGGACTGTTGTGTAACAAAGTTGGAGCATGAAGTATTTATTGATTGTATTCCTTATGAGTGGCGGTCGGGGACGAGCCATGGTCTTTTCCTACCAATCTATAGCCTAGGAGCATGCACGTAGTACTTTGTTCAATGACTGATAGATTTTTGCAATAATTATGTGAGTTCTTTTTGACCAATGTTGAGTCCATGGATTATACGCACTCTCACCCTTCCACCATTGCTAGCCTCTCTTGGGCCGCGCAACTTTCTCCAGTACCATACACCCACCATATACCTTCCTCAAAACATCCACCATACCTACCTATTATGGCATTTCCATACCCATTCCGAGATATATTGTCATGCAACTTTCCACTGTTCCATTCATTATGACACGCTTCATCATTGTCATATTGCTTTGCATGATCATGTAGTTGACATAGTATTTGTGGCAAAGCCACCTTTCATAATTCTTTCATGCATCTCACTCTTGATTCATTGCACATCCCGGTACACCGACGGAGGCATTCTCATAGAGTCATATTTTTTCTAAGCATTGAGTTGTAATTTTTCGAGTTTAAGTAAATAGAAGTGTGATGATCATCATTATTAGAGCATTGTCCAATGTGAGGAAATAAAACAAGGGAGAAAAAAAGAGGCCTAAGAAGCCATAAAAAAGAAGAAAAAAGAAAAAAAAAGAAAAATGAGAGAAAAAGAGAGAAGGGGCAATGTTACTATCCTTTTTCCACACTTGTGCTTCAAAGTAGCACCATGATCTTCATGATAGAGAGTCTCTTATTTTTTCACTTCCATATACTAGTGAGAATTTTTCATTATAGAACTTGGCTTGTGTATTCCAACAACGGGCTTCCTCAAATGCCCTAGGTCTTCATGGGCAAGCAAGTTGGACGCACACCCACTTAGTTTCTTTTTGAGCTTTCATACACTTATAGCTCTAGTGCATCTGTCGCATGGCAATCCCTACTCACTCACATTGATATATATTGATGGGCATCTCCATAGCCCATTGATACGCCTAGTTGATATGAGACTATCTCCATCTTTTTGTCTTCTCCACAACCACCATATTCTCTTCCACCATAGTGCTATGTCGGCTCACGCTTATGTATTTTGTGAAAGTTGAAAAGGTTTGAGAACATCAAAGTATGAAACAATTGCTTGGCTTGTCATCGGGGTTGTGCATGATTTGAGTATTTTGTGTGATGAAGATGGAGCATAGCCAAACTATATGATTTTGTAGGGATAAGATTTCTTTGGCCATGTTATTTTGAGAAGACATAATTGCCTTGTTACTATGCTTGAAGTATTATTGTTTTTATGTCAACACTAGTACAAATGCCCGTGCGTTGCAACGGGCATGAAATCTTGCAAAACCTACTTCATATGTCATTACGTACTTTTTTTAGTTGAAATCACTGTGATTTATTAACCAATTTCCATTAATTCCGAGCCTACCAGCATGATAACAAACGCTGGCAGGACATGGAACCATATTTTACAAAGCTTAATCATACATCCTTCCTTAGCTAAAACATGGGCCACTTTGTTCGTCGAAAGACGCATCTAGCAAACCTTCGACTCCGCAAAGTCCCGAAGGAATTCTTTGTCATTACACATCATTTCTTATATTTAGTTCTAATAAATGTTGCTATTAATGTCACACTGATCGTTGCTTCTCGGTTGAATTTTGGTCATTAAGAAGCCACCTTGGCATTCTTGGCATGATTGAAGAGTAGTTCATGAAATAGTCTCTGAATCTGTTTTCTTTTCTTCTTTTTGAAAAGCATGATTTTTAAAATAAAAATAAATGCTTTATTAATAAAAAAATAAAATATTAGTATTTTTTGAAAACTTCAAGAGGCGCATGGGAAGTTCTGGGAAGGCTTGGAAGACATGGTTAGGAGTGTACCGATTGGTGAGAAGCTCTTCATAGGAGGAGACCTCAATGGCCACGTGGGTACATCTAACACAGGTTTTGAAGGGGCGCATGGGGGCTTTGGCTATGGCATCAGGAATCAAGAAGGAGAAGATGTCTTAAGCTTTGCTCTAGCCTACAACATGATTGTAGCTAACACCCTCTTTAGAAAGAGAGAATCACATCTGGTGACTTTTAGTAGTGGCCAACACTCTAGCCAGATTGATTTCATCCTCTCGAGAAGAGAAGATAGGCGTGCGTGCCTAGACTGTAAGGTGATACCTGGGGAGAGTGTTGTACCCCAGCATAAGCTGGTGGTTGCTGACTTCCGCTTTCGGATTCGTGTCCAGCGGGATAAGCGTGCCAAGGTCGCTAGAACGAAGTGGTGGAAGCTCAAGGGGGAGGTAGCTCAGGTGTTCAAGGAGAGGGTATTTAAGGAGGGCCCTTGGGAGGAAGGAGGGGATGCGGACAATGTGTGGATGAAGATGGCGACTTGCATTCGTAAGGTGGCCTCAGAGGAGTTTGGAGTGTCCAGGGGAAGGAGAAGCGAAGATAAGGATACCTGGTGGTGGAATGATGATGTCCAGAAGGCGCTTAAAGAGAAGAAAGATTGCTTCAGACGCCTATACCTGGATAGGAGTGCAGACAACATAGAGAAGTACAAGATGGCGAAGAAGGCCGCAAAGCGAGCTGTTGGTGAAGCAAGGGGTCGGGCATATGAGGACCTCTACCAACGGTTAGGCACGAAGGAAGGTGAAAGGGACATCTATAAGATGGCTAAGATCCGGGAGAGGAAGACGAGGGATATTGGCCAACTCAAATGCATCAAGGACGGAGCAGGCCAACTCTTGGTGAAGGACGAAGAGATTAAGCATAGATGGCGGGAGTACTTCGACAAGCTGTTCAATGGGGAGAATGAGAGTTCTACCATTGAACTGAATGAGTCCTTTGATGAGACCAGCATGCGTTTTGTGCGGCGCATCCAGGAGTCTGAGGTGAAGGAGGCTTTAAAAAGGATGAAAGGAGGCAAGGCGATGGGACCTGATTGTATCCCCATTGAGGTGTGGAAAGGTCTCGGGGACATAGTGATAGTATGGCTAACCAAGCTTTTCAACCTCATTTTTCGGGCAAACAAGATGCCAGAAGAATGGAGACGGAGTATATTAGTACCAATCTTCAAGAACAAGGGGGATGTTCAGAGTTGTACTAATTACCGTGGAATTAAGCTGATGAGCCATACAATGAAGCTATGGGAGAGAGTCATTGAGCACCGCTTAAGAAGAATGACAAGCATGACCAAAAATCAGTTTGGTTTCATGCCTGGGAGGTCGACCATGGAAGCCATTTTCTTGGTACGACAACTTATGGAGAGATATAGGGAGCATAAGAAGGACTTGCATATGGTGTTCATTGACTTGGAGAAGGCCTATGATAAGATACCGCGGAATGTCATGTGGTGGGCCTTGGAGAAACACAAAGTCCCAGCAAAGTACATTACCCTCATCAAGGACATGTACAATAATGTTGTGACAAGTGTTCGAGCAAGTGATGTCGACACCGATGACTTCCCGATTAAGATAGGACTGCATCAGGGGTCAGCTTTGAGCCCTTATCTTTTTGCATTCGTGATGGATGAGGTCACAAGGGGTATACAAGGAGATATCCCATGGTGTATGCTCTTTGCGGATGATGTGGTGCTAGTTGAC
This sequence comes from Triticum aestivum, assembly GCF_018294505.1. Classification (NCBI taxonomy): domain Eukaryota; kingdom Viridiplantae; phylum Streptophyta; class Magnoliopsida; order Poales; family Poaceae; genus Triticum; species Triticum aestivum. The sequence goes on along the minus strand of NC_057795.1, from coordinate 399,274,746 downwards.
GATAGTCGGACGGGGGTAAATAGGAAGTTAGAGTTATGGAGACAAACCTTGGAATCGAAAGGGTTTAGGCTTAGTAGAACTAAAACCGAGTACATGATGTGCGGTTTCAGTACTACTAGCTGTGAGGAGGAGGAGGTTAGCCTTGATGGCCAGGTGGTACCTCGGAAGGACACCTTTCGGTATTTGGGGTCAATGTTGCAGGAGGATGGGGGTATTGATGAAGATGTGAACCATCGAATCAAAGCCGGATGGATGAAGTGGCGCCAAGCTTCTGGCATTCTCTGTGACAAGAGAGTGCCACAAAAGCTAAAAGGCAAGTTCTACAGGACGGCGGTTCGACCCGCAATATTGTATGGCGCGGAGTGTTGGCCGACTAAAAGGCGACATGTTCAACAGTTAGGTGTGGCGGAGATGCGTATGTTGAGATGGATGTGTGGCCACACGAGGAAGGATCGAGTCCGGAATGATGATATGCGAGATAGAGTTGGGGTAGCACCAATTGAGGAGAAGCTTGTCCAACATCGTTTGAGATGGTTTGGGCATATTCAGCGCAGGCCTCCAGAAGCTCCAGTGCATAGCGGACGGCTAAAGCGTGCGGAGAATGTCAAGAGAGGGCGGGGTCGACCGATTTTGACATGGGAGGAGTCCGTTAAGAGAGACCTGAAGGATTGGAGTATCGACAAAGAGCTAGCTATGGACAGGAGTGCGTGGAAGCTTTCTATCCATGTGCCAGAGCCATGAGTTGGTTGCGAGATCTTATGGGTTTCACCTCTAGCCTACCCCAACTTGTTTGGGACTAAAGGCTTTGTTGTTGTTGTTGTTGTTTTTGAAAACTTCCAAATGCATTTTTTTAGAAAATGGAACAACTTTTGGGAATCTTGACCCATTTTCAAAAAGTGTGAATATATTTAACTATGTACTTATTGTTTGGCTGGGAATCATTATTCTTGTATTTTCATTATTTGGGCTTGGCCCAAACAAAGAAATTGATATAGACACTTCACACAGAAGAGAAAGGACCCCAGCCCCCCACGCCCCCGCCACGCGCCCCTGTTAGGCCGGTCCATGCGCGGGGAGGACGATCCCTGTATATTTATTCATTTTTACTTTTCATTTCTATTTTCTGTTTTTGTTTTATTCTATGTTAAAATAATTTGCGATTACAAAAAGGTTCTAAAATTTCAAAAAAATGTGAGTTCTAAATTGTCAAAAACAGTTCTTGAATTCAAAAAATGTGTATAATTTCAAAAAATCATTTTTTGAAATCAATGTAGAAAATTTGAATTTAATTAACTTTTTTTAGTTCAGTGAACAAATTTTGAATTTTGATGATAATTTTTTAAATCCGATGAAAAAATTTGAATTCAATGAACATTTTTTGAATTGTTGAACATTGTTTTAATTCGTGAACAAAAAAATGTCCAAGAATTTGAAAATAATTTTGCAAACAAATTGAAAAAGTAAAATTGAAAAATGAGGAAAGAAAAAGGAAAAAAAATCGAAAATCAAAAATAGAAAGAAAAAGAAAAATGGGTTTGCTCATGAGAACGCCCAGCGCGCGAGGGAGGGTGCACGCCGTATAGGACTCCCCCAGAGAGAACACTTTGATATTAAAAAAGGGAGTGTCTATATTACAATCGACTGAAATTGAATTAGCCTTCAATCAAATATGTCACCCAGTAACAATCTGACACCAACGGGAAAAAAACTTGACTGCAAATAAAGGGGCATTCAACCAATTTCTTCAGGCACTACAAACATGGCACGTGTATGTATGACCTATGCGCTCTGTGATCCAATGAGCGAGCAATGAAAGGGCCCAAAACGCAACACAGCCAGGTCAGTACTCTCACGACCTTCTCAAGGTCATTGACAGTTTTGCTTTTCTTCATAGCAATTTTGGAACAAAAAGTGAAATTATCATGGCATTATCAAGGATCTGAAAGTTGATACTTGTGGAAGAAACTCCTGAACACAAACATACTATAAATTCATCATTAGGCTGCCGTAAAATCATCATCAACCTGTTGTACAGTGATCAACACATGATGAACTAATCACATACTAAACATTTCATCATCATGAAGCTTTAAATACAATGGCTTCACTTGAAATTTACAGTCAACTCACTATGAATAAACAGTAACTTTTAAAGTGTATCACATATTCAACTTTGATGAATTTTTTACAGTGTTCATTTTACTAAAATTCCATTCAATAACAACCAGATCACAACAAAGATACTGGAACTTCAGTAAAAAAAAGAGGATGGAGGAAGAAGGGGACAAAATAGCTACACAATCAGGAAACTACAGTCACACCAAGAAGAAAAACTGCAGGTCAGTACTCTCAACATCTTCTTAAAATAGTTCTTCCAGTAAAAATAAGGATCAACACCTAAGAGCATCATCAAAACATTTCTAGAACACCAATAGTTCAGAAAAAATGTAACACTATAAATTCAGGTAAATGTATAGTGTAAAATCTATACCAGGTCACTGTAAAATACAACAATCACAACCTTTAGGCTACTTATAGGATTGTAAATCTTCGACCAGGGTAGTGTAAATTCAAACATAAGCTTACTGTAAATTCAAACAATCAGAAAAATTATAGTGCGGTAAATTATAGAAGCTATAGGACAGTAAATCCATCATCAATTCCAAGATATACTCATACTGTACCTCATGAACTGGTGACCTTGCAGAAAACGCAAGTTGACTCCTAAAAAATAGGATAATCATTGAGACAATACATAAGCATGTACTATATGTGTCAGATAGATTCAGGGTGAATAATAAGAAGAGATTAGCGGGGGCTATGGGCTTTCTCGTCACGGGAAAGGAGGCAGCTGCTCCATGTCGCGCTCGCATCCGATGCGGAGCTATGGCAACACAGTCCTCCAACCCCAGCCACTGGGTGATCTGGAAGTCTCGCTCCACACCGGCGATGCCGCGGCTGTCCGCCAGCAGCACAACGAGCCTCGTGGTGAGGCATATGTTGAAGAAGCTCCACCTTCGCTTGCGTATGGGACGCCTTCACCCACGCCGAACAGGGCAATGCCAGCAACTTCGTGACGCCGCGGCCGACCTCCTAATGGATGAGATGGTTGGGGCGGCATCCATTGGAGGGGGAGGGGGTGCGACGGGGGCGGCAGGTGGGCTGATGTGCGACCGCGGCAGCGGGGAGGCGAGCAGGCTGAGGTGCGGCCGCGGCGGCGAGGGGGGTGAGCTATGGCGGCGGCGAGGGTCGAGGAGAGGAGGAAGATGCGTATGGGTCCCTTTTTTCAGCGAACCTCCACCGAGCGACGAAGCGTCCTCAGTGCAATATGGGCTGGCAACTAAAATAGACATATGGGACGGCCAGCCCGGTTTCCTTTGCATCTACGTCCTCGGCCCTTTGTTTCTCGTTTCCCTTGCACGCACGTCATAAGTTCGTGAAACTGATCTCAAATCAAAAAAATAGCCTACGTAAAAATCATCAAAATAGGACGAAGCAAAGCGGAACCAAACCAAGAATACCTATTCCCTTTAATAGTAGGTATAGATTAAACTTTTCTTTTGAGTTTTTCGGATTTGAACATTCATGCCACAATAAAGAAAATTACATGAATAAATATGTTGGGTAGCATTCCACATAAAAAATTCTATTTTTATCATTTAGCTACTCAAGGACGAGCAGGAATTAAGCTTGGAGATGCTTGATACATCTCCAATGTATCTATAAATTTTTTATTCTTCCATGCTATTATATTATCTGTTTTGGATGTTTTATATGCATTTTTATGCTATTTTATATTATTTTTGGGACTAACCTATTAACCTAGAGCCCAGTGCCAATTTCTGTTTTTTTGCCTGTTTTACAGTTTCGCAGAAAAGGAATACCAAACGGAGTCCAAACGGAATGAAACTTTTGCGATGATCTTTCTTGGACCAGAAGCAAACCAGGAGACTTGGAGGTGAAGTTGGAGATGCAACGAGGTGGCTACAAGGATGGAGGGCGCGCTCCCCTACCTCGTGGGCCCCTCTGAGCTCTCATGGCCTAATTCTTTCGCCCATATATACTCTTATACCCCAAAACCATCAGGGGGAGCCACGAAAACACTTTTCCACCGCTGCAACCTTCTGTACCCGTAAGATCCCATCTAGGGGCCTTTTTCACCGTCCTGCCAAGGGGGATTCGGTCACGGTGGGCTTCTACATCAACAACATTGCCCTTCTGATGAAGCGTGAGTAGTTTACTACAGACCTACGGGTCCATAGCTAGTAGCTAGATGGCTTCTTATCTCTCTTTGATTTTCAATACCATGTTCTCCTCGATGTCCTTGGAGATCTATTCGATGTAATATTCTTTTGCGGTGTGTTTGCCGAGATCCGATGAATTGTGGATTTATGATCAGATTATCTATGAATATTATTTGAGTCTTCTCTGAATTATTATATACATGATTTGATATCTTTGCAAGTCTCTTCGAATTATCGGTTTAGTTGGGCCTACTAGATTGGTTTTTCTTGCAATGGGAGAACTGGTTAGCTTTGGGTTCAATCTTGCAGTGTCCTTTCCCAGTGACAGTAGGGGCAGCAAGGCACGTATTGGATTGTTGCCATCAAGGATAAAAAGATGGGGTTTTCATCATATTACTTGAGTTAATTCCTCTACATCATGTCATCTTACTTAATGCGCTACTCCGTTCTTTATGAATTTAATACTCTAGATGCTTGCTGGATAGCGGTTGATGTGTGGAGTAATAGTAGTAGATACAGAATCGTTTCGGTCTACTTGGCATGGACGTGATGCCTATGTTCATGATCATTGCCTTAGATATCGTCATAATTATGTGCTCTTAAATCAATTGCTTGGCAGTAATTTGTTCACCCACCGTATTATTTTCTATCTTGAGAGAAGTGTAACGCCGCAGATTCGATGCGCCAGGTGTCCTTCAGTTATTCGCCGTCGTTGCCATGTCATTTGCTTGCGTGTTGCATTTTTCCATGTCATCATGTGCATTTCATTTTGCATATGTGTTCGTTTCATGCATCCGAGCATTTTTCCCGTTGTCCGTTTTGCGATCTGGCACTCCTATGCCCTCCGGCGTTCCCCTTTTGTCTCCTGTTGTGAGCGGGTGTTAAACATTCTCGGAATGGCCCGAGGTTTTCCAAGCGGCCTTGGTATACCACCGGTAGACCGTCCGTCAAGTTTCGTGCCATTTGGAGAATGTTTGATACTCCAACGGTTAACCGGGTAACCGCAAAAGCCCTCTTTGTGTTACAGCCCAACACCCCTTCCAAAGTGGCCCAAAACCCAGCAAACTCCCCGCCATGCTCTCGGTCGTTCAATCACGATCGCGTGGCCGAAAACCGTGCCTCATTTGGACTCTCCTAGCTCCCCCTACCTATAAATATGTTTCCCTCCCGGATTTTTCGCGCAGTCCAACCCTAGCCCTCTCCCTCTCAGCCGCCGGACGCGTCCGCCGCCCCGCAGCCACGTCGCTCCGACCAATCAGGCGCCGTCACGTCACCTCCGCCGCCTCCCTCCTCCACTCCGCGAGCGCCACGTGTCCCGCCGGTCTCCTCCCACCGCACGGCCCGCAGGACCTGGATCAGGCCCGCGCAAGCCCGCGCCGCCGCCGCCGTCCGCCCATCCGGGCCGCGCCCTGCCCGCGGCCGCCCGCCTCCGCCGCCGCCGCCAGGCAACCTCACCGCCGGCGACCTCCGCGCCGCCGCCCCGCAGGCGCGCCGCCGCGCCTCGCCCGCGCACCGCCCCGCTCCGTCCGCGCCTGCCCGGAGCCGCGGCTCTCCGCCCCGCCGCGTCCCGACCGGCGCCGCGCCCCTCCCTTTGGCCCCGCCTCCCGCCGGCGAGCTCGCCGGAGCTCGCCAGCGCGCCCCGCCTCGCCTCGCGCCTCCCCGCCTCCGCCATACCTCGCCCCGGGGCGGATTCGGCGAGATCCGCCCGGGAGCGCCCCGGCCCCGCCTCCGTCGACCTCGTCCGGCGCCCCCACGACCTTCTCCGGCCAACTTCTTCCTCGGCTCCGGCGAGATCCACCGCCCGCATTGACTTTCTCGCGAGGTCTAAATTCCACTAAGTCCTTGTTATTTTGACATTATCGTGCCATGTTCATCGCATCATAACTCTGTGCATACTACTCTGTTTCGTGCGTGTAATATGTCAAATTGTTCGCCTCGACGGGTACTTCATTTCATTCCATTGCATCATGTTCATTTGAGTCCATCTTGATGCCTGAATCATTGTTGCAAGAGTGCTATGTGATGTTACTCTGCTGAAACTGTTCTAACCGGAGTGGTTTCTTAGTCTATCTGATTTAGTGAGCTTCGATTCTTGTCATTCTCGTCGCTCCTCTCTTCTTCTCGAGTGCTCTCGTTTCTTTGATTCTTCTCTTGAGTTCTTGTTTCACCTCATCCCTTTTCCCTTCCGTCTCGGTCCAAAGATCTCAGGACGAGATCTCTTGTTAGTGGAGGAGTGTTGTAACGCCCCGAATTCGATGCGCCAGGTGTCCTTCAGTTATTCGCCATTGTTGCCATGTCATTTTCTTGCGTGTTGCATTTTTCCATGTCATCATGTGCATTTCATTTTGCATACGTGTTCGTTTCATGCATCCGAGCATTTTTCCCGTTGTCCGTTTTGCGATCCGGCAGTCCTATGCCCTCCGGCGTTCCCCTTTTGTCTCCTGTTGTGAGCGGGTGTTAAACATTCTCGGAATGGCCCGAGGTTTGTCAAGCGGCCTTGGTATACCACCGGTAGACCGCCCGTCAAGTTTCGTGTCATTTGGAGTCCGTTTGATACTCCAACGGTTAACCGGGTAACCACAAAAGCCCTCTTTGTGTTGCAGCCCAACACCCCTTCCAAAGTGGCCCAAAACCTAGCAAACTCCCCTCCATGCTCTCGGTCGTTCGATCACGATCGCGTGGCCGAAAACCGTGCCTCATTTGGACTCTCCTAGCTCCCTCTACCTATAAATATGTTTCCCTCCCGGATTTTTTGCGCAGTCCAACCCTAGCCCTCTCCCTCTCAGCCGCCGGACATGTCCGCCCGCCGCCGGACACGTCTGCCGCCCCGCAGCCACGTCGCCCCGACCAATCGGGCGCCGCCACGTCACCTCCGCCGCCTCCCTCCTCCACTCTGCGAGCGCCACGTGTCCCGCGGGTCTCCTCCCACCGCGCGGCCCGCGGGACCCGGATCGGGCCCGCGCGAGCCTGCGCCGCCGCCGCCGTCCGCTCATCCGGGCCGCGCCCTGCCCGCGAGCGCCCGCGGCCACCCGCCTCCACCGCCGCCAGGCAACCTCGCCGCCGGCGACCTCCGCACCGCCGCCCCGCCGGCGCGCCGCCGCGCCTCGCCCCCGCGCCGCCCTGCTCCGTCCGTGCCTGCCCGGAGCCGCGGCTCTCTGCCCCGCCGCGTCCCGACCGGCGCCGGGCCCCTCCCTTTTGCCCCGCCTCCGGCCGGCGAGCTCGCCGGAGCTCGCCAGCGCGCCCCGCCTCGCCTTGCGCCTCCCCGCCTCCGCCGTACCTCGCCCCGGGGCGGATCCGGCGAGATCCGCCCGGGAGCGCCCCGTCCCCGCCTCCGCCGACCTCGTCCGGCGCCCCCACGACCTTCTCCGGCCATCTTCTTCCTCGGCTCCGGCGAGATCCACCGCTCGCGTTGACTTTCCCGCGAGGTCTAAATTCCACTAAGTCCCTGTTATTTTGACATTATCATGCCATGTTCATCGCATCATAACTTTGTGCATACTGCTCCGTTTCGTGCGTGTAATATGTCAAATTGTTCGTCTCGACGAGTACTTTATTTCATTCCATTGCATCATGTTCATTTGAGTCCATCTTGATGCATGAATCATCGTTGCAAGAGTGCTATGTGATGTTACTCTGCTGAAACTGTTATAACATGCTCATTTGTCATTTTTGCCATGTTTGATGTGTGCATCCTATGAGGTTGATGTCTACATGTGTTTTGATCTATGCCATGCCATATTTTCAGGGGTGTATGCTATGTATTTTTGTGGTAAATGTGGTAAGTAGCACAAGCATGTAAACTAGGCTTCGTGATGTTGCTGATTTCAGTCCCTGTTCTGCTGTTATTTTTATGCCATGTAAATTGATGCTACAGAGAGATCCATGCTTATTTTAAGATACTTCAGTAAGGATGTTTTGTACATATGGTTATGAGATATCCATCCATGCCCCTGGTTGCATTTATAGCTTGCTGTATATTGTTCAAAGCCTGCTCCAAACTTGCTAAATGATGTTGCTGTCAGCCTGTTAACATGAAGTTCAGTTTTGCCATGTGATTTCCTAGTGATCCATGCACCCTATGAACTTGATATTGCCATTCTTAGCTTCATAAACATGTCTTCTTACTGTTGGTTGCCTTGCCATGCCATGTTTTGCTCTGTGGTGAGTGGTTCAAGCTCACCAACATGCCTACTTATTGTTGTTCCTGCCATGTATGAATCTGTCATATAACTTGCTGTGTTTACATGGGTGCCATCATATCTTCTGATCCTTTTTGGATCTTGGGCAGTAACGGACTTTTGTTCTATGAAATTAGTAGATTCATGCCATGCCTTTGTTTGCCCTGTTAAGTTCCTGTAACATGTTGTTTGATAGCTCTAAACATTGCAACCTGATGTTATTTTCTGCAAAGTCTGAAACTGTTATTATTTGCAATCTTGCCATGTGTTTTGGAGCATGTTCTAGTGATTTCTGGAGATAGCTCAGTGTTCATGTTTTGTTATGATTTACCTGTACATCATGTCAGTGCCTTTTTTTATCATGTTGAGCTGTTGTAGCATATTGTTTTGATGCTTGCAAGATGCCTAGTTGCTGTTTTGGACAGATTGGTTTTATAACTTGTTTCATGTGTGTGTGTTGAACCGTTGCTCCGTTTTGAGTGTGCTCTATATGAAACTTGCTTGTTTTTGCATGTAGCTTCATATTATCATGTTGCATCCTTGTTTTGAGGTGTTTGCTTGATGTTTGAATGCACTTTGCATCAATGCCATGTTTAACTTGTTTTGCTCATATCTTCTAGGCCGTAGCTCCGAATTAAATGAACTTTATATGTAACTTGACTAGAATCTCGTGTAGATCATCTTGGTGCATCTTAACTTGCTGTTTAACAACTTGAACTTAAGGTTTATTCAGATTTGGTCCAACTTCGAAATTTGCATATGAGGACTTACCGGAATTGTTATATGTTGTTTTCGGCCTCATTTAAACTTGCTTTGATGTGTTGTTCTTGTTTGCATCATCTCTTGCCATGAGTAGCTTCATGTAGTCTTGTATTGCATCATGCTTGGTTGTGCATCATGTTTTGTCTATGTGTGGTGTGTTTACTATGTTGTGTGCTTCTCTCGATAGTTCCCGTTTCGTTGCGATCGTGAGGATTCGTTCGTCTACGCTTGGTTCGTCTTCGTGGCTTCATATTATTCATGGGCTCGTTCTTCTTCCTAGCGGGATTTCAGGCAAGATGACCGCTACCCTGGATCTCACTACTATCATTGCTATGCTAGTTGCTTCGTTCTATCGCTTTGCTGCGCTACCTATCATTTGTTCTTCAAGCCTCCCAAATTGCCATGAACCTCTAACCTTTGACACCCTTCCTAGCAAACCGTTGATTGGCTATGTCACCGCTTTGCTCAGCCCCTCTTATAGCATTGTTAGTTGCAGGTGAAGTTGAAGATTTCTCCATGGTGGACAGGATTTTTGTTGGGATATCACAATATCTCTTATTTAATTAATGCATCTATATACTTGGTAAAGGGTGGAAGGCTCGGCCTTATGCCTGGTGTTTTGTTCCACTCTTGCCACCCTAGTTTCCGTCATACCGGTGTTATGTTCCCGGATTTTGCGTTCCTTACGCGGTTGGGTGATTTATGGGATCCCCTTGACAGTTCGCTTTGAATAAAACTCCTCCAGCAAGGCCCAACCTTGGTTTTACCATTTGCCTCACCACCACCTACATTTCCCTTGGGAGTAATTAACCCGAGGGTCATCTTTATTATAGCCCCCCCGGGCCAGTGCTTGTCTAAGTGTTGGTCCAAACTAGAGCCCTTTGCAGCGCCCCCTCAGGGAAACTTGAGGTCTGGTTTTAGTTGTACGGATTGCTCATCCGGTGTTGCCCCGAGAACGAGATATGTGCTGCTCCTATCGGGATTGTCGGTGCATCGGGCGGCTTTGCTGGTCTTGTTTTACCATTGTTGAATGTCTTGTAAACCTGGATTCCGAGACTGATCGGGTCTTCCTGGGAGAAGGTATATCCTTCGTTGATCGCGAGAGCTTATCATGGGCTAAGTTGGGACACCCCTGCAGGGTATAAACTTTCGAAAGCCGTGCCCGCGGTTATGTGGCAGATGGGAATTTGTTAATGTCCGGTTGTAGATAACTTGACACCTGATTCGAAATAAAACGCATCAACCGTGTGTGTAGCCGTGATGGTCTCTTTTCGGCGGAGTTCGGGAAGTGAACACAGTTTCTGTGTTATGATTGACGTAAGTAGGTGTTCAGGATCACCTCTTGATCATTGCTAGCTTCACGACCGTTCCTTTGCTTCTCTTCTCGCTCTTATTTGCGTATGTTAGCCACCATACATTGCTTAGTCACTGCTGCAACCTCACCACTGTACCCCTTCCTTTCCCATTAAGCTTTGCTAGTCTTGATACCCATGGTAATGGGATTGCTGAGTCCTCGTGGCTCACAGATTACTACAACAACAGTTGCAGGTACAGGTTTTGCGATGATCCTGACGTGAGAGCGATGTTTGCTTGTTTTGGAGTTCTTCTTCTGCTTCTTCTTTGATCAGGGGATAGGTTCCAGGTCGGCAGCCTGGGATAGCAGGGTGGATGTCGTTTGAGTTTCAATTTGTGTTTCATCCGTAGTCGAATGTTGTTCTCATGTAACATGATGTTGTATTTGTGTGGCATTGTATGCCTCTTGTATGTATCCCCATCTATTATGTAATGTTGATGTAATGATATCCACCTTGCAAAAGCGTTTCAATATGCGGGTCTATCCTTGGTGGGACCTTCGAGTTCCTTTTGGATAGGGTCGCATATTGGGCGTGACAAGAAGCCACTAGTGAAACCTATGGCCCCCGGGTCTCTTTTCCATCATATAAGTTTTATTTTCCATCATACTAGTTTCTGATCTACTATTTTGCAATCTTTTACTTTCCGATCTATGAACCAAAAATACTAAAAATATTTACTTTATAGTTTATCTATCTCTAACAGATCTCACTTTTGTGAGTAACCATGAAGGGATTGACAACCCCAATTTATCGCATTGGGTGCAAGTTGTTGATTGTTTGTGCGGGTATTCGGTGACTTGTGCATTGTCTCCTACTGGATTGATACCTTGGTTCTCAAACTGAGGGAAATACTTACTCTACTTTGCTGCATCACCTTTTCCTCTTCAAGGGAATAACCAACGCAAGCTCAAGAGGTAGCAAGCATTGTGCATGACACCTGACGGGCGACCCGGCTCCCGCCATAATCCCCACCAAGCGGAACCTCCTCTTGTACCAGTGCTCAAACGCGAAGGACTTTGTTAGGCAGATGTTGTGTTTCGACGAGTGGGGGCTGCTCCCAGTGGGTCATGAGGGGCCTCGCGAGAACCCTGTTGTGGTTGCCCCCGTGTTGTTGCCCTTCAAACGGTGGTGATGATGCATGCGCCACCAACCACTCCCGAGGTGGCCCCGGGTGGCCGGACACCTCCTGATGTCCCTGAGTTAGCTCTTGGGGGCATGGCGCCGCCAAGTGCTCCAGATGCGGCTCCCCTTGGCCCTGAGGCCGACCCGAGGGGAGCCCCATCCGCAGTCGTGCTGGCCTCTACTGCCTCTAGAGGCAGCGCGCACCCCTCCGGCATGCCTCCCCCAGTCGTCAAGGTCTCCCGCAAGAGGAGGCTTGGGAGTTGCCATGGTGTCGCCCCGCGGGCCCTGAAACAGAGGATTTGATTGGCCGATGATGAGTAAGTACCTTTCCCCTTGGGTTCTTTGCATGACTAGTTCCCTCCAGACATTTGCCCTTCAGGCTTCCTCCTTCCTTGGCAACGAGCTCGCCGTTGACACGTCTTTCGCGAGCCCCGGAGCCGATCGCTGCCCCCAGCCTCATGAAGCGGGCAGCCGTGTCGGTGTTTTGGGAACGGGGGTCCCCAGACTTGCCTGCCTGCGGCCTGCTTCGTGGCTCAAGCAATGGCCCAGTACGGCCCGTCTTCATCAACTCAAGCTCAAGACCCTCACGAGGGGCCAAGCCTCGCGGGGCGAACGATGCAAGGCTTCCTCAAGGGTGGCCTCATCTGGTAGGCTCGCGAGGTGGCAGAGAGATCAAGGCAAGGAGTACCTCGCGAGGTGCACATGACGCAAGCCATGACGATCAAGACCAGGCGGGCGCCAGGCGGGCGCCAGCCTGTGTAGTGTCCTCATTTCCTCTTTGGTGCAAAGGGGGCAAGCGTAGGCGCGGAGTACCAAGGCATCAAGCAAAGGTTACCATATCAGTGCAATGAGACCAAGACCAGCAGAGCGGCAGGATGGAGGTCACCATGGAGCCCAAGACGGTGTCATCACCAGTGCCTTTGGCAGTCGGAGACCAACTTTAGTCAGGATAACTTGTACTAGCTGTCCCCCTTCAAAATGGACGTTGTTGGCTCCCTTCCCACTCAATATTTGGGAAGAGGACCAGGGCCTCTATATATAGAGATAGCCAGTACAGTAGGAAGGGAGAGATCTCACCCAGAGCCAACAGAGACGGAGCCATTCCTCTCCAACCGCACCAGCTCAAGAACACCCCTCGCGAGGTTGTTCTTCCTTTGTACTGTTCATCGTCAGCCCCAGAGGCAATCCACCACCACACACTAGAGTAGGGTATTACACCACAACGGTGGCCCGAACTAGTATAAACCTGGTGTCCCTCGTGTTTTTCATCGTGTAGCTTAGATTTGCAACGAGGCTTTGGGGCGTGGATCGGTAGGGAGAAGATCTTCATGCGCACCCCAGAATTCGAACCTTAAGGGTTTTTCCGGAACCCGATATCCGACATTTGGCGCTCCAGGTAGGGGTGCGCCAAAATCCTCTTTCCACGGTTCCGCGTTCCATCGTTTCGTCGCATCCATGGCGGACGCTCGCCGAGTTCGCGCCAAGCATCGGGCTGCCCTCGCCACCCACGTCGCCCAGACGGCTCCGGTCGGTGGGCCTCCTCATCGTTCTCCATCGCCTGACACCAACACCACCATTGGCCCAGTGGGGAACGAGCAGCAATCATCGTTGTTGTATCCCTCGGTGCGGCGGGAAGGCCGCACCGCCACTCTATCGCTGACTCTAGCTGGTTCATCGTCTCACGCTCGTCACGCTCCCACGGACGCGTAGGCCGCGTTACTCCTGGCACGTGAGCTCCTGCACTATCGCCCCATCGACGACCTCTACGAGGAGTGGCTCGCTTGCATCACCGAGCTCGTCAGCGCCACAGGGGGCTCTCCTGCGTTGTCCCACTCGCTGCCTCGCCCTCCGTCCTGCGTGGGTGATGCAGCTCGGGAGGTGCCTCCGCCACCTCCTCCCCAAGAAGGTGCCCTGGCTCCAAGGCGCGCGGCCCCTGGATGAGACCCACCGCTTCCAACGCCCACGCGACAAGAAAGGAGCTTCCTAGAAATCCCTCGGCCCCAAGAAGGCGCTCGCGTGCTCCCTGCTCCAGCACGTCAAGATCGCATCCCTGTGCCAGCACGTCAAGACTCCGCGCTGCCCCTAGCGGCAGCGCGCGGGAATCTCTAAGAGCAAGCCCCGCGTCTGCAAAGGGCTCCTGTGGCCACCGCAGGCTGCCGCGCCTTCACCACCGAGCTACGCAGTGTCGCCTGGCCGGGCAAGTTCAAGCTAGATCTTCCTCCTTGCTACGAGGGCACTGCCGACCCCGCAGAGTTCGTGCAGCTCTACGATCTGGACATCGAGGCGGACAACGGGGACGAAAAGGTCATGGCGAATTGGTTTCCCATGGCGCTCAAGGATGGTGCTCGCACCTGGCTCCTGAACCTGCCTCCTGGCTCGATCTCCTCTTGGGACGAGATGCGCAGCCGCTTCATCGCCAACTTCCAGGGCACTCACGACCGTCCTCCAGCCATGGGTGACCTGCGCCGCATCAAGCAGCAGCCAGGAGAGACCTTGCAGAAGTACATCCACCGCTTCAACAACGCTTGCCTCAAGATTCCCAAGGTGACCGAGGAGGCCATCATCTCAGTGTTCTCTAAGGGCGTCCACGACGTCAAGATGAAGGAGGAGCTTGCCATCCACAAGGATCTGTGCACATCCCTGGAGCTATTCAACCTGGCGACCAAGTGCGCAAGAGCTGAGGAGGGGCGCCTCTCCCTCCTCGAGCTTCCAGCTGCTGACCCAGAAGAGACGAAAGCCAAGGCCAAGGACGTGAAGCGCAAAGGAGGAGCCGTGCTCGCAGCAGAACCAGACACAAAGCATAGCAGGGACCAGCTGGAGTCGTCCAAGGGCAACCGGTTCTGCGCCTACCACAACCTCTGCACCCATAACACCAACGAATGTCAGGAGCTTAGAGCTGTTCGAGAAGGACGCATCGGTCGACGCCCCGAGCGCAATGACCGGGGCTACGACCGAGGAGGAGGAAGAGGTGGAGGACGATGGGACGACCGAGGCCCTCGCTAGGAGTGGCGTGCCCGACCTCGCAAGGATCGCTGGCAGGACCAGCCTTGCGAGGGGGCTTGGAGAGATCAGCCTCGCGATGATCGCCCGTAGGACAACGCAGGCCTTCCTCATCTGCTGCCACCGCCAAGAAGGAATGATGACCACCACCAGGACGAGGGGGCTGGGGGCTTCCAGGAGCCACGTGCTATCGCTTGCATCTTGGGCGGTGCCCAGGCCCCAGCCTCTCAGCACATCTTCAAGCAGTTTGCTCACGAGGTGAATGAAGTCCTTCCCAAGCTCGAGGCCACGCGCCCTCTCAGGTGGTCCACGTGCGCCATCACGTTCAGCTCAGCGGATCAGCTCGAGTGCGCGGCTATGGCTGGTGTCCTCCCAATGCTTTGTTCCTCAGTCATCAGCAATGTGCAAGTTACCAGGACCCTCATCGATGGCGGCGCAAGACTCAACGTTCTGTCCGTCGAGACGTTCAACAACCTCCAAGTGCCTTATGGTCAACTTCAGCCGACCAAGCCTTTCTCAGGAGTCACTGACGGATCCACCACCCCGATAGGGCAGGTTCGCCTCCCTGTCACTTTTGGGCAGCGCAAGAACTACCGTACCGAGCTTATCGACTTCGACGTTGCCCACATTTTCCTGCCATACAATGCCATCCTTGGGTATCCGGCCCTGGCCAAGTTCATGGCGGTAACTCACAATGGTTACAATGTCCACAAGATGCCGGGAAGCGGCGGGATCATCACAGTCCCCTGCGAAGAGAAGGATGCGGTGTGCTCTCTCGAGCGTGCCTTCCAAGCTGCATCAGTTGAGGACCGAGACAGCAAGAGTGAGAACCCTCCCGAGGCATTTCCCACGAAGAAGACATCACCCGGCTCAAGGCCTCAGGAGGTTGGCATTTCCGCAGGCGTCACGTCAGGTCTGCGCCCGTGCAAGGGGCGCCTCCCTCTGTCGCATAGGAAGGCGCCCTCGGCGCCCTCCTCGGGCAGGGCTCGGGGGCTCTCTCCTGGAGGGCCTCAGACTTTGCCAGGATCACGAGGGAGGCGCTCGGGCACCACTTGGAGGCGTGCTTCGCGGCACGTTTCCCTCAGGAAGGCATGGGCAAGGAGGGACCAACCCTCAGGAGTTCATCACCAAGGTCACTCAGGAGCTTCAAGAATCAAGAGTCATATGCGGCAATCGCCGCCTACCTGGCGTAGCTCCCCATCCAGGCGAGGATGGCGGGCTGCGCGTCTGCATCGACTATCCAGGGCTCAACCGAGTCGCATCTTAGGAGCGCTTCTGGCCTTCGCGCATGGGATGCTGCGAGGGTCCTCCACACAGCTACGTTCGCATGCCTTTCGGCCTGCCAAACACGACTGCTGATCACCAGCATCTTCTGCGAAGCATTCTGGGAGCTCAGGAGGCCAGGCACCACGCGGTCTTGGCAGAGATGGAGATGGTCCTCGAGGAACCGCCCGGACCCCCAGAGCCTCCCGAGGCTCAGGGCTCCGACGGCTCGTGAGGATCGGCTTCTTCATCGCGCATTGTCAGCCACTCCAACACTCGCTCTATAATGGTATCAGGTGACATCTTTCAAGTTTATTTCAGCTGGGAGCACCCTCAATGCTGCATTATTCCCAGGTCGCATGGGTCTGTCCCTGCGGCATGTATCCCTTTTGCTTATGTCTTAGTTTACCTTGCTGGGGGTGCCCCTCGGGCTGCATCATCCCCAAGCCGCTCGGGCCTGACCCAATGGCATGTATCCTTCCTGCAGTTATCTAAGCCAAATTGCCTTTCATGCTTAACCTGCCTGTGATAATCGCCTGCTCGATTGACACCTACCTTTGGAGCCGCTCGCGCTGGCATGACGCTTGTGCATGGGTCCGGCCCTGCAATGTCAACAAATCTAAGTGGTCGAGCTCTGGTCCACGGCAGCCTCGCAAGCGCCACCTCACCAGGCCCTCAGTGCCCTCACCACTCTCTCGGAGCATCCAATGGGTGGCCGGCAATCGTAATGGCAACCCGTGCTTTCCTCGTGTTGGTTTATAGGGACTTCATGAGGCCCAAAACGAGAGGCATCGCGAGCTCTCTTCTCTCTCTCTCTCTCTCTTGCCCGCGCGATCCGCTTGCGCGTTAAAAAGGGGGCGCCTGAGCACTGTGGCTCAGGAGCTCTTACTAGCTCTCCAGCCCTCACCCCCTGGCTTTGTCCACGGCATCGCGACCTGGCATACCAGCGGCGGCTGAGCTCGCTCGAGGGCTGGGACCTGAGGACGTAGAGCACAAAGGAAAGTGTGGGGAAGAGAAGGGAAGCTCACGAGGTCCTAAACCAGCTACATCCTAGCTGCCGATGCGCAAGTCCGTCACCTCGCGAAGGAACGACTTCATGCTTTCGAGATAAGTCTCGCACCTGGAATAGCTAATCGACGCGACACAAAACCTCCACCGAATGTGGCTCTGTGACGGTGATGTTGCCTTCCTTTCTCGCCCTTCGGCGGCTTCTTGAGCGCTAAAGGGGACCTCCTGAGCATCGCGCCTTAGGGGCTCTTACTGGACCTCAGGCCGCTCACCTCCTGGCCTTGACCACGGCATCGCGACTTGGCATACCAGCGATGGCTGAAGCCTGCCTGGGGACCGGGACCTGTCAGCGTAGAGCACCAAGTCGTTGCGGGGTTAGAAAGGGGGAACCATGCCGGAACAGGACAAGCATTTTGCACCACTTCATAATAAGGATAATATCTACAAAGGCATTGCGGAC
The DNA here is from genome assembly GCF_018294505.1 of Triticum aestivum. Classification (NCBI taxonomy): domain Eukaryota; kingdom Viridiplantae; phylum Streptophyta; class Magnoliopsida; order Poales; family Poaceae; genus Triticum; species Triticum aestivum. The sequence goes on along the minus strand of NC_057795.1, from coordinate 399,257,354 downwards.
ACTTTACATGCCCCCACGGGGTATTTCCTCGATTCCTCGCAGGGAACAAAAGATGCGAATCCTAAGGAGCCCTAACTACACACGCCCTCATGGCCGACGCCATCATCAACAGTGGGCCACGAGGGGCCGGTGCCAACCCCTCCAAATCAGCCACGTCGGCAGCCTGATGCAGCTGCCTTGCTCCGAGCACGACGCAAGCTCGGGGGCACATAGCTGTCATCGCTCGTCTCCGGAGTCACGAAGAGCTCGGGAGAGTCGCTAGACTCCCAAGCATCTTCGCTGCTGCCAGAGGAGCCGTTGGGGAAGCGGGTGGCAGGCCTAGCCCTTGCCACATCGACGTCCTGGCTGCCTCCTCTGGGGTAGCACTCTAGCCAGCGGCCTTCTGCATCGAAGACCTTGAAGAGCATCAAGGAGACGCCATCATATTCAAAATGAATCACGAGGGCACCCCCTATTCGGCAGACCCGGGCGATCTCGCCCCAGCTCCGGGTCATGTAGACCTTGCCTGGAGCGATGACTTCGACCTCCGCTCCGGTCGTCGGGGTACTGCAGTCGGCATGCTGCAGCCAAAGCTCGAGAGGTCCCCTCGACGGCATCTCGAAGGCTAAGAAGGGAGGAAAGTGGATCCAGGTGCCCGGAGGCATCGCAGCATGAAGCACGAGATCGCAAGGGGAGTCCGTGGAGTGGACCACAGGAGCAACAGCACACACCGCCATGGCTCGTCGGCATCTCCGACGGTGCGGACGGTGTCGCTCGGTGTCTCCTTCTCCAGGCCCCTCAGCCTGGGCGTACAAGGGTAGAGGAAACCCATGAGGTGGCCACTCGTACCAAGGCCTTGACACCTCTGGCCTCGCAACCTCATCACGGCGGCCGGGGACCGGCCGTTTCTTCGGCGGGAGCGGGTCGAGCCCCTCCCGGGGGGCCTTTCCTTTCTCTTCAGCTGAGAACCGGCGGATTGGCGCCATTGGCGGCAAGATGGAGGAAGAGCAAGGAAGAAGAAGCGAGCGGAGCAGGAAGAGATGGACAACGGGGGCTCGTGCCTCTCTGTACTTATAGTCGAGGGCAGGCCAACCGTCGGCCTCCACGAACGCAGGTAATCATGACTCTTTTTGCATGCAACAGAGACTCATCAAATCGGGCAGTTGCCGAGGTAGCGTGGGGAAGCAGAGACGCCCATGTCCAATCAACTGCCACGCGGCGCCCAAGGCCACAAGCTGTTGGGGCCCGCGGTGCTCCGCACTTGCCCTTTGGCTTTGCCTGCTAAGCCAAGTCCGAGCGCGCCTTGGGCCCGGGGGCTACTCTTGGTGTTCTGGGAACGGGGGTCCCCAGACTTGCCTACCTGCATCCTGCGGCGTGGTTCTAGTAGTGGCCCAGTACGGCCCGTCTTCATCAACTCAAGCTTAAGACCCTCGCGAGGGGCCAAGCCTCGCGGGGCGAACGACGCAAGGCTTCCTCAGGGGTGGCCTCATCAGGTAGGCTCGCGAGGTGGCGGAGAGATCAAGGCAAGGAGTACCTCGTGAGGTGCACATGACGCAAGCCATGACGATCAAGACCAGGCGGGCGCCACACGGGCGCAAGCCCGTGCAGTGTCCTCTTTTCCTCTTTGGTGCAAAGGGGGCAACCGCAGGCGTGGAGTACCGAGGCATCAAGCAAAGGTTACCATATTGGTGTAACGAGACCAAGACTAGCAGAGCGGCAGGATGGAGGTCACCATGGAGCCCAAGACGGCATCATCGCCAGTGCCTTTGGCAGTCGAAGACCAACTTTAGTCAGGATAACATGTACTAGCTGTCCCCCTTCAAAATGGCCGTTGTTGGATCCCTTCCCGCTCAATATTTGGGAAGAGGACCAGGGCCTCTATATATAGAGATAGCCACCACAGTAGGAAGGGAGAGATCTCACCCAGAGCCAACAGAGATGGAGCCATTCCTCTCCAAGCGCATGATACGTCTCCAATGTATCTATAATTTATGAAGTATTCATGCTATTATACTATCCATCTATGATGTTTTATAAGCATTTATATGTCATTTTATATGATTTTTGGGACTAAACTATTAACCTAGAGCCCAGTGCCAGTTTCTGTTTTCTCCTTGTTTTTGTATTTTACAGAAAAGGGATACCAAACGGAGTCCAATTGACGTGCCAATTTTTGAGGATTTTTTCTGGACCAAAAGAAGACCACGGAGCATCGGAGTTGGGTCAGGGGAGTCCCGGGCTGCCCACGAGAGTGGGGGGCGCCCCCCTGGGGCCCGGCCCCCTATCTCGTGGACAGCCCGTAGGCCCCCTTGACATGAAACCAATGCCAAAAATTCCTATAAATACTGAAACTTTCAGGAATTAACCGAGATCAGAAGTTCCGCCGCCGCAAGCCTCTGTATCCACGAGAAATCAATCTAGGCCCTCTCTGGCACCCTGCTGGAGGGGGCCATCATCACCGGAGGCCATGGAGGAGGATCTCGGAGGGGCCATCATCACCATGAAGGCCAAGGACCAGAGGGGGAAAGCCATGGAGGAGGAAGCACAAGGGGGAGAACCTCTCCTCTTCTCTCTTGGTGGCACTGGAGTGCCATCGGGAGGGGAATCATCGCCGCGGTGATCGTCTTCATCAACATCACCATCATCATCACCATCCTCATCTATTTTACGCAGTCCACTCTCCCGCACCCCGCTGTAATCCCTACTTGAACATGGTGCTTTATGCTACATATTATGATCCAATGATGTGTTGCCATCTTATGATGTTTTGAGTAGATATCTTTTGTCTTTGAGTTGATTGATGATCTAGATTGGTACGAGTTGTATGTTTTATTTTGGTACTGTCCTATGGTGCCCTCCGTGTCGCGCAAGAGTGAGGGATTCCCGTTGTAGGGTGTTGCAATACGTTCATGATTCGCTTATAGTGGGTTGCTAGAGTGACAGAAGCTTAAACCCGAGTAAGGGGGTTGTTGCGTATGGGATAAAAGGGGACTTGATGCTTTAATGCTATGGTTGAGTTTTACCTTCATGAATCTTTAGTATTTGCGGATGCTTGCTAGGGTTCCAATCATAAGAGCATACGATCCATGTAGGAAAAGTATGTTAGTTTATGCCTCTCCCTCATATGAAATTGCAATGACGACTATCGATCTTGTTAACAATTGCTTAGGACAATTCCGCACACCGATCCACCATTATTCCACACTCGCTATTTATATTGTTTAGTAATATATTCTAACTTTATGATAACAGCACCTACTTTTATATTTTTTCTCTCTGATATCTTACAAAGTTATCCTCTTTATACCCACAACACAATTTTACTTGTTGTTTCTAGTTGGAAGCAAACGTTCGGTGCACGTAGAGTCGTATCAGTGGCAGATAGGGCTTGAGAGAATATTGATCTTACCTTTAGCTACTTGTGGGTTCGACACTCCATACTTATCACTTCCACCTTTGGGAATTGCTATGATGATTCCCTGCACTTGGGGAGTATCAAGCTCTTTTCTGGCGCCGTTGCCGGGGAGCAATAGCGTGGGGTTGATGTTCTCGTGTGTGCTTGTTTGCTTTCTTTACTTAGTAGATTTTGTTTTTCCTTTTTGTTTCTGTTTATTTGTGGGTGAAACATACAAAAAATTAAAAATAATGAAAATACCAAAATAAAAATATATATTACTTGCCTCTCATGCCTAAAAAAGTTTTTCGAAAAGAGAAGTGATTGGAAAGTTATGCATTGAAGAAGTGAGGGTCGACCTTGAGCACTTGTGTTCATGCTCACGGAAACAATGTAGAATTTTTAATGGAAGTTTTTCTGTAAATAATTGTCCCCTTTTTATATAACCACTGTATTATAAAAATAATATGCCAAGCTTTGGTTTTAGTATGATAAGATTGCTTGCTTACTATGTGCAGAACAAAAACAGAAACTTTGGCTGTCGTGCATGAATTTACATTTTTTACTGGAAAGTCAAATGGGTCTGAAACTTTTTGCACATTACTTCTGTATAAATTTTTAAAATTCTCAAATTTATTTAATAATTTTTGGAGTTACATAAGTTTACTAAACTTCCATATTACTACAGACTGTCCTGTTCTTGACAGATTCTGTTTTTCGTGTGTTGTTTGCTTATTTTGATGCATCTATGGCTAGTATGTGGAGGTATGAACCATAGAAAAGTTGGAATACAGTAGGTTTAACACCAATATAAACAAAGAATGAGTTAATTACAGTACCTTGAAGTGGTAGTTTGCTTTATTACACTAACGGATCTCACAAGTTTTTTTTTAAGTTTTTGTGAATGAAGTATTTGAAGAACGAGGAGTTACCGATGTGAGAAGAATAAAGAGAGACAAGAGTTCAAGCTTGGGGATTCCAAAGGCACCCCAAGTTAATATTTCAAAGGATACTCAAGCATCTAAGCTTGGGGATGCCCCGGTTGGCATCCCATCTTTCTTCTTCAACAAATATCGATATACCTCGGTTTTTGTTCTGTTCACATTGTTTGTGCCCTTTGTGTTTTTCTTTTTCTTTAAGAACCATGCTGTTGGGGAACATAGTAATTTCAAAAACAAATCCTACACACACGCAAGATCATGGTGATGCATAGCAACGAGAGGGGAGAGTGTTGTCCACGTACCCTCGTAGACCGTAAGCGGAAGCGTTATGACAACGCGGTTGATGTAGTCGTACGTCTTCACGATCCGACCGATCCAAGCCCCGAACGTACGGCACCTCCGAGTTCAGCACACGTTCAGCTTGATGACGGTCTCCGGGCTCCGATCCAGCAGAGAGTCAGGGATGAGTTCCGTCATCACGACGGTGTGGTGACGATGATGATGTTCTACCGATGCAGGGCTTCGCCTAAGCACCGCAACGATATGACCGAGGTGGAATATGGTGGAGGGGGGCACCGCACACGGCTAAGGAACGATCATGATGATCAACTTGTGTGTATATAGGTGCCCCCCTGCCCCCATATATAAAGGAGCCAAGGGGGAGGGGGCGGCCGGCCAAGGAGGGCGCGCCAAGGGGGAGTCCTACTCCCACCGGGAGTAGGACTCCCTTCTTTCCTAGTTGGAGAAGGAGAAGGGGGAAGGAGGAGAAAGAGGGGAAGGAAAGGGGGGGGGGCCGCCCCCCTCTCCTTGTCCTCTTCGGACTAGGGAGGGGAGGGGGCGCATCCCACCTCTTGCCTCCTCTCCTCTTCTCCCTTAGGGCCCATGAAGGCCCAATAACCCCCGGGAGGGTTCCGGTAAACCCCCGGTGCTCCGGTAAAATCCCGATTTCACCCGGAACCATTCCGATATCAAAATATAGGCTTCCAATATATCAATCTTTATGTCTCGACCATTTTGAGACTCCTCGTCATGTCCATGGTCACATCCGGGAATCCGAACAACCTTCGGTACATCAAAACTTATAAACTCATAATAAAACTGTCATCGTAACGTTAAGCATGCGGACCCTACGGGTTCGAGAACTATGTAGACATCACCTAGAACTATTCTCGGTCAATAAACAATAGCGGAACCTGGATGCTCATATTGGCTCCTACATATTCTACAAAGATCTTTATCGGTCAAACCGCATAACAACATACGTTGTTCCCTTTGTCATCGGTATGTTACTTACCCGAGATTCGATCGTCGGTATCCAATACCTAGTTCAATCTCGTTACCGGCAAGTCTCTTTACTCGTTACGTAATGCATCATTCCGTGACTAACTCATTAGCTACATTGCTTGCAAGGCTTATAGTGATGTGCATTACCGAGAGGGCCCAGAGATACCTCTCCGACAATCGGAGTGACAAATCCTAATCTCGAAATACGCCAACCCAACATGTACCTTCGGAGACACATGTAGAGCTCCTTTATAATCACCTAGTTACGTTGTGACGTTTGGTAGCACACAAAGTGTTCCTCCGGTAAACGGGAGTTGCATAATCTCATAGTTACAGGAACATGTATAAGTCATGAAGAAAGCAATAGCAACATACTAAATGATCAAGTGCTAGGCTAACGGAATGGGTCATGTCAATCACATCATTCTCCTAATAATGTGATCCCATTAATCAAATGACAACACATGTCTATGGTTATGAAACATAACCATCTTTGATTAATGAGCTAGTCAAGTAGAGGCATACTAGTGACGTTATGTTTGTCTATGTATTCACACATGTATCATGTTTCCGGTTAATACAATTCTAGCATGGATAATAAACATTTATCATGATATGAGGAAATAAATAATAACTTTATTATTGCCTCTAGGGCTTATTTCCTTCAGTCTCCCACTTGCACACCCATGGAGTCTTGGTGCTGATCATGTTTTGCTCGTGGAAGAGGCTTAGTCAACGGGTCTGCAACATTCAGATCCGTATGTATCTTGCAAATCTCTATGTCTCCCACCTGGACTTGGTCCCGGATGGAATTGAAGCGTCTCTTGATGTGCTTGGTCCTCTTGTGAAATTTGGATTCCTTTGCCAAGGCAATTGCACCAGTATTGTCATAGAAGATCTTCATTGGTCCCGATGCACTAGGTATGACACCTAGATCGGAAATGAACTCCTTCATACAGACTCCTTCATTTGCTGCTTCCGAAGCAGCTATGTACTCCGCTTCACATGTAGATCCCGCCACAACGCTTTGTTTAGAACTGCACCAACTTACAGCTCCACCGTTTAATAAAAATACGTATCCGGTTTGCGATTTAGAATCATCCGAATCAGTGTCAAAGCTTGCATCGACGTAACCATTTACAACTAGCTCTTTGTCACCTCCATATACGAGAAACATATCCTTAGTCCTTTTCAGGTATTTCAGGATGTTCTTGACCGATGTCCAGTGATCCACTCCTGGATTACTTTGATACCTTCCTGCCAAGCTTATTGCTAAGCATACGTCAGGTCTGGTACACAACATTGCATACATGATAGAGCCTATGGCGGAAGCATAGGGAACATCTTTCATTTTCTCTCTATCTTCTGCAGTGGTCGGGCATTAAGTCTGACTCAACTTCACACCTTGTAATACAGGCAAGAACCCTTTCTTTGCCTGGTCCATTTTGAACTTTTTCAAAACTTTATCAAGGTATGTGCTTTGTGAAAGTCCAATTAAGCGTCTTGATCTATCTCTATAGATCTTAATGCCCAATATGTAAGCAGCCTCACCGAGGTCTTTCATTGAAAAACTTTTATTCAAGTATCCCTTTATGCTATCCAGAAATTCTATATCATTTCCAATTAATAATATGTCATCTACATATAATATCAGAAATGCTACAGAGCTCCAACTCACTTTCTTGTAAATACAGGCTTCTCCAAAAGTCTGTATAAAACCATATACTTTGATCACACTATCAAAGCGTTTATTCTAACTCCGAGATGCTTGCACCAGTCCATAAATGGATCGCTGGAGCTTGCACACTTTGTTAGCACCTTTTGGATCGACAAAACTTTCTGGTTGTATCATATACAACTCTTCTTCCAGAAATCCATTCAAGAATGCAGTTTTGACATCCATTTGCCAAATTTCATAATCATAAAATGCAGCAATTGCTAACATGATTCGGATAGACTTAAGCATCGCTACGGGTGAGAAAGTCTCATCGTAGTCAACCCCTTGAACTTGTCGAAAACCTTTCGCAACAAGTCGAGCTTTATAGACAGTTACATTACCATCAGCGTCAGTCTTCTTCTTAAAGATCCATTTATTCTCAATGGCTTGCCGATCATCGGGCAAGTCAACCAAAGTCCATACTTTGTTCTCATACATGGATCCTATCTCAGATTTCATGGCTTCTAGCCATTTTGCGGAATCTGGGCTCATCATCGCTTCCTCATAGTTCGTAGGTTCACCATGGTCAAGTAACATGACTTCCAGAATAGGATTACCATACCACTCTGGTGTGGATCTTACTCTGGTAGACCTACGAGGTTCAGTAGAAACTTGATCTGAAGTTTCATGATCAATATCATTAGCTTCCTCACTAATTGGTGTAGTTGTCATAGGAACCGGTTCTTGTGATGGACTACTTTCCAATAAGGGAGCAGGTACAGTTACCTCATCAAGTTCTACTTTCCTCCCACTCACTTCTTTCGAGAGAAACTCCTTCTCTAGAAAGGATCCGAATTTAGCAATGAAAATCTTGCCCTCAGATCTGTGATAGAAGGTGTACCCAACAGTCTCTTTTGGGTATCCTATGAAGACACATTTCTCCGATTTGGGTTCGAGCTTATCTGGTTGAAGTTTCTTCACATAAGCATCGCAGCCCCAAACTTTAAGAAACGACAACTTTCGTTTCTTGCCAAACCACAGTTCATGAGGTGTCGTCTCAACGGATTTTGATGGTGCCCTATTTAACGTGAATGCGGCCGTCTCTAAAGCATAACCCCAAAATGATAGCGGTAAATCAGTAAGAGACATCATAGATCGCACCATTTCTAGTAAAGTACGATTACGATGTTCGGACACACCATTTCGTTGTGGCGTTCCGGGTGGCGTGAGTTGTGAAACTATCCGCATTGTTTCAGATGTAAATCAAACTCGTAACTCAAATATTCTCCTCCATGATCAGATCATAGAAATTTTATTTTCTTGTTACGATGATTTTCCACTTCACTATGAAATTCTTTGAACTTTCCAAATGTTTCAGACTTGTGTTTCATTAAGTAGATATACCCATATCTGCTCAAATCATCTGTGAAGGTGAGAAAATAACGATAACTGCCGCGAGCCTCAATACTCATTGGACCACAAACATCAGTATGTATGATTTCCAACAAATCAGTTGCTCGCTCCAAAGTTCCGAAGAACGGCGTTTTAGTCATCTTGCCCATGAGGCACGGTTCGCAAGTACCAAGTGATTCATAATCAAGTGATTCCAAAAGTCCATCAGTATGGAGTTTCTTCATGCGCTTTATACTGATATGACCTAAACGGCAGTGCCACAAATAAGTTGCACTATCATTATCAACTCTACATATTTTGGTTTCAACACTATGAATATGTGTATCACTACTATCGAGATTCAATAAAAATAGACCACTCTTCAAGGGTGCATGACCATAAAAGATATTACTCATATAAATAGAACAACCATTATTCCCTGATTTAAATGAATAACCGTCTCGCATCAAACAAGATCCAGATATAATGTTCATGCTTAACGCTGGCACCAAATAACAATTATTTAGGTCTAAAACTAATCCCGATGGTAGATGTAGAGGTAGCGTGCCGACTGCGATCACATCGACTTTGGAACCATTTCCTACGCGCATCGTCACCTCGTCCTTAGCCAATCTTCGCTTAATCCGTAGTCCCTGTTTCGAGTTGCAAATATTAGCAACATAACCAGTATCAAATACCCAGGTACTACTGCGAGTATTAGTAAGGTACACATCAATAACATGTATATCACATATACCTTTGTTCACTTTGCCATCCTTCTTATCCGCCAAATACTTGGGGTAGTTCCGTTTCCAGTGTCCAGTCTGCTTGCAGTAGAAGCACTCAGTCTCAGGCTTAGGTCCAGACTTGGGTTTCTTCTCTTGAGCAGTAACTTGTTTGCTGTTCTTCTTCAAGTTCCCCTTCTTCTTCCCTTTGCCCTTTTTCTTGAAACTGGTGGTCTTGTTGACCATCAACACTTGATGCTCCTTCTTGATTTCTACCTCCGTGGCTTTTAGCATTGCGAAGAGCTCGGGAATAGTCTTGTTCATCCCTTGCATATTATAGTTCATCACGAAGCTCTTGTAGCTTGGTGGCAGTGATTGAAGAATTCTGTCAATGACACTATCTTCTCCCAGTTGAATCAAGTGATTATTATACCCAGACATTTTGAGTATGTGTTCACTGACAGAACTATTTTCCTCCATCTTGCAGCTATAGAACTTATTGGAGACTTCATATCTCTCAATCCGGGCATTTGCTTGAAATATTAACTTCAACTCCTGGAACATCTCATATGCTCAATGACGTTCAAAACGTCGTTGAAGACCCGGTTCTAAGACGTAAAGCATGGCACACTGAACTATCGAGTAGTCATCAGCTTTGCTCTGCCAGACGTTCTTAACATCGTCAGTTGCATCAGCAGCAGGCCTGGCACCCAGCGGTGCTTCCAGGACGTAATTCTTTTCTACAACAATGAGGATAATCCTCAGGTTACGGACCCAGTCCGCGTAATTGCTACCATCATCTTTCAACTTTGCTTTCCCAAGGAACGCATTAAAATTCAACGGAACAACAGCACGAGCCATCTATCTACAACAAACATAGACAAGCAAAATACTATCAGGTACTAAGTTCATGATAAATTTAAGTTCAATTAATCATATTACTTAAGAACTCCCACTTACATAGACATCTCTCTAGTCATCTAAGTGATCACGTGATCCAAATCAACTAAACCATGTCCGATCATCACGTGAGATGGAGTAGTTTCAATGGTGAACATTACTATGTTGATCATATCTACTATATGATTCACGTTCGACCTTTCGGTCTCCGTGTTCCGAGGCCATATCTATTATATGCTAGGCTCGTCAAGTTTAACCTAAGTATTCCGCATGAGCAACTGTTTTGCGCCCGTTGCATTTGAACGTAGAGCTTATCACACCCGATCATCACGTGGTGCCTCAGCACGAAGAACTTTCGCAACGGTGCATACTCAGGGAGAACACTTCTTGATAATTTTTAGTGAGAAAGCATCTTAAAATGCTACCATCAATCAAAGCAAGATAAGATGCATAAAGGATAAACATCACATGCAATCAATATAAGTGATATGATATGGCCATCATCATCTTGTGCTTGTGATCTCCATCTCCGAAGCACCGTCGTGATCACCATCATCACCGGCGTGACACCTTGATCTCCATCATAGCATCGTTGTCGTTTCGCCATCTATTGCTTAGTGATAAAGTAAAGCAATTACAGGGCACTTGCATTTCATACAATAAAGCGACAACCATATGGCTCCTGCCAGTTGCCGATAACTTCGGTTACAAAACATGATCATCTCATACAATAAAATATAGCATCATGTCTTGACCATATCACATCACAACATGCCCTGCAAAAACAAGTTAGACGTCCAATACTTTGTTGTTGCAAATTTTACGTGGCTGCTACGGGCTGAGCAAGAACCGTTCTTACCTACGCATCAAAATCACAACGATAGTTCGTCAAGTTAGTGCTATTTTAACCTTCGCAAGGACCGGGCGTAGCCACACTCGGTTCAACTAAAGTTGGAGAAACAGACACCCGCTAGTCACCTGTGTGCAAAGCATGGCGGTAAAACCAGTCTCGCGTAAGCGTACGCGTAATGTCAGTCCAGGCCGCTTCATCCAGCAATACCGCCGAACCAAAGTATGACATGCTGGTAAGCAATATGACTTGTATCGCCCACAACTCACTTGTGTCTACTCGTGCATATAACATCAACGCATAAAACCTAGGCTCGGAAGCCACTATTGGGGAACGTAGTAATTTCAAAAAAAATCCTACGCACACGCAAGATCATGGTGATGCATAGCAACGAGAGGGGAGAGTGTTGTCCACGTACCCTCGTAGACCGTTAGCGGAAGCGTTATGACAACGTGGTTGATGTAGTCGTACGTCTTCACGATCCGACCGATCCAAGCACCGAACGTACGGCACCTCCGAGTTCAGCACACGTTCAGCTCGATGACGGTCTCCGGGCTCCGATCCAGCAAAGCGTCGGGGATGAGTTCGGCAATCACGACGGTGTGGTGACGATGATGATGTTCTACCGATGCAGGGCTTCGCCTAAGCACCGCAACAATATGACCGAGGTGGAATATGGTGGAGGGGAGCAACGCACACGGCTAAGGAACGATCATGATGATCAACTTGTGTGTATATAGGTGCCCCCCTGCCCCCGTATATAAAGGAGCCAAGGGGGAGGGGGCGGCCGGCCAAGGAGGGCGCGCCAAGGGGGACTCCTACTCCCACCGGGAGTAGGACTCCCTTCTTTCCTAGTTGGAGAAGGAGAAGGGGGAAGGAGGAGGAAGAGGGGAAGGAAAGGGGGGGGGGGCGCCGCCCCCCTCTCCTTGTCCTATTCAGACTAGGGAGGGGAGGGGGCGCATCCCACCTCTTGCCTCCTCTCCTCTTCTCCCTTAGGGCCCATGAAGGCCCAATAACCCCCGGGAGGGTTCCGGTAAACCCCCGGTGCTCCGGTAAAATCCCGATTTCACCCAAAACCATTCCGATATCCAAATATAGGCTTCCAATATATCAATCTTTATGTCTCGACCATTTCGAGACTCCTCATCATGTCCGTGATCACATCCAGGAATCCGAACAACCTTCGGTACATCAAAACTTATAAACTCATAATAAAACTGTCATCGTAACGTTAAGCATGCGGACCCTACGGGTTCGAGAACTATGTAGACATGACCTAGAACTATTCTCGGTCAATAAACAATAGCGGAACCTGGATGCTCACATTGGCTCCTACATATTCTAGAAAGATCTTTATCGGTCAAACCGCATAACAACATACGTTATTCCCTTTGTCATCGGTATGTTACTTACCCGAGATTCGATCGTCGGTATCCAATACCTAGTTCAATCTCGTTACCGGCAAGTCTCTTTACTCGTTACGTAATGCATCATTCCGTGACTAACTCATTAGCTACATTGCTTGCAAGGCTTATAGTGATGTGCATTACCGAGAGGGCCCAGAGATACCTCTCCGACAATCGGAGTGACAAATCCTAATCTCGAAATACGCCAACCCAACATGTACCTTCGGAGACACATGTAGAGCTCCTTTATAATCACCCAGTTATGTTGTAACGTTTGGTAGCACACAAAGTGTTCCTCCTTTAAACGGGAGTTGCATAATCTCATAGTTACAGGAACATGTATAAGTCATGAAGAAAGCAATAGCAACATACTAAACGATCAAGTGCTAGGCTAACAGAATGGGTCATGTCAATCACATCATTCTCCTAATGATGTGATCCCATTAATCAAATGACAACACATGTCTATGGTTAGGAAACATAACCATCTTTGATTAATGAGCTAGTCAAGTAGAGGCATACTAGTGACGTTATGTTTGTCTATGTATTCACACATGTATCATGTTTCCGGTTAATACAATTCTAGCATGGATAATAAACATTTATCATGATATGAGGAAATAAATAATAACTTTATTATTGCCTCTAGGGCTTATTTCCTTCAGTCCCCACTTGCACTAGAGTCAGTAATCTAGATTACACAGTGATGATTCTAACACCCATGGAGTCTTGGTGCTGATCATGTTTTGCTCGTGGAAGAGGCTTAGTCAACGGGTCTGCAACATTCAAATCCATATGTATCTTGCAAATCTCTATGTCTCCCACCTGGACTTTGTCTCGGATGGAATTTAAGCGTCTCTTGATGTGCTTGGTCCTCTTGTGAAATTTGGATTCCTTTGCCAAGGCAATTGCACCAGTATTGTCATAGAAGATCTTCATTGGTCCCGATGCACTAGGTATGACACCTAGATCAGAAATGAACTCCTTCATACAGACTCCTTCATTTGCTGCTTCCGAAGCAGCTATGTACTGCGCTTCACATGTAGATCCCGCCACAACGCTTTGTTCAGAACTGCACCAACTTACAGCTCCACCGTTTAATAAAAATACGTATCCGGTTTGCGATTTAGAATCGTCCGAATCAGTGTCAAAGCTTGCATCGACGTAACCATTTACAACTAGCTCTTTGTCACCTCCATATACGAGAAACATATCCTTAGTCCTTTTCAGGTATTTCAGGATGTTCTTGACCGATGTCCAGTGATCCACTCCTGGATTACTTTGGTACCTTCCTGCCAAGCTTATTGCTAAGCATACGTCAGGTCTGGTACACAACATTGCATACATGATAGAGCCTATGGCTGAAGCATAGGGAACATCTTTCATTTTCTCTCTATCTTCTGCAGTGGTGGGGCATTGAGTCTGACAACTTCACACCTTGTAATACAGGCAAGAACCCTTTCTTTGCCTGGTCCATTTTGAACTTTTTCAAAACTTTATCAAGGTATGTGCTTTGTGAAAGTCGAATTAAGCGTCTTGATCTATCTCTATAGATCTTAATGCCCAATATGTAAGCAGCCTCACCGAGGTCTTTCATTGAAAAACTTTTATTCAAGTATCCCTTTATGCTATCCAGAAATTCTATATTATTTCCAATTAATAATTTGTCATCTACATATAATATCAGAAATGCTATAGAGCTCCCACTCACTTTCTTGTAAATACAGGCTTCTCCAAAAGTCTATATAAAACCATATGCTTTGATCACACTATCAAAGCGTTTATTCCAACTCCGAGATGCTTGCACCAGTCCATAAATGGATCGCTGGAGCTTGCACACTTTGTTAGCACCTTTTGGATCGACAAAACTTTCTGGTTATATCATATACAACTCTTCTTCCAGAAATCCATTCAAGAATGCAGTTTTGACATCCATTTGCCAAATTTCATAATCATAAAATGCAGCAATTGCTAACATGATTCGGATAGACTTAAGCATCGCTACGGGTGAGAAAGTCTCATCGTAGTCAACCCCTTGAACTTGTCGAAAACCTTTCGCAACAAGTCGAGCTTTATAGACAGTTACATTACCATCAGCGTCAGTCTTCTTCTTAAAGATCCATTTATTCTCAATGGCTTACCGATCATCGGGCAAGTCAACCAAAGTCCATACTTTGTTCTCATACATGGATCCTATCTCAGATTTCATGGCTTCTAGCCATTTTGCGGAATCTGGGCTCATCATCGCTTCCTCATAGTTCGTAGGTTCGCCATGGTCAAGTAACATGACTTCCAGAATAGGATTACCATACCACTCTGGTGCGGATCTTACTCTGGTAGACCTACGAGGTTCAGTAGAAACTTGATCTGAAGTTTCATCATCAATATCATTAGCTTCCTCACTAATTGGTGTAGTTGTCACAGGAACCGGTTCTTGTGATGGACTACTTTTCAATAAGGGAGCAGGTACAGTTACCTCATCAAGTTCTACTTTCCTCCCACTCACTTCTTTCGAGAGAAACTCCTTCTCTAGAAAGGATCCGAATTTAGCAATGAAAATCTTGCCCTCAGATCTATGATAGAAGGTGTACCCAACAGTCTCTTTTGGGTATCCTATGAAGACACATTTCTCCGATTTGGGTTCGAGCTTATCTGGTTGAAGTTTCTTCACATAAGCATCGCAGCCCCAAACTTTAAGAAACGACAACTTTCGTTTCTTGCCAAACCACAGTTCATGAGGTGTCGTCTCAACGGATTTTGATGGTGCCCTATTTAACGTGAATGCAGCCGTCTCTAAAGCATAACCCCAAAACGATAGCGGTAAATCAGTAAGAGACATCATAGATCGCACCATTTCTAGTAAAGTACGATTACGACGTTCGGACACACCATTTCGTTGTGGCATTCCGGGTGGCGTGAGTTGCGAAACTATTCCGCATTATTTCAGATGTAAATCAAACTCATAACTCAAATATTCTCCTCCACGATCAGATCGTAGAAATTTTATTTTCTTGTTACGATGATTTTCCACTTCACTCTGAAATTCTTTGAACTTTTCAAATGTTTCAGACTTGTGTTTCATTAAGTAGATATACCCATATCTGCTCAAATCATCTGTGAAGGTGAGAAAATAACGATACCTGCCGCGAGCCTCAATACTCATTGGACCACAAACATCAGTATGTATGATTTCCAACAAATCAGTTGATCGCTCCAAAGTTCCGGAGAACGGCGTTTTAGTCATCTTGCCCATGAGGCACGGTTCGCAAGTATCAAGTGATTCATAATCAAGTGATTCCAAAAGTCCATTAGTATGGAGTTTCTTCATACGCTTTATACTGATATGACCTAAACGGCAGTGCCACAAATAAGTTGCACTATCATTATCAACTCTGCATCTTTTGGTTTCAACACTATGAATATGTGTATCACTACTATCGAGATTCAATAAAAATAGACCACTCTTCAAGGGTGCATGACCATAAAAGATATTACTCATATAAATAGAACAACCATATTTCCCTGATTTAAATGAATAACCGTCTCGCATCAAACAAGATCCAGATATAATGTTCATGCTTAACGCTGGCACCAAATAACAATTATTTAGGTCTAAAACTAATCCCGATGGTAGATGTAGAGGTAGCGTGCCGACCGCGATCACATCGACTTTGGAACCATTTCCTACGCGCATCGTCACCTCGTCCTTAGCCAATCTTCGCTTAATCCGTAGTCCCTGTTTTGAGTTGCAAATATTAGCAACATAACCAGTATCAAATACCCAGGTACTACTGCGAGTATTAGTAAGGTACACATCAATAACATGTATATCACATATACCTTTGTTCACTTTGCCATCCTTCTTACCCGCCAAATACTTGGGGCAGTTCCGCTTCCAGTGTCCAGTCTGCTTGCAGTAGAAGCACTCAGTCTCAGGCTTAGGTCCAGACTTGGGTTTCTTCTCTTGAGCAGCAACTTGTTTGTTGTTCTTCTTGAAGTTCCCCTTCTTCTTCCCTTTGCCCTTTTTCTTGAAACTGGTGGTCTTGTTGACCATCAACACTTGATGCTCCTTCTTGATTTCTACCTCCATGGCTTTTAGCATTGCGAAGAGCTCGAGAATAGTCTTGTTCATCCCTCGCATATTATAGTTCATCACGAAACTCTTGTAGCTTGGTGGCAGTGATTGAAGAATTCTGTCAATGACACTATCTTCTCCCAGTTGAATCAAGTGATTATTATACCCAGACATTTTGAGTATGTGTTCACTGACAGAACTATTTTCCTCCATCTTGCAGCTATAGAACTTATTGGAGACTTCATATCTCTTAATCCGGGCATTTGCTTGAAATATTAACTTCAACTCCTGGAACATCTCATATGCTCAATGACGTTCAAAACGTCGTTGAAGACCCGGTTCTAAGCCGTAAAGCATGGCACACTGAACTATCGAGTAGTCATCAGCTTTGCTCTGCCAGACGTTCTTAACATCGGCAGTTGCATTAGCAGCAGGCCTGACACCCAGCGGTGCTTCCAGGACGTAATTCTTTTGTACAACAATGAGGATAATCCTCAGGTTACGGACCCAGTCCGTGTAATTGCTATCATCATCTTTCAACTTTGCTTTCTCAAGGAACGCATTAAAATTCAACGGAACAACCGCACGAGCCATCTATCTACAACAAACATAGACAAGCAAAATACTATCAGGTACTAAGTTCATGATAAATTGAAGTTCAATTAATCATATTACTTAAGAACTCCCACTTACATAGACATCTCCCTAGTCATCTAAGTGATCACGTGATCCAAATCAACTAAACCATGTCCGATCATCACGTGAGATGGAGTAGTTTCAATGGTGAACATTACTATGTTGATCATATCTACTATATGATTCATGTTCGACCTTTCGGTCTCCGTGTTCCGAGGCCATATCTGTTATATGCTAGGCTCGTCAAGTTTAACCTAAGTATTCCGCGTGTGCAACTGTTTTGCGCCCGTTGCATTTGAACGTAGAGCCTATCACACCCGATCATCATGTGGGGTCTCACCACGAAGAACTTTCGCAACGGTGCATACTCAGGGAGAACACTTCTTGATAATTTTTAGTGAGAGATCATCTTAAAATGCTACCATCAATCAAAGCAAGATAAGATGCATAAAGGATAAACATCACATGCAATCAATATAAGTGATATGATATGGCCATCATCATCTTGTGCTTGTGATCTCCATCTCCGAAGCACCGTCGTGATCACCATCGTCACCGGCGTGACACCTTGATCTCCATCATAGCATCGTTGTCGTTTCGCCATCTATTGCTTAGTGATAAAGTAAAGCAATTACAGGGCGCTTGCATTTCATACAATAAAGCGACAACCATATGGCTCCTGCCAGTTGCCGATAACTTCGGTTACAAAACATGATCATCTCATACAATAAAATATAGCATCACGTCTTGACCATATCACCATCACAACATGCCCTGCAAAAACAAGTTAGACATCCTCTACTTTTTGGTTGCAAATTTTACGTGGCTGCTACGGGCTGAGCAAGAACCGTTCTTACCTACGCATCAAAACCACAACGATAGTTCGTCAAGTTAGTGCTGTTTTAACCTTCGCAAGGACCGGGTGTAGCCACACTCGGTTCAACTAAAGTTGGAGAAACAGACACCCGCTAGTCACCTGTGTGCAAAGCACGGCGGTAAAACCAGTCTCGCGTAAGCGTACACGTAATGTCAGTCCGGGCTGCTTCATCCAACAATACCGCCGAACCAAAGTATGACATGCTGGTAAGCAATATGACTTGTATCGCCCACAATTCACTTGTGTTCTACTCGTGCATATAACATCAACGCATAAAACCTAGGCTCGGATGCCACTATCGGGGAACGTAGTAATTTCAAAAAAAATCCTACGCACACGCAAGATCATGGTGATGCATAGCAACGAGAGGGGAGAGTGTCGTCCACGTGCCCTCGTAGACCATAAGCGAAAGCGTTATGACAATGCGGTTGATGTAGTCGTACGTCTTCACGATCCGACCGATCCAAGCACTGAACGTACGGCACCTCCGAGTTTAGCACACGTTCAGCTCGATGACGATCTCCGGGCTCCGATCCAGCAGAGCGTCGAGCATGAGTTCTGTCAACACGATGGCGTGGTGACGATGATGATGTTCTACCGACGCAGGGCTTCGCCTAAGCACCGCAACGATATGACCGAGGTGGAATATGGTGGAGGGGGCACCGCACACGGCTAAGGAACGATCACGATGATCAACTTGTGTGTATAGAGGTGCCCCCCTGCCCCCGTATATAAAGGAGCCAAGGGGAAGGGGGCGGCCGGCCAAGGAGGGCGCGCCGAAGGGGAGTCCTAGTCCCACCGGGAGTAGGACTCCCTTCTTTCCTAGTTGGAGAAGGAGAAGGGGGAAGGAGGAGGAAGAGGGGAAGGAAAGGGGGGGCGCCGCCCCCCTCTCCTTGTCCTATTCGGACTAGGGAGGGGAGGGGGCACAGCCCACCTCTTGCCTCCTCTCCTCTTCTCCCTTAGGGCCCATGAAGGCCCGATAACCCCCGGGAGGGTTCCGATAAACCCCCGGTGCTCCGGTAAAATCCCGATTTCACCCGGAACCATTCCGATATCCAAATATAGGCTTCCAATATATCAATATTTATGTCTTGACCATTTCGAGACTCCTCGTCATGTCCGTGATCACATCCGGGACTCCGAACAACCTTCGGTACATCAAAACTTATAAACTCATAATAAAACTGTCATCGTAACGTTAAGCGTGCGGACCCTACGGGTTCGAGAACTATGTAGACATGACCTAGAACTATTCTCGGTCAATAACCAATAACGGAACTTGGATGCTCATACTGGCTCCTACATATTCTACGAAGATCTTTATCGGTCAAACCGCATAACAACATACGTTGCTCCCTTTGTCATCGGTATGTTACTGTTGGGGAACGTAGCAGAAATTCAAAATTTTTCCTACGTAACACCAAGATCTATCTATGGAGAGACCAGCAACGAGTAGAAAGGAGAGTGCATCTACATACCCTTGTAGATCGCTAAGCGGAAGCGTTCAAGTGAACGGGGTTGATGGAGTCGTACTCGTCGTGATTCAGATCACCGATGATCCTAGTGCCGAACGGACGGCACCTCCGCGTTCAACACACGTACAGCTCGACGATATCTCCCACGCCTTGATCCAGCAAGGAGAGAGGGAGAGGTTGAGGAAGACTCCATCCAGCAGCAGCACAACGGCGTGGTGGTGATGGAGGAGCGTGGCAATCCTGCAGGGCTTCGCCAAGCACCTACGGGAGAGGAGGAGGTGTCACGGGAGGGAGGGAGGCGCCAAGGGCTCAGGTATGGATGCCCTCCCTCCCCTCCACTATATATAGGGGCAGGGGAGAGGGGGAGGCGCAGCCTTGCCCCTCCTCCAAGGAAGGGGTGCGGCTAAGAGGGGGGGAGGAGTCCATCCTCCCCAAGGCACCTCGGAGGTGCCTTCCCCCTTTAGGACTCTCCCCTTTTTCCTATATCTTGGCGCATGGGCCTCTAGGGGCTGGTGCCCTTGGCCCATGTAGGCCAAGGCGCACCCCCTACAGCCCATGTGGCCCCCCGGGGCAGGTGGCCCCACCCGGTGGGCCCCCGGGACCCTTCCGGTGGTCCCGGTACAATACCGATGACCCCGAAACTTGTCCCGATGGCCGAAACAGGACTTCCTATATATAAATCTTTACCTCCGGACCATTCCGGAACTCCTCGTGACGTCCGGGATCTCATCCGGGACTCCGAACAACATTCGGTAACCACATACAAACTTCCTTTATAACCCTAGCGTCATCGAACCTTAAGTGTGTAGACCCTACGGGTTCGGGAGACATGTAGTCATGACCGAGATGTTCTCCGGTCAATAACCAACAGCGGGATCTGGATACCCATGTTGGCTCCCACATGTTCCACGATGATCTCATCGGATGAACCACGATGTCAAGGACTCAATCGATCCCGTATACAATTCCCTTTGTCTAGCGGTATGGTACTTGCCCGAGATTCGATCGTCGGTATACCGATACCTTGTTCAATCTCGTTACCGGCAAGTCTCTTTACTCGTTCCGTAACACATCATCCCGTGATCAACCCCTTGGTCACATTGTGCACATTATGATGATGTCCTACCGAGTGGGCCCAGAGATACCTCTCCGTTTACACGGAGTGACAAATCCCAATCTCGATTCGTGCCAACCCAACAGACACTTTCAGAGATACCCGTAGTGTACCTTTATAGCCACCCAGTTACGTTGTGACGTTTGGCACACCCAAAGCACTCCTACGGTATCCGGGAGTTGCACAATCTCATGGTCTAAGGAAATGATACTTGACATTAGAAAAGCTTTAGCATACGAACTACATGATCTTGTGCTAGGCTTAGGATTGGGTCTTGTCCATCACATCATTCTCCTAATGATGTGATCCCGTTATCAACGACATCCAATGTCCATGGTCAGGAAACCGTAACCATCTATTGATTAACGAGCTAGTCAACTAGAGGCTTACTAGGGACATGGTGTTGTCTATGTATCCACACATGTATCTGAGTTTCCTATCAATACAATTCTAGCATGGATAATAAACGATTATCATGAACAAGGAAATATAATAATAATCAATTTATTATTGCCTCTAGGGCATATTTCCAACAGTCTCCCACTTGCACTAGAGTCAATAATCTAGTTCACATCGATATGTGATTAACACTCAAGGTCACATCCCCATGTGACTAACACCCAAAGAGTTTACTAGAGTCAATAATCTAGTTCACATTTACCATGTGATTAACACTCGATGAGTTCTGGGTTTGATCATGTTATGCTTGTGAGAGAGGTTATAGTCAACGGGTCTGAACCTTTCAGATCCGTGTGTGCTTTACAAATCTCTATGTCATCTCCTAGATGCAGCTACCACGTTCTATTTGGAGCTATTCCAAATAACTGTTCTACTTGGAGCTATTCTAAATTGTTGCTCCATTATACGTATCCGGTATCTCTACTCAGAGCTATCCGGATAGGTGTTAAGCTTGCATCGACGTAACCCTTTACGACGAACTCTTTTACCACCTCCATAATTGAGAAAATTCCTTAGTCCACTAGTTACTAAGGATAACTTTGACCGCTGTCCTGTGATCCATTCTTGGATCACTCTTGTACCCCTTGACTGACTCATGGTAAAGCACACTTCAGGTGCGGTACACAGCATAGCATACTGTAGAGCCTATGTCTTAAGCATAGGGGACGACCTTCGTTCCTTTCTCTCTATTCTGCCATGGTCGAGCTTTAAGTCTTAACTTCATACCTTACAACTCAGGCAAGAACTCCTTCTTTGACTGATCCATCTTGAACACCTTCAAGATCACGTCAAGGCATGTGCTCATTTGAAAGTACTATTAAGCGTTTTGATCTATCCTTATAGATCTTGATGCTCAATGTTCAAGTAGCTTAATCCAGGTTTTCCATTGAAAACACTTTCCAAATAACCCTATATGCTTTCCAGAAATTCTACGTCATTTCTGATCATTAATATGTCAACAACATATACTCATCAGAAATTCTATAGTGCTCCCACTCACTTCTTTGGAAATACAAGTTTCTCATAAACTTTGTATACACCCAAAATCTTTGATCATCATCAAAGCATACATTCCAACTCCGAGATGCTCACTCCAGTCCTCAGAAGGATTGCTGGAGCTTTGCATACTTATTAGCATATTTCAGGATAGACAAAACCTTCCGGTTGTATCACATACAACCTTTCCTCAAGAATCGTCGAGGAAACAATGTTTTGACATCCTATCTGCAAGATTTCATAAATAATGCAGTAATTGCTAATATAATTCCAACAGACTCTTAGCATCGCTACGAGTGAGAAAGTCTCATCGTAGTCAACTCCTTGAACTTGTCGAAAAACATCTTAACGACAAGTCGAGCTTTCTCAATGGTGACACTTACCATCATTGTCTGTCTTCCTTTCAAAATCCATCTGCACTCAACAGCCTTACGACCATCAAGTTGTTCTGCCAAAGTCTACACTTTGTTTTCATACATGGATCCTATCTCGGATTTTATGGCTTCTAACCATTTGTCAGAATTTGGGCCCACCATCGCTTCTCCATAGCTCGTAGGTTCATTGTTGTCTAGCAACATGACCTTCCAAGACAGGATTACTGTACCACTCTGAAGTAGTACGTATCCTTGTCACCCTACGAGGTTCGGTAGTGACTTGATCCGAAGTTTCATGATCACTATCATAAGCTTCCACTTCAATTGGTGTAGGTGCCACAGGAACAACTTCCTGTGCCCTGCTACACACTTGTTGAAGTGACGGTTCAATAACCTCATCAAGTCTCCACCATCCTCCCACTCAATTCTTTCGAGAGAAACCTTTCCTCGAGAAAGGACCCGATTCTAGAAACAATCCATATTGCTTTCGGATCTGAATTAGGAGGTATACCCAACTGTTTTGGGTGTCCTATGAAGATGCATTTTATCCGCTTTGGGTTCGAGCTTATCAACCTGAAACTTTTCACATAAGCGTCGCAGCCCCAAACTTTAAGAAACGGCAACTTAGGTTTCTCCAAACCATAGTTCATACGGTGTCGTCTCAACGAAATTATGTGGTGCCCTATTTAAA
Source organism: Triticum aestivum (assembly GCF_018294505.1). Taxonomy (NCBI): domain Eukaryota; kingdom Viridiplantae; phylum Streptophyta; class Magnoliopsida; order Poales; family Poaceae; genus Triticum; species Triticum aestivum. Next base: position 399,234,129 of record NC_057795.1, on the reverse strand, counting down.
GTGAATGTGGTTGTCTCTAATGCCTAACCCATGAACGATAGTGGTAACTCGATAAGAGACATCATGGTATGCACCATATCCAATAGGGTGCAACTATGACGTTTGGACACACCATCACACTATGGTGTTCCAGGCTGTATCAGTTGTGAAACAATTTCCACAATGTCTTAATTCTGTGCCAAACTCGTAACTCAGATATTCATCTCTATGATCATATCATAGACATTTTATCCTCTTGTCACGATGATCTTCTACTTCACTCTGAAATTACTTGAACCTTTCAATAATTCAGACTCGTGATTCATCAAGTAAATATACTCAACATCTACTCGAATCATCTGTGAAGTAAGAACATAACGATATTCACTGCATGCCTCAGCACTCATTGGACTGCACACATCAAAATGTGTTACTTCCAACAAGTTGCTATCTTGTTCCATCTTACTGAAAACGAGGCTTTTCAGTCATCTTGCCCATGTGGTATGATTTGCATGTCCCAAGTGATTCAAAATCAAGTGAGTCAAAACGGTCCATTTGCATGGAGTTTCTTCATGCATATACACCAATAGACATGGTTCGCATGTCTCAAACTTTTCAAAAACGAGTGAGCCCAAAGATCCATCAATATGGAGCTTCTTCATGCGTTTTATACCGATATGACTTACGTGGCAGTGCCACAAGTAGGTGGTACTATCATTACTATCTTTTGGCATGAACATGTGTATCACTACGATCGAGATTTAATAAACCATTCATTTTAGGTGTAAGACCATTGAAGGTATTATTCAAATAAACAGAGTAACCATTATTCTCCTTAAATGAATAACCGTATTGCGATAGACGTAATCCAATCATGTCTATGCTCAACGCAAACACCAAATAACAATTATTTAGGTTTAACACCAATCTCTTTGGTAGAGGGAGCGTGCGATGCTTGATCATATCAAGCTTGGAAAAACTTCCAACACATATCGTCAGCTCACCTTTAGCTAGTCTCCGTTTATTCCGTAGCCTTTTGTTTCGAGTTACTAACACTTAGCAACCGAACCGGTATCTAATACCCTGGTGCTACTAGGAGTACTAGCAAAGTACACATTAACACAATGTATATCCAATATACTTCTATCGACCTTGCCAGCCTTCTTATCTACCAAGTATCTAGGGTAATTCTGCTCTAGTGGTTGTTCCCCTTATTACAGAAGCACTTAGTCTCGGGTTTGGGTTTTACCTTGGGTTTCTTCACTAGAGCAGCAGCTGATTTGCCGTTTCATGAAGTATCCCTTCTTGCCCTTGCCCTTCTTGAAACTAGTGGTTTCACCAACCATCAACAATTGATGCTCCTTCTTGATTTCTACTTTCGCGGTGTCAAACATCGCGAATACCTCAAGGATCATCATATCTATCCCTGATATGTTATAGTTCATCACGAAGCTCTAACAGCTTGGTGGCAATGACTTTGGAGAACCATCACTGTCTTATCTGGAAGATCAACTCCCACTCGATTCAAATGATTGTTGTACTCAGACAATCTGAGCACAAGCTCAACAATTGAGCTTTTCTCCTTAGTTTGCAGGTTAAGAAAGTCATCGGAGGTCTTATACCTCTTGACATGGGCACGAGCCTGAAATCCCAATTTCAGCCCTCAAAACATCTCATATGTTTCGCGATGTTTCAAAAACGTCTTTGGTGCCTCAACTCTAAACCGTTTAACTGAACTATCACGTAGTTATCAAAACGTGTATGTCAGATGTTCGCAACAACCACAGACAACGTTCGAGGTTCAGCACACTGAGCGGTGCATTAAGGACATAAGCCTTCTATGAAGCAATGAGGACAATCCTCAGTTTACGGACCTAGTCCGCATAATTGCTACTATCAACTTTCAACTAATTTTTCTCTAGGAACATATCTAAACAGTAGAACTATAGCGTGAGCTACGACATAATTTGCAAAAACCTTTTGACTATGTTCAGGATAATTAAGTTCATCTTATGAACTCCCACTCAGATAGACATCCCTCTAGTCATCTAAGTGATTACATGATCCGAGTCAAACTAGGCCGTGTCCGATCATCACGTGAGACGGACTAGTCATCATCGGTGAACATCTTCATGTTGATCGTATCTTCTATACGACTCATGTTCGACCTTTCGGTCTCCGTGTTCCGAGGCCATGTCTGTACATGCTAGGCTCGTCAAGTTAACCCTAAGTGTTTCGCGTGTGTAAATCTGTCTTACACCCGTTGTATGTGAACGTTAGAATCTAACACCCGATCATCACGTGGTGCTTCGAAACACGAACTGTCGCAACGGTGCACAGTTAGGGGAGAACACTTCTTGAAATTGTTGTAAGGGATCATCTTATTTACTACCGTCGTTCTAAGCAAATAAGATGTATAAACATGATAAACATCACATGCAATCAAATAGTGACATGATATGGCCATCATCACTTTGCTCCTTTTGATCTCCATCTTCGGGGCTCCATGATCATCATCGTCACCGGCATGACACCATGATCTCCATCATCATGATCTCCATCATCGTGTCTTCATGAAGTTGCCTCGCCAACTATTACTTCTACTACTATGGCTAACGGTTAGCAATAAAGTAAAGTAATTACATGACGTTTAAGTTGACACGCAGGTCACAAATAAATAAAGACAACTCCTATGGCTCCTGCCGGTTGTCATACTCATCGACATGCAAGTCGTGATTCCTATTACAAGAACATGATCAATCTCATACATCACATATATCATTCATCACATCCTTTTTGGCCATATCACATCACATAGCATACCCTGCAAAAACAAGTTAGACGTCCTCTAATTGTTGTTTGCATGTTTTACGTGGCTGCTATGGGTTTCTAGCAAGAACGTTTCTTACCTACGCATGAACCACAACGTGATATGCCAATTGCTATTTACCCTTCATAAGGACCCTTTTCATCGAATCCGATCCGACTAAAGTGGGAGAGACAGACACCCGCCAGCCACCTTATGCAACTAGTGCATGTTTGTCGGTGGAACCGGTCTCACGTAAGCGTACGTGTAAGGTTGGTCCGGGCCGCTTCATCCCACGATGCCGCCGAATCAAGATAAGACTAGTAACGGCAAGCATATTGAACAATATCGACGCCCACAACTACTTTGTGTTCTACTCGTGCAAAGAATCTACGCAATAGACCTAGCTCATGATGCCACTGTTGGGGAACGTAGCAGAAATTCAAAAATTTCCTACGTAACACCAAGATCTATCTATGGAGAGACCAGCAACGAGTAGAAAGGAGAGTGCATCTACATACCCTTGTAGATCGCTAAGCGGAAGCGTTCAAGTGAACGGGGTTGATGGAGTCGTACTCGTCGTGATTCAGATCACCGATGATCCTAGTGCCGAACGGACGGCACCTCCGCGTTCAACACACGTACAGCTCGACGATGTCTCCCACGCCTTGATCCAGCAAGGAGAGAGGGAGAGGTTGAGGAAGACTCCATCCAGCAGCAGCACAACGGCGTGGTGGTGATGGAGGAGCGTGGCAATCCTGCAGGGCTTCGCCAAGCACCTACGGGAGAGGAGGAGGTGTCACGGGAGGGAGGGAGGCGCCAAGGGCTCAGGTATGGATGCCCTCCCTCCCCTCCACTATATATAGGGGCAGGGGAGAGGGGGGAGGCGCAGCCTTGCCCCTTCCTCCAAGGAAGGGGTGCGGCTAAGAGGGGGGGAGGAGTCCATCCTCCCCAAGGCACCTCGGAGGTGCCTTCCCCCTTTAGGACTCTCCCCTTTTTCCTATATCTTGGCGCATGGGCCTCTAGGGGCTGGTGCCCTTGGCCCATGTAGGCCAAGGCGCACCCCCTACAGCCCATGTGGCCCCCCGGGGCAGGTGGCCCCACCCGGTGGGCCCCCGGGACCCTTCCGGTGGTCCCGGTACAATACCGATGACCCCGAAACTTGTCCCGATGGCCGAAACAGGACTTCCTATATATAAATCTTTACCTCCGGACCATTCCGGAACTCCTCGTGACGTCCGGGATCTCATCCGGGACTCCGAACAACATTCGGTAACCACATACAAGCTTCCTTTATAACCCTAGCGTCATCGAACCTTAAGTGTGTAGACCCTACGGGTTCGGGAGACATGTAGTCATGACCGAGATGTTCTCCGGTCAATAACCAACAGCGGGATCTGGATACCCATGTTGGCTCCCACATGTTCCACGATGATCTCATCGGATGAACCACGATGTCAAGGACTCAATCAATCCCGTATACAATTCCCTTTGTCTAGCGGTATGGTACTTGCCCGAGATTCGATCGTCGGTATACCGATACCTTGTTCAATCTCGTTACCGGCAAGTCTCTTTACTCGTTCCGTAACACATCATCCCGTGATCAACCCCTTGGTCACATTGTGCACATTATGATGATGTCCTACCGAGTGGGCCCAGAGATACCTCTCCGTTTACACGGAGTGACAAAATCCCAATCTCGATTCGTGCCAACCCAACAGACACTTTCAGAGATACCCGTAGTGTACCTTTATAGCCACCCAGTTACGTTGTGACGTTTGGCACACCCAAAGCACTCCTACGGTATCCGGGAGTTGCACAATCTCATGGTCTAAGGAAATGATACTTGACATTAGAAAAGCTTTAGCATACGAACTACATGATCTTGTGCTAGGCTTAGGATTGGGTCTTGTCCATCACATCATTCTCCTAATGATGTGATCCCATTATCAACGACATCCAATGTCCATGGTCAGGAAACCGTAACCATCTATTGATTAACGAGCTAGTCAACTAGAGGCTTACTAGGGACATGGTGTTGTCTATGTATCCACACATGTATCTGAGTTTCCTATCAATACAATTCTAGCATGGATAATAAACGATTATCATGAACAAGGAAATATAATAATAATCAATTTATTATTGCCTCTAGGGCATATTTCCAACAGTTACTTGCCCGAGATTCGATCGTCGGTATCCAATACCTAGTTCAATATCGTTACCGGCAAGTCTCTTTACTCGTTACGTAATGCATCATTCTGTGACTAACTCATTAGCTACATTGCTTGCAAGGCTTATAGTGATGTGCATTACCGAGAGGGCCCAGAGATACCTCTCCGACAATCGGAGTGACAAATCCTAATCTCGAAATACGCCAACCCAACATGTACCTTCGTAGACACCTGTAGAGCTCCTTTATAATCACCCAGCTACGTTGTGACGTTTGGTAGCACACAAAGTGTTCCTCCGGTAAACGGGAGTTGCATAATCTCATAGTTACAGGAACATGTATAAGTCATGAAGAAAGCAATAGCAACATACCAAACAATCAAGTGCTAGGCTAACGGAATGGGTCATGTCAATCACATCATTCTCCTAATGATGTGATCCCGTTAATCAAATGACAACACATGTCTATGGTTAGGAAACATGACCATCTTTGATTAATGAGCTAGTCAAGTAGAGGCATACTAGTGACGTTATGTTTGTCTATGTATTCACACATGTATCATGTTTCTGGTTAATACAATTCTAGCATGGATAATAAACATTTATCATGATATGAGGAAATAAATAATAACTTTATTATTGCCTCTAGGGCATATTTCCTTCACATGCTAGTATGAGATAGCTCTTCATTGATTTGTAGAATGCCCCATGAACTTCACTTATATCTTTGGGAGTATGAATAATACAATAATTTAAAGTGGGTTTGTAAGAGTGTCAACTTTAGGAATTAGTGATCCCACTATCTTGGAGAGTGTCGAATCTTCGTATGATATTTATGAAAGTGGATTTGGAAGAGTGTCAACTTTAGTTAGTATTCCACTATTTTGGAAGAGGTTCCAATTGAGTATGAGAACAAGTTGCTATCTATGATGCTACTGAAAATTATTATGAGGGAGGAATATGTGCTTGTAGGAGTTGCAATAATATCAAGTTTCCTCTGTATGTGCTTAAAGTTTTGAAGTTATACTTGTTTTGCCTTCCTATGCTAGTTGACTTTTGTTCCTATAAATTGTGTGCTCACAAAATCCCTAGGCATAGTAAGTGAGTTAGATTTAAATGTGCTAGTCATATTCTTCATGATGCTCTCTTTGTGTTTCAAATCTTTTCTTTTATGCGAGCATCATTGAAATCATCATGCCTAGCTAAAAGGCATTAAAGAAAAGCGCTTGTTAGGAGACAACCCAATATTTATCCTTACTGTTTTTGTGTGTCCACATGATTAAGCTACTGTAGTAATCGTGTTTTATAGCTTTTGTTTCAATGAAGTGCCAAGTAAGACCTTTGGGAAGACTTGGGTGAAAGTTAATGGGATCTTGCTGTAAAAAACAGAATTTTTTCTCTCACGAGATTAGCTGTCATTTTTTTTACAGAAGAGTGATTTTGAGTTGATTATTTTTGCAGAACATTAATAGACAAATTCCTCACGTCCACCAATTTAGTTCATAATTGTTGGAGCAGCAGAAGTATGGTTATTGTTCAGATCATTACAGACTGTTCTGTTTCTGACAGATTCTGTTTTCATTGCATAGTTTGCTTGTTTTCTAGTTTCTATGGCTTATATTTCTCAATATAAATTGTAGAAATGATATGGTACAGTAAGAATTATGTGAAAATAATTATGAACCTTGTCTTTTACAGTACCAAAGTGCATGGTTTACTCTTTATCATACTAACCTATCTCACGAAGTTCCATTAAGTTTTGTGTGATTGAAGTTTTCAAGTTTTGGGTGAGATATCTATATGAGGAGGATAAGGAGTGGAAAGACCCTAAGCTTGGGTATGCTCAAGGCACCCCAAGGTAATATTCAAGGAAGACTCAAGCGCCTAAGCTTGGGGATGCCCCGGAAGGCATCCCCTCTTTCGTCTTCAAAACTATCGGTACACCTTACTCGGAGCTATATTTTTATTCGTCACATGATATGTCTTTTGCTTGGAGTGTCATTTTATTTTGTTAGTATTTGCTTGCTTTTATTTAGAATAGTGTTTTCCATATTTATTTTCAATAAAAATGTCAAGGATAGCCTTTACCATGCTTATTTTGCTAGTATACATGTTGCTGTTTGAAAACACAAAGATTACTGCCGTTGCAAAAATTCCCTAGAAAAGTCAGAGCATGATATAATGTTGAAACTTTTTGCATGATGAGCTCTGATAAATATACTACAGTGGGAATTTTTTATCATAATTTTTGGAGTTAGGGAAGTATTGATACTCTTGCATTCTTTACAGGCTGTACTGTTTTGACAGATTGCTGTTATGTTTGCATTGTTTGCATATGTTTGCTTGTTTAATGATTCTATTTGAGGATAGGAGTATTAAATATGCAGAGGCATTTACTATGCAATTTTGAATAATAATTCTAGTGATTTGTTACAGTATAAAATGATAAGGTTTTGCATTGGTTTATACTAACCTATCTCACGAGTTCTTGTTGAGTTTGGTGTGCATGAAGCTTTTGATAAAAAGAGAAACCATTATATAAGAAGAATTAAGGAGACACAAAATTTCAAGCTTGGGGATTCCCAAGGCACCCCAAGATAATATTCCAAGAAGTCTCAAGCATCTAAGCTTGGGGATGCCCCCTTAGGCATCCCACCTTTCTTCTTCAACAACTATCGGTTGAACCTAAGTTTTTGCTTCTTCACATGAGTTGTGTTATCCTTGCAATGTCATTTTATGTTGTTTTACTTGCTGTTTGAATAAAATCATTGGATCTGAAACTTTGAATAGAAAAGGAACCCTCCCATGGCTAGTTAATTATTTGACTACTCAGTGTCCTTCACTCATATCTTTTGGAGTAGTTTGTCATTTACTCTTGTGCTTCATGTATATCCTATGAGTAAATGGGGGAATGAATTGAATGTCATAAATCTGAATTTATATATGTTTCATATGCTTATAACATGGTTACTGATGACTTCACACATAGAAAGTATGAGGCATAAAAGTTGTTGAGAGTTGGCAAACGTAGTCTTTGTCATCGTTGCAATTAATAGGAAGTAATAAGGAAAGAGAGGTTCACATACAAATATATTATCTTGGACATCTTTTATGATTGTGAAGCACTCATTAAGTATGATATGCCAAAAGAGTTGACCTTGGACAAGGAAGACAACGTAATGGTTTATGTTTTCCGACATCTCAGTTAAAGTATATTGTCATTGACCTTCCGAACATGTTGAGCTTGCCTTTCCCCCTCATGCTAGCCAAATTCCTTGCACCAAGTAGAGATACTACTTGTGCTTCCAAATACCCTTAAACCCAGTTTTTCCATGAGAGTCCACCATATCTACCTATGGATTGAGTAAGATCCTTCAAGTAAGTTGTCATCGGTGCAAGCAATAAAAATTGCTCTCTAAAGATGTATGAATTATTAGTGCAGAGAAAATAAGGTTTGTACGAACTTGTTGTGGAAGTAATAAAAGCGACAGACTGCATAATAAAGGTCCACATACAAGGGGCAATATAAAGTGACGTTCTTTTGCATTAAGATTTTGTGCATCAACCCTAAATGTGCATGACAACCTCTGCTTCCCTCTGCGAAGGGCCTATCTTTTACTTTATGTTTTTACTTTATGCTTGAGTCAAGGTGATCCTCACCTTTCCCTTTTTCATTTTATCCTTTGGCAAGCTCCTCATGTTTGAAAGATCATGATATATATATCCAATTGGATGCAAGTTAGCATGGGCTATTATTGTTGACATCACCTAAAGGTGAATACATTGGGAAGCAACACAATAAGCCCCTATCTTTCTCAGCGTCCGGCTGAAACTCCATAACCACAAGTATTGCGTGAGTGCTAGCAATTGTAGAAGACTATATGATAGTTGAGTATGTGGACTTGCTGAAAAGCTCTATTCTTGACTCTTTCTGATGTTATGATAAATTGCAATTGCTTCAATGACTGAGATTATAGTTTGTTAGTTCTCAATGAAGTTTCTGAACCATGCTTGACATTGTGACTAGATTATTACTTGATCATGAAAAGTTTTATGAGATAAGATACTATTATGACACATTTTGATGCTAGAAAAGGTGATTGAAATTATCATTGATCAAACTTGTGCACCTTCTAGCATTCAGGCTTCATAAATTATTTCTTTTATCATTTACCTACTCGAGGACGAGCAGGAATTAAGCTTGGGGATGCTGATACGTCTCCAACGTATCTATAATTTATGAAGTATTCATGCTATTATACTACCCATCTATGATGTTTTATAAGCATTTATATGTCATTTTATATGATTTTTGGGACTAACCTATTAACCTAGAGCCTAGTGACAGTTTCTGTTTTCTTCTTGTTTTTGTATTTTACAAAAAAGGGATACCAAATGGAGTCCAATTGACGTGCCAATTTTTGAGGATTTTTTCTGGACCAAAAGAAGACCACGGAGCATCGGAGTTGGGCCAGGGGAGTCCCGGGCTGCTCATGAGAGTTGCCCCCAACCCCCCGGGCGCGGCCCCCTATCTCGTGGACAGCCCGGAGGCCCCCTTGACGTGAAACCAACGCCAAAAATTAATATAAATACTGAAACTTTCGGGAATTAACCGAGTTCGGAAGTTCCGCCACTGCAAGCCTCTGTAGCCACAAGAAATCAATCTAGGCCCTCTCTGGAACCCTGCCGGAGGGGGCCATCATCATCGGAGGCCATGGAGGAGGATCTCGGAGGGGCCATCATCACCATGAAGGCCAAGGACCAGAGGGGGAAAGCCATGGAGGAGGAAGCACAAGGGGGAGAACCTCTCCTCTTCTCTCTTGGTGGCACCGGAGTGCCATCGGGAGGGGAATCATCGCCGCGGTGACCGTCTTCATCAACATCACCATCATCATCACCATCCTCATCTCTTTTACGCGGTCCACTCTCCCGCACCCCGTTGTAATCCCTACTTGAACATGGTGCTTTATGCTACATATTATGATCCAATGATGTGTTGCCATCTTATTATGTTTTGAGTAGATATCTTTTGTCTTTGAGTTGATTGATGATCTAGATTGGTACGGGTTGTATGTTTTATTTTGGTGCTGTCCTATGGTGCCCTCCGTGTCGCACAAGCGTGAGGGATTCCCGCTGTAGGGTGTTGCAATACGTTCATGATTCGCTTATAGTGGGTTGCTAGAGTGACAGAAGCTTAAACCCGAGTAAGGGGGTTGTTGCGTATGGGATAAAAGGGGACTTGATGCTTTAATGCTATGGTTGGGTTTTACCTTAATGAATCTTTAGTATTTGCGGATGCTTGCTAGGGTTCCAATCATAAGAGCATACGATCCATGTAGGAAAAGTATGTTAGTTTATGCCTCTCCCTCATATGAAATTGCAATGACGACTATCAATCTTGTTAACAATTGCTTAGGACAATTCCGCACACCGATCCACCATTATTCCACACTCGCTATTTATATTGTTTAGTAATATATTCTAACTTTATGACAACAACACCTATTTTTATATTTTTCTCTCCGATATCTTACAAAGTTATCCTCTTTATACCCACAACACAGTTTTACTTCTTGTTTCTAGTTGGAAGCAAACGTTCGGTCCACGTAGAGTCGTATCAGTGGCAGATAGGGCTTGAGAGAATATTTATCTTACCTTTAGCTCCTTGTGGGTTCGACACTCCATACTTATCACTTCCAGCTTTGGGAATTGCTACGATGATTCCCTGCACTTGGGGATTATCACCGCACCAGCTCAAGAACACCCCTCGCGAGGCTGTTCTTCCTCTGTATTGTTCATCATCAGCCCCACAGGCAATCCACCACCACACACTAGAGTAGGGTATTACACCACAACGGTGGCCCGAACTAGTATAAACCTGGTGTCCCTCGTGTTGTTCATCGTGTAGCTTAGATTCGCAACGAGGCTTTGGGGCGTGGATCGGTAGGGAGAACATCTTCGTGCGCACCCCAGAGTTCGAACCTTAAGGGTTTTGCCGGAACCCGACATCCGACAAGCCGCCCAGGAGATGGTGTTGTACTGGGAGCCGCGGTCGCTAGAGGAAGATCGTGAGCCCGCTCTCCCGACACCTCTCCACTACGGCAGCCCCTAACCCGCAGAGGCCGCACCAAGGAGCCTTTCGGTGATTCTTGCGAGTAGTTGGGCATCCAACATGGCGGCTTCGTCTTCAGGTGGTGAATCTGCACCCCACTGCGTGGAGCTCGAAGCCCGAGGGGTGGCCGAAGAGGCCCCGGCTACCGAGCCCTTGTCGGGGACAGGCGAATTGCCCCACTCCTCCCCGACAAACCATGGTGTAGAGGAGAGGCCCAGCTAAGCGTTGGAGCTTGCATGCGGGCGGAGCACCGTCCGCCACAACCTCCTCCAGGTGGCTGTGGGCTTGGCCAGCTTGGAGCGGAGCTTGCCGATGTCGACTCCCGCCTTGAGGTGGAAAACCTCCGTCTCGCACGCGGGTGGCGTTAGCTGGAAGAGTCGCAATCAATCTTGGGCACGTACAACATGAGCGCAGCTGGACGAATGTCGAGGGGTCCCTTGCGACCTCTCGTGAGGCCTGCACCCGCGCTTAAGAGGAGGCACGGGCCGCCGAGCAGCGCGAGAAGGAGCTTCGGGCCTTGAAAGCTGATCTTGAACGACAGGTACAGACACGCAAGGTCGCCCTCGTGGTGGGGCCAGGCGGAGCCCCTGCCGATGCGACCAAGGCTCGGAGTCACGAGGAGGCGCTGGCATTCGATGCGACGGTGCAAAACTTGGAGCGCGACCGACTGGAGGCGATGGAGCGTCAGGTGGCTTTGGACGAGGAGGCCCTTGCTTCCCGGGAAGCGAAGATCCAGCTGGAGGTTGACCAGAAGGTGGCAGGGATTCGCGAGTCCCTTGTCGCAGAGTATCGCTGGAAGTTGGGGCTTCAGGAGGCCCGCTTCAAAGCAACAACAGGCTGAGCTGCAAGGCAAAGCCAATGCTCTCCAAGCCCAGCTTGCCGCGGCAGAGCAGCACGGGAAGGTCGTTAAGGAAGCCCGAGCCGTTGCCGAGGCCGAGTGATACATCCATTTTGCATCATGCTTTTATATCAATATTTATTGCATTATGGGTTGTTATTACACGTTATGTCAAAATACTTATGGCTATTCTATCTTATTTTACAAGGTTTACATGAAGAGGGAGAATGCCAACAGCTGGGATTCTGGGCTGGAAAAGGATCAAATATTGGAGACCTATTCTGCACAGCTCCAAAAGTGTTGAAACTCCACGAAAGTAATTTTTTGAATTAATGATAAATATTGAGAGGAAGAAGTACCTGAGGGGGGGCCACCCACCATCCACAAGGGTGGGGGCGCGCCCTACCCCCCTGGGCGTGCCCCCTGCCTCGTGGGCCTCCTGGCAGCCCTCCAGTGCCCATCTTCTGCTATACGAAGTCTTTTACCCTTGAAAAAATCAGAAGCAAGCTCACGGGATGAAACTCCGCCGCCACGAGGCGGAACCTTGGCGGAACCAATCTAGGGCTCCGGCGGAGCTGTTCTACCGGGGAAACTTCCCTCCGGGAGGGGGAAATTATCATCATCGTCATCACCAACGATCCTCTCATCGGGAGGGGGAAATCATCATCATCATCATCACCAACGATCCTCTCATCGGGAGGGGGTCAATCTCCATCAACATCTTCACCAGCACCATCTCCTCTCAAACCCTAGTTCATCTCTTGTATCCAATCTTTGTACCAAAACCTCAGATTGGTACCTGTTGGTTGCTAGTAGTGTTGATTACTCCTTGTAGTTGATGCTAGTTGGTTTATCCGGTGGAAGATCATTTGTTCAGATCCTTAATGCATATTAATACCCCTCTGAATATGAACATGAATATGCTTTGTGAGTAGTTACGTTTGTTCCTGACGACATGGGCGAAGTCTTGCTATTACTAGTCATGTGAATTTGGTATTCGTTCGATATTTTGATGAGATGTATGTTGTCTCTCCTCTAGTGGTGTTATGTGAACGTCGACTACATGACACTTCACCATTATTTGGGCCTAGAGGAAGGCATTGGGAAGTAATAAGTAGATGATGGGTTGCTAGAGTGACAGAAGCTTAAACCCTAGTTTATAAGTAGCTTCATAAGGGGCTAATTTGGATCCATATGTTTGATGATATGGTTAGGTTCACCTTAATACTTCTTTTGTAGTTGCAGATGCTTGCAGTAGGGGTTAATCATAAGTGGGATGCTTGTCCAAGAAAGGGCAATACCCAAGCACCGGTCCACCCACATATCAAATTATCAAAGTAACGAACACGAATCATATGAGCATGATGAAAACTAGCTTGACGATAATTCCCATGTGTCCTCGGGAGCGCTTTTCTCATTATAAGAACTTGTCCAGGCTTGTCCTTTGCTACAAAAAGGATTGGGCCACCTTGCTGCACCTTATTTACTTTCATTTCTTGTTACCCATTACAAATTATCTTATCACAAAACTATCTGTTACCTACAATTTCAGTACTTGCAGAGAATACCTTACTGAAAACCGCTTGTCATTTCCTTCTGCTCCTCGTTGGGTTCGACACTCTTACTTATCGGAAGGACTACGATAGATCCCCTATACTTGTGGGTCATCAAGACTCTTTTCTGGCGCCATTATCAGGGAGTGAAGCGCCTTTGGTAAGTGGAACTTGGTAAGGAAACATTTATATAGTGTGCTGAAATTTACTATCACTTGTTACTATGGAAACTAATCCTTTGAGGGGCTTGTTCGGGGTATCTTCACCCCGACCAGTAGAGCAAAGAGTTGCTCCTCAACCTACTGAACCTACTGAAAATGTTTACTTTGAAATTCCTTCGGGTATGGTAGAGAAACTGCTAGCTAATCCCTTTGCAAGAGATGGAACATTGCATCCCGATTTACACCTTATCTATGTGGATGAAGTTTGTGGATTATTTAAGCTTGTAGGTATGCCCGATGATGTTATTGAGAAGAAGGTTTTCCCTTTATCTTAGAAGGGATACGCATTTACATGGTATAGGCTATGTGATGATATGGGATCCTAGGACTATAAATGATTGAAATTGGAATTTCACCAGAAATTTTATCCTATGCATCTTGTTCATCGTGATCGTAATTATATATATAATTTTTGGCCTCACAGAGGAGAAAGCATCGCTCAAGCTTGGGGGAGGCTTAAGTAAATGTTATATTCATGCCCCAATCATGAGCTCTCAAGAGAAATGATTATTCAAAACTTTTATGCTCGGCTTTCTCTCAACAATCGCACCATGCTTGATACTTCTTGTGTTGGGTCTTTTATGATGAAGACTATTGAATTCAAAACGGATTTATTGGAAAGAATTAAACGCAACTCTGAAGATTGGGATTCCAACGATGGTAAGGAGTCAGGTATGACACCTAAGTTTGATTGTGTTAAATCTTTTATGGATACCGATGCTTTTCGTGGATTTAGCACTAAATATGGACTTGACTCTGAGATAGTAGCTTCTTTCTATGAATCATTTGCTACTCATGTTGATCTCCCTAAGGGAAGTGGTTTAAATATAATCCTCCCATTGAATTAAAAGTAGTTGCACTATTACAGTTGAAGAAAAGACTATCACTTATAATGATCCTATTGTCCCTACTACTTATATTGAGAAACCACCTTTCCCTGTTAGGATAAAGGATCATGCTAAAGCTTCAATTGTGGTTCGTAAGAGTAATACTAGAACATTACACCTCCTGAGCAAATTAAAGTTGAACCTAGTATTGCTATGGTTAAAGATCTCTTGGCTGATAATATTGATGGGCATGTTATTTATTTCTATGATGCAGCTGCTAGAATTGCTAGACCTGATGCTAAGAAATATAGACCCGTTGTAGGCATGCCTGTTATTTCTATTAAAATAGGAGATCATTGTTATCATGGCTTATGTGATATGGGTGCTAGTGCCAGTGCAATACCTCATTCTTTATATGAAGAAATTATGCATGACATTGCACCTGCTGAGATAGAAGATATTGATGTTACAATTAAGCTTGCCAATAGAGAAAATATTTCACCAATTAGGATTGTTAGAGATGTTGTAGTCTTGTGTGGGAAAGTTAAATATCCTACTAATTTTCTTGTTCTTGGTTCCCCACAAGATGACTTTTGTCCCATCATCTTTGGTAGACCCTTCTTGAATACTGTTAATGCTAAAATTGATTGCGAAAAGGATGTTGTTACTATTGGGTTAGGGGATATGTCTAATGAGTTTAATTTTGCTAAATTTCGTAGACAACCCCATGATAAAGAATTGCCTAGTAAGGATGAAATTATTGGTCTTGCTTCTATTACTGTGCCTCCTACTTATCCTTTAGAACAATATTTGCTAGACCATGAAAATGATATGTTTATGAATGAAAGAAGGGAAATAGATGAAGTATTCTTTAAACAGGGTCCTATTTTTAAACACAACTTGCATGTTCTAATCTTAGGGGATCCTCCACCACTCAAGGGTGATCCCGTGTTTGGGCTTAAACCATTACATGATACTCTTAAATATGCTTATCTTGATGAAAAGAAGATATATCATGTTATTATTAGTGCTAACCTTTCAGAGCAGGAAGAAGAAAGATTATTGAAAACTCTGAAGAAGCATTGTGCTGCTATTGGATATACTCTTGATGATCTTAAGGGCATTAGTCCCACTCTATGCCAACACAAAATAAAATTGGAGGAAGACGCCAAACTAGTTATTGATCACCAACGACGGTTAAATCCTAAGATGAAAGAAGTGGTAAGAAAGGAAATACTAAAGCTCCTCGAGGCAGGTATAATTTATCTCGTTGCTGATAGTCAGTAGGTAAGTCCTGTCCATTGTGTCCCTAAGAAGGGAGGTATTACTGTCGTTCCTAATGATAAAGATGAATTGACCCCGCAAAGAATTATTACATGTTATAGGATGGTAATTGATTTCCACAAATTAAATAACGCTACTAAAAAAGATCATTACCCTTTACCTTTTATTGATCAAATGCTAGAAAGACTATCCAAACATACACATTTTTGCTTTCTAGATGGTTACTCTGGTTTCTCTCAAATACCTGTGTTAGCGGAGGATCAAGAAAAGACCACTTTTACTTGCCCTTTCGGTACCTTTGCTTATAGATGTATGCCTTTTGGTTTATGTAATGCACCCGCTACCTTTCAAAGATGCATGACGGCTATATTATCTGACTTTTGTGAAAAGATTTGTGAGGTATTCATGGATGATTTCTCCGTTTATGGACCCTATTTTAATGATTACTTGAGCAACCTTGATCGAGGTTTACAGACATGTGAAGATACTAGTCTTGTCTTGAATTGGGAAAAGTGCCACTTTATGGTTAATCAAGGCATTGTCTTGGGGCATAAAATTTCTGAGAGAGGTATTGAAGTTGATAAAGCTAAGGTTGATGCTATTGAAAAGATGCCATGTCCCAAGGACATTAAAGGTATAAGAAATTTCCTTGGTCATGCCGGTTTTATAGGAGGTTCATTAAGGACTTCTCTAAAATTTCTAGGCCTCTGACTAATCTATTGCAAAAAGATATTCCTTTTGTCTTTGATGATGATTGTGTAGAAGCGTTTGAAATACTTAAGAAAGCTTTGATTTCTGCACCTATTGTTCAGCCACCTGATTGGAATTTACCCTTTGAAATTATGTGTGATGCTAGCGATTTTGCTGTAGGTGCTGTTCTAGGACAAAGAGTTGATAAGAAACTAAATGTTATTCAATATGCTAGTAAAACTCTAGACACTGCTCAGAGAAATTATGCTACTACTAAAAAAGAATTCTTAGCAGTTGTATTTGCTTGTGATAAGTTCAGACCTTATAGTATTGATTCTAAAGTAACTGTTCACACTGATCATGCTGCTATTAAATTTCTTGGAAAAGAAAGTTGCTAAACCTAGACTTATTAGATGGGTTCTCTTGCTACAAGAATTTGATTTGCATATTATTGATAGAAAGGGAGCTGAGAACCCCGTTGCAGACAACTTGTCTAGGTTAGAGAATGTTCTTGATGACCCACTACCTATCAATGATAGCTTTCCTGATGAACAATTAGCTGTCATAATTGCTTCTCATACTGCTCCATGGTATGCTGATTACGCTAATTACATTGTTGCTAAATTCATACCACCTAGTTTCACATACCAGCAAAAGAAAAAGTTCTTCTATGATTTAAGACATTACTTATGGGATGACCTAGACCTTTACAAAGAAGGAGTAGATGGTGTTATTAGACGTTGTGTACCTGAGCATGAACAGGAACAGATCCTACGCAAGTGTCACTCCGAGGCATATGGAGGACACCACGCTGGAGATAAAATTGCACATAAGGTATTGCAATCCGGTCTTTATTGGCCTACTCTCTTCAAATATGCTCGTAAGTTTGTCTTGTCTTGTGATGAATGTCAAAGAATTGGTAATATCAGTAGACGTCAAGAAATGCCTACGAATTATTCTCTTGTTATTGAACCATTTGAGGTTTGGGGCATTGATTATATGGGACCATTTCCTGCCTCTAATGGGTATACACATATTTTAGTTGTTGTTGATTACGTTACTAAGTGTGTAGAAGCTATTCCAACTAGTAGTGCTGATCATAACACCTCTATTAAGATGCTTAAAGAAGTTATTTTTCCGACGTTTGGAGTCCCTAGATACTTAATGACTGATGGTGGTTCACATTTTATTCATGGTGCTTTCCGTAAGACACATCCGTGACATTTTGGGCCGAACGAATTTTTTTCTATCATACATATGACACTTCTATGACGATAATTGTGACAAAACCTGGTATCATCATAGATGTGGTGGGCTCCTACTTCTATGACAAAAAATCATGATAGAAAATGGGCTTTTCGTCTTGGGCGGGCCGGAGACGCAGCTGCATGACATTCTTTGGGCCATCCATGACGGAAAAACCGTGGTAGAAGCGAGGGCGAGGAAAATTTTGGGGAGTTCCCGGTTATGGTGGGCGGTCGGGGGCTGAGCGATGCGTGTTTCTCTATACACGTACGCGTGTGTGTGTGTGAGGCGTTGGCTCTAACTGAACCCAAGCGAGGCATTGGGCTCTAACTGAACCCGAGCGATTGCACTGCAGGCTACGCATTACTGAACCCGAGCGATCGATCGATGGCTGTTAACTGAACCCAATCGAGCGATTCCTTCGCTACTGCTGCTAACTGAAGCCGATCGATTGGGTGAATAGTGAGCATTGTGGGGGGGGGGGTTGGATGAACAGTGAGCGGTGGCATTGCCATTGGGTGAACAAGACCCCATGGTGTGAAGGGCTGGATGAACAGTAGCCGGTGGAGGGGTGCCCGTGGAGGGGTGGTTGACCAGTAGCCGGTGGAGTAGCGCGCAGTGGAGGCTGGATGAACAGGAGCCCGTGGAGGTTGGAGGAGGTCGACGGTAGCCCGTGGAAGCTGGAGGAGGTCGATGGTGGAGATGAACAGTATCCCGTGGAGTCCCGTTTTGTGGTACGCCACACCCCTCCCGATGAACAGGACCCCCGTTTCGACCGTTGCGCTCCAACACAAGTCCGTTTTGTCCATTTTGCGGTATGCCACACCCCTCCCGATCAGCAGGACCCCCGTTTTGACCGTAGGAGGTCCGTTTCGTCCGTTTTGCGGTACGCCACACCCCTCCCGATCAACAGGACCCCCGTTTCGACCGTAGGAGGTCTGTTTCCTCCGTTTTGCAGTACGCCAGACCCCTCCCGATCAACAGGACCCCCGTTTCGAACGTGGCTAGTCGAACACAAGGTCGTTTCCTCCGTTCTGCGGTACGCCAGGCCTCGTTCCATCACCTGTTCCGTCCAAGCCCTCCCGATGAACACGACCACGCATTTCATTCCAACCCAGCCGGTTGGCTCCCCATGAACACGACGACGACGGTGTTTCTCCGTTCCGACCCAGCCATGTACATGAGCCCTGGCCGTACGTATGTGTGAGTAGGCGTTCAAGACCCCGCCCGTATGTACACATACGTGGCCGTATTTTCTTTCTTGCACACTGGCCACTATACGTACGTGCACATGCTACGTGCGCGCCTCTACTAGGACACGTACGTGCCTCTACTACGACACGTGCGCGCCTCTACAACGACCAGTATGTACGTACACGTTTGCGACCAAAATGACAACGCTACGTACGGTTCGACCAGGTGGGTCCCGACTGTCAGGCACTTCCTTGCCTGCGAAGATGTAGCTGGTGGGTCCCAGCAGTCAGGGGGGTGAATTGTTTTTTTTTTGCCCGGACGCAGTTCCTTGCGTGCAAAGATGTAGCTGGTGGGTCCCATCAGTCAGGGGGGCGATTCATTTTTTTTGCCCGGACGCACTTCCTTGAGTGCGAAGATGTAGCTGGTGGGTCCTAGCAGTCAGGGGGGCGAATCACTTTTTTTTGTCCAGACGCACTTCCTTGTGTGCGAAGATGTAGCTGGTGGGTCCCAGCAGTCAGGGGGCGAATCGTTTTTTGTTTGCCTGGACGTACTTCCTTGCGTGCGAAGATGTAGCTGGTGGGTCCCAGCTGTCAGGGGGGAACGTTTTTTTGCAAAATATAGTGGCCCGTCCGGTGGGTCCCAGCTGTCAGGTGGAGGAATCATTATTTTCCGCATAATAAGGAGGCACTTCCTTGCTGCAGTCGTGGACCCAACTGTCAGCCTCTCCACGTACAGTCCATGTCCGATGGAAGTCGTTCCTTGACCATGTTGACCAGGCCGCGCCGAGAGCACCACGGCGGTGGACGACGGCGAGGCCTAGGAAGGCGATGACACGGAGCCGGGGAAGATGCGGCAGTGGAAGCCCGCGAGGAGAGGAGTACGAGGGTTCACTGGTTCGGCTATGGTGTGAGACTGCCGTCGCCGCAGGGCCTGGCCAGCGGTGGGAATAGTAGGGGGCGGTGACGTCTCCGCGGCAGCACAACCGGCCACGGGAGGTAGGAGCATGCGGCACGACCGACGCTGCTTTGGGCGTCTGGAGCAGGAAGACCAGAGGTTGAAGAAGCACTACTGCTGTTGGATGGACATCGTACGGCCACTGGAGCTAGAATCGTTCATATTGACTAAGTTGACAAAGCCCTCCGTCCCCGTCAACTTAGTTGGCCCACAAGTCATCCTCCCACTATGGTGGGTCCCAGCTAGCAGGGGGTATTCATTTTTTTGTGCGTAATAAGGAGGCACTTCCTTGCGTGTGAAGATATAGCTGGTGGTCTGACATGTCAGCGGGGGGAATGTTTTTTTTGTGAAATACAGAGGCCCTTCCGGTGGGTGCCAGCCGTCAGGTGGAGGAATCATTATTTTGCGCGTAATAAGGAGGCATTTCCTTGTGTGCGACTGTGGACCCAGCTATCAGCCTCTCCACGTTCAGTCCACGACCGATGGATATCGTTCGTTGGCCACGTTGACCAGGCCGTGCCGAGAGCACCATGCCCGTGGACGACGGCGAGGCCTAGGAAGGGAACAACACGGAGCTGGGGAAGACTCGGCAATGGTTGCCCACGCGGTGGGGAGTAGGAGGGTCTACTGGTCCGCTGCCATCACCGGAAAATAACATGAGGTGTGGGTGAGTAGAGTAATGGCCTGGCCAGCAATGAAGTAGGGTGGGGTGGTGTGACCTGTGCGGCAGCACAGCCGGCCACGGGAGGCAGGAGTAGGCAGTCCCACCGGAGCTGGTTTGGGCGACTGGAGTAAGAAGATCAGATATTGAAGAAGCAGCACGGCCGTTGGATTAACATCCAACGGTCACTGCTGCTAGAATCGTTTGTGGACTAAGTTGACAAAGCCAAAGTACACGTCAACCTAGTAGACCCACAAGTCAGCCTCCAAATCTGTCCCAAACAGCATACAACCCGAAATTTCTAAACAGATTCAAATTAATTTTAAATCTAAATATACCTTAATTTAAATTCAATGAAATTTTACCCGCACAAAAATAATGAAATTTAAAATATCAAAATCCGAAAGAAAACAATATTTTGGAACTAATTGCCTGTTTGCTGTATTTTTTCATTTTACAGCCCATTTATTATTACTTATAGCCCATTTCTTATTACTTATAGCCCATTTCTTATTACTTATAGCCCATTTTCTGGGCAAAATGCATCCCTCCTCGTCTTGAAAGATTTCCGGCCCAGCAGGGCATAGAAAAGCAAGTAGGCCTATGTTGGTTATTCTGCAAAAAACAAAATAGATGGCTAGCCATTTTTCAGAAAGGAAAAAAACAAACTGGGCTGGTCATGTGCTAAACATATGAAATAAAAGCTTGGGCTAGATGGGCCATGGGTCCCGCACAACCCAGTTGATACCCTTCTCCGTCCCGAAAAAACAAAATTACTGCACGCGCTGCTGGGTCCCTACTGTCATCCTCACCATGTACAATCATCTCCTTATTCCTCTCGGTTGTTGACCATGTTAACAACACCGGAGGGCGGTGCCGCGGCAAGCGAACCAAGGCGAAGGACGATGGTGAGGCCTCGGACAGGAACGAACAGGAGCCGGGGAAGATCACAACCAGCCGTGGGAGGCGGGAGCAGGCGGTCCCACCGGCGCTGGTTTGGCTTTGGCAGCTCGAGGAAGAAGAGACTGAAGAAACGTGACAGACGTTGAATGTCAATCCAACAGTCAAGGTTGGCACAATCATTTGTTGACTAAGCGGACACCAAGTAGCATACTTTTTTATATATAGGAAGAAAACTGCGAGGAAAATGCGTTTGTCTGTCGTCGTCCTCACAGGGAACGTTCGCCACATAAGTGACTAGCACCCTTGGTTTTCAACCGAGAGGTCTTGGGTTCGAGTCCCAGGAACTCTCAATTTTGTCCTCCTTCCTTCCTCGCAAAAAAAGGGAAAGAAAATCAAAGACTTGGGAAGGCGTACAGAACAAGCTAGTGTACCAGTAAAGAGACGTTGCCGAGTTTTAGAAAAAAGAGAGACGTGCTCCTGTAGCTGGTTCAAATCCAAACCTAGACTATGAAACTGGCATATCCAACGTTCGCTTCTCCTCTTCTCTACGTACTCTGCCTAGCATCAGAAGCTCTGGCCGCATCAACCATGTCCGCTGGCTGCTCGTCCACCTGCTCTTCAGCAGGCAACAACCAGATATGTGCCAAGTCGCCACCCGTACCATCGCATGTGGGTCTCATCACACCCCCATCGGCACGCACACCATAGCCGATTGCTCATCGCAACCCGCTGTCGTTGGTGTGGTGCCACTGCTACAAATCACGCAGAGTCATCCATCGCGTCTCAACCACAATCCTCAACCCTGGCCGAGTCTTCTACAAATGCCCGAATCACGGGGTAATAATATGTTTAAGTGTTGTTCTGCTGCTTTCAGTTGCTGATTTTTTAATAGTTTGGTTGATGATCTTCCAATTTGATTCGTGCAGAAAAGGGAAGATTTGTGTGATTTGTATTTCTGGGAAGTTGCTGATGTGGGGGAATGCAACTACACTGATTATTTGGTTAGCCGAGGAATCCCAATACCAGCAGGTTGGGGTGTTGGACAAGTAACTAAAGGAACGGCAGAAGAGGAAGATGCAGAGCAGAAGGTTAAAGATGCAGTTCCTCTGATCATGGCCAAGCAACAGCTGCTGAACGGCCTTGACAGCAATGAGGAGATGAAAGAGCTTGTGAAGATAATGGGCAAAATCAATGTGCTCTGTAGGATAATTGTCTCTTTATTTGCAGTGTATGTAGCACTCGTGATGTATTCAGTGGCTATGACATGAGCACTTTGCTAAAACTAGTAATGAATGAAACCTGTGTAGCAGGCTGGGCATAGTGTTGTGAACATCTAATGATTTCTATTAACGGAAATCGGGGGGTATCCCCTTTTGCTCATAAATAAATAAATAGCAGAGGCCCTGTCGGGTCAGCTTTGTTCTCATTCGAAGACGTCGAGCAAAATTGCCGTCCAACAGCAAACTATGTCATCAAATTAAAGTTTCATAGCCAAATGTGAGTACAACTAAACAACGATGTCATCATGTTTTAGTTGTCATACAATCACCAAACACAAATCAGCATACATAACAAGTGATGTTCTCACAGCAAAATACTAAACAACATGTTCATCAGGTTTCAGTTGTCATAGCAAACACAATTTCACATAGTAGACAAAAAAACGTCTTCTGACAGGCAAATACGACAAAAGCAATGTAATCATCATCCGCGGCAGTAGCGTCAACATCTTTGCTATGTGTATCAGTCTTAATCGTAATTCCCCATGGTGTCATCTTCTTCTTCGTCCTCAACGTCCTCGAACGTTGGCTTCTTTTTGATCAACTCTTGTATGTCCATAGCACGACAGGCAATCTTTTTGCCGGCGTCATTGACGTGATGGTTCTCAAAGATATTAGGAACATCTGTGTTATCTTGTACATCAGGAGCAGTGTAAGCATCATCTTGTTGTGCAACTTCATTAAACGAATTCCTCTGCTCAACCTTTGCAATACTCTCCAGTCGTCTCTACATGCAAATGTGTCTTCCAAGAAAAATATCTGTGTTGCTTGATTTGCCAAAATAAAAGGCTCGTTGGTCTGGTACGCCGCCTTGACATTAATGGATTTGAAATAATCATCAGCTCTAGGTTTTGCGATCCTGGAAAACAGGTTATACCAGTGACAGCACAACAGAACCACACACCAATGATCCTCGAAACTGGAGATATACTGCAACTGAATAATGTCTGTTATGTTAGCATACATTTCAGTTATCTCTTTGTCATACGTATTCGTGCTCATGATGGCACTGTTTTGTGACTTCCTGCCTTCGTCTCGTGCAAGGGTGTTGTAGCGCACATCTCCAACAATGCAAGATTCATAATGTCTTGCCCGAGTATCAGGACCCATTGCTAGTGAGTAAAGGGAATCATCAACTGCCTGCCCATCCTCCCACATCTTCTTAACCTATGGTTAGAAAATAGACAAGTTGATCATCTTATGTACTCAATATATTAAAAAAATTGACAGTGCACTTCAAAAGCTTACATGGTTCTTGAACCATTTCACAAATCCTGCCATAACCAGTTTGTTAATGTTTCTTGGATTTTGCGGTAGTAACTCCTCTTTGTAGATGTTGCACAACATAGTGATCGCGCCAAACATCTAAATATATAAGAATGTGATGCAAGTTTAGTAGATTATGATGTATAAGCTGCAGTACTGCACTTACTTGATATAAGGTAGTATCTCAGGACAGTTATTCAACACATACCAAACCATTTTGTCCAAATCTTTAGGTTTGTCCTCTTGTCGACTCTTCCCTGTAACTTGAACAGAATAATCAAAAACATTGAGCCCAGGATTGTATTCACCCACCTCTTTGCTAACTTTATCAGTTGTTTCAATGTATTTTGAGCAGAATGTCAACGCTTCTGTAGCAATGTAGGCCTCTGCAATGGAACCCTCGGGTCTAGCTCTGTTCCTAACATAGCCCTTGAAAGTGCCTAGCCGCCTTTCAATAGGGTACATCCAGCCATACTGTACTGGACCTCTAAGTAGTGCCTCATCAGGTAGATGAACAACCAAATGCACCATCACATCAAAGAAGGCTGGAGGATATATCTTCTCAAGGTCGCATAGGATAGTTGGTATCTTGTCTCTAAGACGCTCCAAAGCATCTATCCTGATATTTCTACTGCAGAGTTCCCTGAAGAATTGTCCCAACTCTACAACTGCTCTGTATAAGTTAGGGTGGCCCAATCCTCTAAGGATAACGGGTAAAACCCTTTGAAGTAGGACGTGGCAGTCATGAGTTTTCAACCTTGTACCTTGTTTCCATCTGCACTGACTCTCCTTTCAGGGTTGGAAGCAAATCCATGTGGGAATCTCACACGTGACAGGACCTCGCAGAATTCTTTTCTTTTTACCTTGTCCAACACGTACACAGCTGGTGCCATATCCCGTGGTTTACCATCATCTTGCACCTGCAAATCCTTTCTGATACCCAAGTGTGTCAAATCAATCCTAGCTTTTAAGGTATCTTTCGTCTTGCCTTCAATATTAAGAAGTGTGCCGATAATGCTGTCACATATATTTTTTTCTCGATGCGCATCACATCAAGATTATGTCGCAGATCCAAATCTTTCCAATACTCCAAGTCCCACAAAGTGGACCTGTGGGCAAACAATAATCTCTCTTCTGCCCTGCCATGCTTCCTTTTCCCGCTACCATTACCAGGATGGTTTCCTGGTGTAATATGCCTGACCTTCTCTAATTCCACTTGCAACTCATCGGCGGTGAGCCTCTTTGGCGCATCACGGTTTTCATGCTTTGCATTAAACACATGTCTTCGGTATTTTCTAGGATGCGGCTTGTCCTTGGCAAGGAAACGGCGGTGTCCAATGTAACAGATCTTGCTAAGTATTGCGTATGACAGCGGATTCCTATCACAGCGAACACATGCATTGTAACCATGTGTCGTTCGCCCTGACATAGTGCCCAAAGCTGGATAATCATGGATGCACCAAATTATAATAGCACGCAGAAAGAAATCAGCTGGTGGGCTGCTGTATAGGTCTCAAGTGAGAACACCCTTCCATAGTTGTTGAAGTTCCTCCACAAGAGGCTCCATGAACAAATCAAAATCCTTTCCAGGACTTTTTGGACCTGGGATGAGCAAGGCCATCATGTAGTTTGATTCTTTGGTGCATACTTTGGAGGCATGTTGTAAGGGATAACAAGCACTGGCCACATGCTATATGTGGCGCTTTGGTGGCAAAATGGGTTAAATCCATCTGAAGCTAAGCCAAGTCTAATGTTTCTCGGGTCAGTAGCAAACTTTTTGTGTGTATTATTGAAGCTTTTCCACTCACTACCATGAGATGGATGGCTCATTACATTCTAATCTCTGTACTCCAGGTTCCTAGAATGCCACAGTACATCCTCTCTTGTTTCAACATCATGAAACAACCACTGCAATCTTGGTGTAATTGGAAAATGTCTCAGAACATTATGAGGAATCCTCTTCACAACATCACCATCTTTCCATCTTGACAATTTGCATTTCGGTCATTCACTTAAGTTGGCATAATCCTTCCGGAACAGAACACAATTATTCTTACAAACATGGATCATATCATATCCAATTCCAACTGCACGAAGGAAATTCTTCATTTTACTGTAGGTGTGTGGCAGCTCAGACGCATCTGGGAAATATTTGCGGAAAGCAGCCAACATCGCATCAAATGATTTGTTGGTCATCCGCTCAGATGTCTTCACCTGAAGAAAGGTGACCATAGCTGAGAATACTGACAGCTTATTTCCTGGGGTGACAGCAACGTTGCATTGTTCCAACATGCGGGCCCATCATTTTTCTTCTGCAGGTGAAAGTTCACGGAATGCACGAGCATTTCGTAGCATTGTTTCAATGTTGGTCAAACTCACTGGCTCCGCCACCACCACCTCCTCCTCCTCTTCCACCTGAGCATCAGGCAGATCAAGATGGTGATCTATTGCTTCCACGTAGTCAATAACATTGACGTTCACAGCTTCACCATGATGAACCCACCTAGTATATGCGACCGACATCCCATACAAGTGTAGATGATTTTGCACAGTTGACTGGGGTCTTGTAACTGAATTCATACAACTGCTACACGGGCAGAGCACATCTGATTTCAGACCACCGTACTCAGCTCTGATAAAGTTCATGAACTTTTCAACCCCCTCGACATATGCAGCGGAGAATATTCGAGCAGAAGTTATCGAAGTCATGTCCATCTGTTAGACATACAAATTAGTTCTTCTACTAGATATTACAGGAAAAACATTTATGCTTTTTTATGAAGTCCAGAAAAAATACCTAGGTCGATGTCTAAAGCTATGGCAAGATATTTGGACGAGCAGATCTAATTAACAAAATATATGTAAAGCTAATTCAGCAAACAATTTGAGTGCTAAATTATGGCAGGCTGTTTCAGCAGTCAATGAGGCCGAGCAGACAGCCATCGAACTATCGAAGGCCATCACAGCAACAAAGATCGAGTATAAAACGGTGTAGAGCTATTTCACCTAACAGATTGGCTACTAGACAATGGCAATCTACGTCACAATAAATATATCGAAGGATATTTTAGCAACTAATCGGCCTTAGCATGCCATCTCAGCTAAGCAGATTGAGTGCAGAACAGGGCAAGGAAGCTTCTTAAGCAGAGCATATTGACAGTAAACTACTTCGGCAAACAGTGAGATTAACAGCGTCTATCAGCTAACATTCAGCGCTACACCGACATGAACGGGGCCTCAGTCTAGAATGCCCGTACCATGGGAGAAGCTGACCGCCGTGCGTCTCCACACGAACATCGCCAGCGGTGGCGGCGCTGACCTCCGTGCGCCTCCACAAGAACGTAGTCAGAGGTGGCGGTGCGGCTAGAGGACGGTAGTCTACGAGAGTGTACTGTGGGAGCGAGAGGATCACCATGCGTCCCCTCGACGAACCGCGGCGCCGACGTATCGGCACGGCGGGGAGGGCGGCTTTGGCAGAGCGAATGGAGTGGAGGGGGACGAGGGGGAGGGGGGTTTGGGGAATATTATTAGCTAGTTGGCCGAAGGGCGGTTGAATCGGATTTGGGGGGAATTTTTGTGTGGGGGGGGAGGATTTTCACGCGGTGGGCAGGGCGAGTTTGGCGCATGGTCGGTTTCTCCAAGTGCAGTCCCACGTGTCAGTGAAGAGGCAAGCCGAAGCGCGTTCCGTTTGCGTGAGCCGTGTGCAGGACCGAACATCTGTGGGGTGCAACCGCGACAGGAGTGCTGTGAGTGTACCGCCTTTTTTCCTTTTAAACTAGGTGCTTCACCCCCTCAAAAAAATTTTTTGCTTCGTGCGATCCACCAATACTACTACTAGTAATCCGGTAATCCCGACTAAAACGGTGCGGCCGGGTCTTTTCCCGCGCGATATGCTGGGAGGTTGGCTAAGTTGGGTTTTTAGGACGAGTAATGCTACACCTACGTAATCCCAGTTGCGTAATTAACGTAATGTGAAATGTGTGAGCTGTTTATTGTAGATTGGGGGGAGGGAGGGGCCCACCACCATGAAAATCAGGGGAGGAGAGAGAGAGGCAATTTACATTAACCCTTTCGTAGGTTCCCTTAGATGTAGAAAGATGTGAAATGCGTGAATGTGTAGTGGACGTACTATTGGAGTGCCTAAGATAATTTGTGTATGTATAGACCCTATGTGTTTATTTTACTTCACATGTTAGATTTGTCTCGGTTCAATAAAAAGCAGAGTTGGTGATGATGGTGTTCCTGTCATCCTGCAATATAGGTCGTCCGATCTATATCTAACGGATAGGAAGGAAACTATGACAATTTACCCGCACTCCTCTCCACATTTGCAGATAAGGCTTTCCCTCATTCATCCTTTTCTCTCACAAGATCTTGATCTTCCGTGCAACGCACGGGCATCTTGCTAGTACTCCTACAATATGTATATTATTGTGAAAGTTCATATACACCGGCCGAGATTAATGCAAACACGGCAGATTTTCATTACATTTCGAACTTTTATAGGACAGAAAAATAAAAGAAACCCGGTCCTAAACCTATTCTACGGCAGCGACCGATGTCCTCCATCTGCGATCTCTATGTACGGGGGCAGGGTTCAAGACCTGTGAAGTGAAGGTGCGGTCTCCGGTGAGGAAGAGTAGAACACGGGATACGGACCGGCCAGTTGGCACACCATGCCCTACCGCCTCCCATGCCCTACTCATCCTCGGAGGAGTCCCCGACCTCGGCGGTGCCGGACGTTGGACGACAGCAAGTAGGACGCATGGCTGACGGTGCTCTCGTCGTCGGCCGACAGCGTGGCCATCGCTTGTGCGGTCGCGTCTGCGTCCGGCTATGCCACTATTGCGTCGCGAGAGGCGACTTGAGCGAGGGCAGCGACCTCGAGCTTCATCCCCGAAGACAAGCTCTCCCGCAGAGCGTTCGCACTTGCGGTCATGGCGGATGTGGTGCCAGGTAGGAGGGCAATGCGCTATGGTGTGGAAGTTAGCTGGGCGTTGCCGCTTTAACTAGCACATTCCTATGAGGCCAAGCGTCCGGGTGCGTCATTAAGTCACCGGAGTTGGTTCCTCAGGCACCGAGCCTCTTAACAACGACATACAAACAGATGGCATGAATGCGGGCAGCTGGCGCCGACTGGGAACGCACCGTGCGATGGTGCGAGGGACGAGGGTTTTGGTGTGCCAGGGTAGTCAGCTGCGGTCCTTGCAACATTGGAGATGCCCTTTGCTCACATGCGATCCCCGCATGTCATTGGAAAAGCAAGATGACCCGGCATGGTCTCAGGTCCAGAGGATGTAGTTGGCCACGCTACACCACTCCATGGATGCGGCGCGGCGCCCCATGCATCCTCGACGAGCCGGATGTTGGGGTGTGTTTGGATTGTGGCCAAAGTGCACCTTACCAAAATTTTGGTCATGACCCAAAGATTGGTCTTTGTTTGGATGGTTGCCATTTTTGGCATGCCAATGAACTCTAGCCAACTCTAGTTCATTTTTCTTGCCAATGTCGGTCGAATCATGGGCAACCAATACCTCAACCAAAATTTTGGTCATGACCCAAAGATTGGTCATTGTTTGGATGGTTACCATTTGTTTGGCATGACAATGAACTCTAGCCAACTCTAGTTCATTTTTCTTGCCAATGTCGGCCAAATCATGGGCCACCAATACCTCAACCAAAATTTTGGCTACCCAATGCTTTGATGGGGCAACCTTGGGCACAAACCAAACATACTGTTGGTCGTGCCACAGCACTAACGCCACCCTCGGCACACTGAAACCGACCGTGTCTAGCGACGATATGAGCGTGTCGCTCACCACGGTCGTCGTGTCCAGAGGCGGTGCTGGAGCTGTGCCCCGTTGTTGGCCCCAATGACCCACATGAATGGTTGTCGGTGGCGAGGAGGTCGTGGGCCAACTCCTCCATTGGACTAGTCTGCGCTACGTCGTCCCGAAGGGTGTGCCCCACATGTCGGTTTCCCTGTTTTCCCGACCATATTCGAGCGTCAGTGCGCCGCATTGCGCATTAGGCCTTTCACTATGTAGGCCAAGCGAGACAACTTATTGTTTATCTGAGCCATTCAAGTATAATCATGTGGCATTTGCTTATTTCTCATTCCTCTCCAACCCTCTTCTCCATCGATCATGTCGCCCTCCAGTCGAGTCCATCCTCTCACATGCCTCATTTGAACATTCCGTCGAGTACCATTCGCATGTACCCACCCTAGTCCTCTTTCAATAGATCTCCGGACCCCGAGATGAAATCAGGAGGGAACGAGTGGGGGCACGTGATACCTAAGGCGGATTCAAAATTTGAACCGGTGATCATAGCATCCGCAAATCATATATAAAGGGTATTCAATGTTCATTTCATTTTTGAACGTACAATATACTCCCTCCTATCCTTTCTAGTTTACATATAAGTTTTATGTGTACTCAAAGTATCTCTACTTTGATAAAAAAGGTATCAACATTCAACAACGCCCAATCAATATTGTTAGATTCGTACGTACTCCTAGATTTGTACTCGAGAAATTTGACTATTGACAAGATTAATAGTACATGAGATGTATAATGTGAAAATTATATCATTGGAAACTCCTTTCACATACGAATTTAACTGTATGCTTTGTGTAAGTTGCATGTCATATATTATTACTCTAACATTTGGTCAAAGTTAGCCTCGAAAAAAGCATTAGGCCATGTATAGTAAATGGAAGGAGGGAGTAGTAGTGGAAGTGGATACTCTGACGTAGGTATCCCTGCCTTACCCTCCCTTTCGGTCACTTACTGGCGGACCCCATGCTTGCTAGGCCCCGCATGTCAGTTACTCAATGGGTTCGGCCACGTCAGGGGATCCTCATCCGTAGTATACTCCCTCTGTTTTTATTTACTCCGCATAAAACGGAGGGAGTGGTAGTATAATAAATGATGCGGGCGGGGGAGGGGGAGGGATGTCGGTTTGCTCTCAACTGCAGTCCCACAAGCGAGCGAAAATGCAAGACGAAGCGTGTTCCATTCGGTGAGCGACGTGGAGGGTCTAGCGTGCCGGGCTACAACGCGAACGCGACAAGAGCGATGTACAGTCAAAACCGATTGACCGGTCGTCGCCGGAACCACTATTCACACCAGAACCTCTGCTGCTCGGCCTATGCCAGCCACTGCCCTAAAACCACACCAAATCTCCAGCCCATTCCCCCACCTTTCGATCCCCTAGCCCGCATCAAGCGTCCCCTAGTTTGCCGCAAAGCCATGGTGCGCCGCAAGATCACTTACTACAAGATGCTGACGCCGGAGCACCGCGCAGAAATCGCGGCGGCAGTCGGCACCACAGACCTCCGTTCCTAAGCTTGCTTTGCGGCGGGCCAATCCTCGAGTTCTCTGGAGCCAAGCTACGAGGAGGAGGAAGCCGATCCAATGTTCATGGTGGAGGTCGCGACGCGAAGGCCCCCGATGGGTATGAGACGATGGACGTCGACTTTGTGCCGGCGTCCGAGTCCCCCATGGTGCAGGCGGACCAGCTATTCAGCATGGCGATACTAAAGGAGGACCGGGAGGCAGATGCTCAACTCGACGCAGAGCGCGCGCATCCCGCTGCCATCGAGGCTCTCCTGCGGGCGGAACCGGATGTCGTGGATGTGAACCGGGCGGCGGAGGCTCAACTTGAGGCGGAGCGCGCGGATGCCGCTGCCATCGAGGCCCTCCTGCAGGCGGAACCGGACGTCCTGGACTTGAACCGGGCGGCAAAGGCTCGACTCGATGTAGAGCGCGCGGATGCCGCTCTCATCGACGCCCTCCTGCAGGCGGAACCGGACGTCCTGGACTTGAACCGGGCGGCGGAAGCTTGACTCGACGCGGAGCGCGTGGATGCCGCTGCCATTGAGGCCCTCCTGCAGGCGGAACCGGACGTCCTCGACTTGAACCAGGCTGTGCTCTCGTCCGTGCAGAGCGCCCGCATGCTCCTCTTGAATGAGTAGCTGGAAGCCGAGGATAACCATGGTGTGGAGACACACGTTGGTAGCTACGGCTGGTTCGCGCCGGCAGCCAAAGACGACGAGGCCGTCTCTTTCCGCGAGCAGTGATAGTTTTTCTTTATGTTGTTGTTTTTATGGATCTTTTGCTATGTAAAAACATATATTTGTTATGCAAGTCGCCTCACTTGGGTCAGTCTACCATTTCAGGCGGTTGGATGAATATCCTACGTCTCCTAACCCTTCTTTCCTTCTTCCTCACCTCTTCTTCTTCCCCAAGAGACCACCGCACGGGCCGTATGGATACTCCCCAACATGCAGTTGGATAAACATACTCTATGAACAAAAATTATGTGTCAGCGATAGGATGGCTGAGTTTGGTTTGTTCACATGCATAGCACGTGTCAGTGAGGGTGCGTTCCCTTGGTTAGGTTTGCGGCGTGCAGGTGCGACTGTGTGAGGGTGCGGTGCGACCGCTGTCGTGGTTCTAAGCCTGACAGTAGAGTGGGGGGTAGGTATGGAGAGGCAAGGTCCTAGCTATGGAGAGGTTGTAAGCACAAAAGATGTACGAGTTCAGGCCCTTCTCGGAAGAAGTAACAGCCCTACGTCTCGGAGCCCGGAGGCGGTCGAGTGGATTATGAATGTATGGATTACAAGGTGCCGAACCCCTCTGCCTGTGGAGGGGGGTGGCTTATATAGAGTGCGCCAGGACCCCAGCCAGCCCACGTAGGAGAGGGTTTAAGGTGAGTTAAGTCTGGGGCGTTACTGGTAACGCCCCACATAAAGTGCCTTTACTATCATAAAGTCTACTTGATTACAGGCCGTTGCGGTGCAGAGTGCCTTTTGACCTCCTGGTGGTCGAGTGAGTCTTCGTGGTCGAGTCCTTCAGGCCAGTCGAGTGAATCCTCGTTGGTCGACTGGAAGGCGACCTCTTCTAGGGATGTCCTAGGGTAAGTTACTTGGAACAGGTCCATGACCCTACCCTAGGTACATAACCCCATCATTAGCCCCCGAATGGATTGAGGCTTCGAGTGAAGAAGAAGTTGATGTCGTTTCCGATTAACCTTTGCGCTCTAGTTGTGCGCTGTTCTGGATCAAAGAATCTCTTCGTTGACAAGGAGCAATTTGTCTTCGGTTGACTCGATCCATTCTATTTTTGCGTCGAGTGATCTTTCGAGCTTCGACGATCTCCGAGCGACGGATCGCCGGAAACACCGCGTCTGACAGACTGATTTGTTGCTCGCGGATTCCGCGGGGTGCGAAATTTGGGGGCGCGCGCGAAGCGGGGTAGACCGCGGCGTTCGGATGGGACGGGGCATAGACGCCTCGATCTCCGCGCCGCCTTTTTCGCCACGTATCCAGTCCTCATAACTGCTCCCAGATATGATTAGATCGACCGGGCCCACATGTCAGCCACTCGGAAGGGACCTTATAAATGTGCCCGGCGAGGATTTCTGTGCTGCGCCTCAGCATTCTCCCTCTCTCCCTCTGCTTCCTTCCTCCCTGCTCAGCGTGCTCGCTCTCGCCCCCGCACCACTTCCCTTCGTGCATCTCACCGGCGACCATGGCCAAGGAGAAGACGGCGGCGCTGGAGCGTGCCAAGAAGGCGTCGGCATCGGAGAAGGCGAAGGGGAGATCCACCAGCCGCAGAGGGTCCTCGTCCAGATCCCGCCTGCCGAAAGGCTGGGTCCAAGGAGACTGGATCCAGTCGACCATCACGGAGAAGGACCTCCTCGACATGGCCAACGAGGGCTTGATCCCTCACGGAGCTGCGAGGTTGCCGGGGAAGGAGTGGCAGCCACAGCCAGAAGAGGGTGAGTGTGTGCTTCTGGCCACTCATGTTGATCGTGGGTTTTCCTTGCCGCCAAGCATTTTCTTCCGTGGCTTCTTGAATTTCTTTGGAGCGCAGCTCCACCACTTTACCCCAAACTCCATTACCTATCTTGCTGCATTCGTGTCCATGTGTGAGGGTTTCTTGGGCTGTCGACCGCACTGGGGTTTGTTCAAACGTATCTTCACGTGTCGCTCTCAGACCGTGAAGAAGGCGAGCCCAGGTGATGAGAAGACCCGAGTCGTCCAAATGTGTGGGGGCCTGGGGATTCAGGTGAGGAATAATAGCACCTTCCCGCCCATGTCCTTTCCCGAGTCCGTCAGAGGCTGGCAGTCGACTTGGTTCTACTGCCAGGTCCAGTCGACGCCAGGGCAGTCGAGTGGACTCCCTCCGTTTACCATGGACCGAGTGAACAAGCCCTCCCCTCTGAAGCTGATTCCGGAGGAGAAAGCCGATGTGAAGATGTTGATGGAGCGCGTGGTGCAGTTGGTTCGGGAGGGGGTGACGGGCATGGATCTTCTGGAGGTCTTCCTCAGGCGTCGCATCCAACCCCTTCAATTCCGGAGCCACTGCATGTGGTTGTACTGTGGGCCCGAAGACGAGACTAGAGTCCATCCAGAAGAAGTCGACGATGTCACTCTGGAAAGATGGATGGTAGCCGTTACCGGAAACAGGGACAACCCGCGCGGAGCCAGAAGGATTCCTCCACTCGACCACAACAGCAACCCAAACAAGGTACACTTGCTCTGCTTTCCATTGTGTCCTTGTCGTATTCATTTCTGCTAACCCTGCCGACTGGTCGACTGATCCTTGTTTGGGCATCTGCTAGGCCTTCACCGAGCTGTACTCGATGCCCAATGGGGCACAAGCTCCGACTGAGGAAGGCGAGGCGAGCGGGGGCGAGGCGAGCGGGGGCGAGAGCCAGGAGGAGGAGGAATGGGACTCGGATGCTGCAGGGGATGATGACGACGATGATGATGATGAAGGTGATGAAGATGACATCGAGGACGAGGAAGAAGAGGAGGAGGAGGTCATTCCACCGCGCTCAGAAAGGCGGTCGAAGCTTGTCCACGACCCTTCGACCGAACGTGGTAAGGGGGTTGCGACCGCCACTCAGTCGACCAAGCGCCCTCGGACCACCTCTCCGGCGCCGACTGAAAAGGCGCCGAAATAGCCCAGGGCGGCCTCATCGAAGCCGACCAAGCTCCTGCCGAAGATGAAGGTGTCCATCCCCACCATATCAGGGTAATTGTGTTGCTCATATTTTCTTATTCTGTGCGAACTTTATCTCTGGTCGACGCTGAGGTTAGTCGACTGATCCTTTGGAGTTGCAGTGCTGCTACTTCTGAGACCTCGGCCCGGGCCGATGACCACGAGATGGAGGATGCAGCAACTTCGAATCCAGGTATTGTGTTCTTAATACCATTCTTAGTCGACTGACTCGCGATCTCTGATCCTGATCCTTCTCCGCAGCTCCACCCAACACTGTTATCGATCTTCCTGATGATGATGAGGATGAAGAGCCGCTGAAGCACAGGAGGAGTCGGAAAGCGTCCGCCAGTAAGGTGCCTCAGGATGTGCCGGCGCCTGAAATTCTGACTGTGGAGGAAGAGAACACCACTCGACACACGGTGACCTTCGCGACTCCACTGACGAGTGCTCAGCAGCCTTCCCTCTTCATGACGCACCACGTCCCAGAGGACCAAGCTGGCGCAGCGAAGGAGGCGATACGCCAGGCGGGACTCATGATGGAGCAGCTGAAGACCATCCGGGACGCGAGCCAGGCAGCTTATGACGCCAGTTCTGCCCTCCAAAGCAATGTCCAGGTCAGTCGACCGCTGTTTGTTCTGTTGGATATGCTACCAAAAACTTTTCTTTTCCGGAATTTATATTAGTCACCCACTGGGTGTGTCGAATAAACTCCGTGTTAGCGGGGGCACGCTGAGTGCACCCGCTGGGTGTAGTCCCCAAGGCTAAGGTCGACTGCTGGCAGTCGGCCTTAGGCTTTATGATGTCAATCTTTCTGTCAGTCGACTGGTCGACTGGATTTCGCAAACCGGTGGGGGCACGCTGAGTGCACCCACTGGGTGTAGTCCCCAAGGCTAAGGTCGACTGCTGGCAGTCGGCCTTAGGCTTTATGATGTCAATCTTTCTGTCAGTCGACTGGTCGACTGGATTTCGCAAACCGGTGGGGGCACGCTGAGTGCACCCACTGGGTGTAGTCCCCGAGACTGTGGTCGACTGCTTGCAGTTGATCACAGTCTTAGAGAATGCGTCTCGCACACTGTGTTTTTTTTTGAGGTCGACTGGTCGACTTTGTCTTCAGCAGGATTAGTGGGGGCACGCTGAGTGCACCCACTGGGTGTAGTCCCCGAGACTACGGTCGAATGCTTGTATTCGGATGTAGTCTTAGAAACGTGTGTTTTTCCCTTTTTCACTCGGAAGTGAGTTACATTTGACGTTTAGTCGATTGGTTCTTCGCAGAACTCCTGTGATCTTGTGGCTCGCTACTCAGAGCTGGAACAAAAGCATACTCAAGTCGAGCTGAGCTTGAAGCTGGTTCAGGAGAAGCTGACAAAGGCAAAGGAGGAGACCGAAGGTATGTTTGGTGAGACCCTGACGACTGCTTTTCCCTTTGCTTGTTTCGGCATCTGATCTCGCTGTAACTTGCAGGTAAGGTAAGGGAGGCTCAGCAGAAGAAAGACCTTGAGCTAGCTGAGAAGATCAAGCTTGCTGACGAGAAGTTAGCTTCAGTCACCAAGCTCGAACAAGATAATACCAATCTGAAAACTGCTCTTGGGATTGCCAACAAGGAAGTCAGTCGACTGAGAACTGACAAAGCTGCCTTGTCCGACCAAGTCAGCAAATTGACTGAGAAGAAAACTGAACTGGAGGCCTTCCTGAGTGGCCTTGCCAAGAAGCTGTTTCTTATGCTTGAAGGTAAACCTCCATGTTTGGCAAATATTTCCAATTGTGGCTTTATCCATTCGACTATCCCCTTGACTTAGTGATCACCCTTGCAGAATTTTGTCAAAACTTTGAAGAGGAAACCAACCGACTGGAGCCAAACCTTGACCCCGTCAATTCTCCGGTGAACGACGAAGTTGCCATGGATGTTTTCCGACTGGAGTCTCGTGTTGTAGCTGTCGTGGACTATCTCGCAAGGCTGAAGGCCGCCACATCTCGCATCGACTCGACGCTCTAGCCTGAGGAGACACTTCAGAATGACCTTGAGTCGCTGATGGCCCGCTTGAACACGATCCCTGGTCGAGTGCAGGAGTGGAAGAAGTCCTCGGCTCGGTGTGGTGCAGATGTCGCTCTGTGTCTGGCCCGAGTCCACTGCAAAGATGCACGAGAGGAGAAGCTGGCGGCCCTTCGGGTGGCCAATACCAAGAAGCACGACTTCAGGTCCTTTATGGAGACTTTCCTTGCAGCTGCCACTCGGATCGCCGACGGAATTGACCTTGATGAATTTGTTGCACCTTCCAGCCCTCCACAGGAGGGGTAAAAAACTTCTTCTGGCTCGACACTTTAAATTTGCCTCGGTATGCCGAGTGGAATTGTAACCGACAAACCTTAACAGGCTTGACGCCCGAGCACTTTCGGTTCCTTTAGATATCGATTCAAACTTGAATTTGGCGCTTGAATATGATTGCCTTCGGCTCGGAATGTCTTTTGCAGGTTCAAAGCA